>NC_044250.1:15275351-15628476 GCF_003957555.1 Calypte anna
TCATCAGAGAAGAGAAGGAAGGGGGCTCCCTTCTTCCCCGTTGTTTATGATATTTACCTGGAGAGGAGAGAAATTACTTCTACTTTCTTCTGCTCTGAAGAGATTATCCAAAAGCCTGGTGATTTGGACATTTTTTTAACAGGTAGGAAATAGATGTTCAAATATGAAAATCAAGCTAAAAGCCACTGCTCAGGAAGTTACCAAATAAAGGCAAAATTAACTTTTTGCATGGTTTTGGCTTTCACTGGACTGTATTCTGTGAGCTATGGTCAAAGCGTGCCCAATGGCCAAGTTGTTACAAGGAAACAGAAAAAATACTATGATTCTGGACATGTCTTCTGATTTTCTTGGCATAATGAAGATTAAATTTAGAGGAGAGCTGAGAGACAAATTACAGCCACACGGAAACTTAATGACTATGGGCATTTGGACCTTCTGTGTCTAAGCCTGGGGGTTTCTGTACCTTCAGAGCCTATGAGAATCTAATCAAAACTAAGTTTAATGTGTGTCCTGGTTTGAGAAGACCAAAAAAAGGTTCCTGGGACCCCCCCATCAGCTTCCAGGCTGTGTCTGTGTCAGTGATATGGGGATCAGCTGAGCTATGGGAGGGGAGGATGGGGCTGGTGACCCAAATGGATCAATCCCAGTGCTCCAGCCCATGTAAAATGTGCTTGTCAATGTCATCAAAAAGCTTGACTGATTAATCTGACGTATTTCTAAGTAGCCTCTCTAGCTCATTTTAAACTTTATGGCTCTTGTTAACACTGAGCTTCCTGAGAACAGAACTTTTTCTTTTTAAAATATGAAACCTTTATGAAAATTGCCAATGCAAATAAGCACAAATCCAATACAAATAAACAGCAAATATGCCTCAGGTTCTGAAATCTGTTGTCATAATTTTAGATATTTCTACTCAGAATTCAGTCCCTAGGAATCTAAAATCTGCAGTAAATTTTAGGTGCTTTTGTAAATTATCAATTTCTAATTCGGGTTTTAGAACACATGGATGGCTTCTTAGCTTTTGGCTTTGAAACCCTAGAGTCATATGGTTACTGGGAAGGACTGGAAGGTTTCTCATCTTAAATCACTCCTCTTCCATGAATTCTGCATCATAATAATAATAATTCCATTATGAAGACTATTAAGCATATAAGCACATATTAACTGTGAGGCAAAGGATAGTACCAATGGATGCAATAACCATATTGTGTAGAAAGAAGTGACTATAAAACAAATGATATGCACTATTTAATGAAAAAAATAGTGGAAATCAGAGACATTTCATGAACCTAAATACTCACTGCATTTAAGAATGATTAGCAAAGAACAAAAAGCTACTACAAGATGTTTATAACCCTAACAGAGAGCCCCCTGAAAGCCATTTAAGGTTCTTAAGTTTCAGAAAGTTAATGTGATTGCCAGTAGTAAAATAAAAAAAAATAATTTATATATATATATAGATACATAAATTTCCTTCAGCATATTTCTTTTGCAAGGATTGTGATGCCTTTTTACCTTGGTTAGGACATAGCTACAGTCTCCAAAGAAGGAATAGTGTTTCTCATCAAAAGTTGAAATGTGGGAACCTCCTTCAATACTGCAGGTCCCAGGACAGGACTGGGTGACACAAGACCATTCTCCTCCAGCACAGGTACTGAAATGAAGAATTCACTTACTTTGGGTAATGCAGACGTAAATGAGATAAGGGACAATCAGGGCAGCTGAAGCCTTCATTTCCCTTTTTAAGCATTCATTTTGCTACCAAAGGAACAAGTATTGCTTGGCAAGCTTAGAATAAGTCTGGGGCAGGCTCATTTCTATCAGTGATGATTTTCTTAGATATTGCTGATTGTTTCCAGTCTTGACAGCATTGAGTCCTGAGGAACCCAGCACTCATTCTGTTGTATATGGAGGAGTATTTGCAGGAACATCTTACTTATTCCTTGGAAAATAACATGGATGTTTGTGGTCCCTGTATTCATAGATAGAGAGGTGCATTTGCACACACTTAAGCAATAATTTTTCAGTCATTATAGTGATATTGAAAAAATCTGTATCGTATCTGCCAAACATGAGCACATCCCACTCTGTCTGATTCAACATGTCCCTGAATGTCACCTCCTCTGGAGGATCTCAGTGAGCATCCTGTCACACTGTAGTGGAGCAAAGAGCAGCCCATTTGCAAACGCTTCTGGTATTTGAGTTTGATTGTCTCCTTTAATTCAGTGGGCTTGAAATTGAAGTGTCTACACCTGAACTCAGATTTTATTCTTCCAAGTTTAAGGAGAAAAAACAAGAAGTCAATATATTCTAAAAATGTGTAATGAAGGAACTTCAGTTGGCAAATAGTTCCTAGTTTCTTTTTAAGAGGAAATCAGTGATTTTTCGGTGTCTTCAGAGTATTCAGGTAATGCACTTAAAAAAAAAGTAGTATGAGAAAAGGAGTTTTTTACCATGATCTGCATTTAGATGAGAAAGAGGCACCAGGAGCATAAGTTTCACCCTCATAGGTACAGTGGCATTCTGCACGGGGAATGCAGCCAGCACCATTAATGTCATCAAACACCATTCCTAGGGAAATAAATGGTGTGTTACTCATTCTGTGCACTGCACAACCTGCTTCTGTACAAGTGGTTGGCAGCTGTCCCAAAGCATGTTCCATTTCTTTTGTATTTCACAGAAAATTAATGGAAAGCACTTTGAAATAACCCGATGGCAGGGCAGCTCCTGTTTAATCCCTTTAGTGGTGGTTTGGGTGAGGGGACTGAGGGCACCCTCAGAAAGTTTGCAGTTGGGTGGAAGTGTTGATCTGTCTGGATGGGCCAAGGCCAACTCCATGAGTTTCAACAGGGCCAAATGTTGGGTCCTGCACTTTGGCACATTTGTAGTAATCTGAAGAGAAACAGTGTGTGTTTTGAGGAGGAAAAGGGGTTATTATCATTTGATGAGGGTAAGGATACAGAGAAGGAAAGTTGTTAAATGTGTACAGGGAAGTGTTGTCGTGGTTTTGGGTGTGGGAAAGGGGCAGGAAACAAACTTGCCTGGAGGACAGACACATCCATCTGTGCAATGATCTTCACAAAGAGCAGATCTCTCCGAGTTGCTGCACGTGTCGGAGCAGGGGGAGCCACACTCCTGGTATTGCATGTTGAAAGGACATGATTTGGCTGGAAATAGAAAGAACATTGTAATGCTACCTTTTCCTTTGAAACGTTGAGAGGAAACAGGATTTGCAAGTTAGCATGGCTTCTGTCAGGAAGTAATGGGGAATCCTGGTTCAAGGAGAAGAGGCAACGTGTTAAACTTTCTGACGGATCTTGAAAACCCAAAGTCATAGTCTGAACACCCACATTCCCAAAGCCTTCAGTGTGCTAAGGTTAAACCTAATTCCATGAAAATGACATGCACATTTATACAGCTTTAACGCTTTATACAGCTTCTTCGGGGACAAAACCAACTGTTGTTGGAAATTCACTGGGTCCAGGTAGGAATCCTGAGTGTAATTCCCTTTCCGGGATACTTACGGCAGAGTTCTGAGGTTCTCCAGTTGAGAGGCTGTCCCCCTGCATGGGCACACTGCCTGGAGTACTCAGCAAAGGTGTTGCACATGCAGAAATCAGCCATGGGGCTGTCACAGTGGCACAGGTCTTGCAGACAAGCTTCAATGTAATCCTCCACCCCAACAAGTGCATTGCAGCCCGTAAATGCCGGGCTGGTCAACACTGCCTGGCAGATAGAAGCCTAGAGGTGGGGGAGGGGGGAAAGAGGAGGCAAAAGAAGTGTTCAGAAAATAAATAGCTAATTAGTTAATAAATTAGCTAATTAGTATGTAGCAGAAGAAACAAAAAAGTCAATCTGGTCCAGAAACCTGAACCAGAAAATAAACAGACTGATCCGGACTTCAAGAACAGAAGTTTAGGGCAAAGTATTACAGCAGGGCAAGTACATGCAGAGCTGCCTTGGTTATCTCCCTCTATCTTGAATTACTTCCAGCCCAGGTGACTTCCCAGGATTCATACACTTCCTTTGTACTGAGACATCCCCAGTGAGTTTATCTGCCTTGAAAATACCACAACTTCTCTTGGAAAGGAAATGCAACTTTTTAGCATCAGATTAGCAAAGACTGAAGATAATTTTAGGGAAAAAACCCAACCCAACCCAAACCAAAAAAACCTCAGTCAAAGTCATGCTCTGTTTTTCCCAATTCTGACATAATTTTTCCCAAGACAGCAGTAATGCATTTTACACTGAGAAAACAAAGTTTGAGATGTTCTTACAAATTCAGCTGAGCAGTTCACCAGAACAGGTGAAGGAATAGGATCAGCACACTGCTCTGTGGGTCCATCCATCTTCTGCCTATTCCCAAACTCTATGGGAGTCAATTTTATTTCTGTAAAAAGAAGTCCAAATATTAAAATAATATTTCCTGGCTATAGCATGGAAATACTTCCTTTTGGGTCAATATAACTGTGAAAGGCAAAAGGAGATGGCGAGGGCAAACAAGGAATTGGATCCTAATTACTGAAAATGAGTAGAAAGATGCTCATGGCAGGTCTGAAATGATCCAAAAGTGATGGAAGCAGCACTATACCTCTCCAAGCCTTGGCTATGAGTGACTGACATCATGGACATACATAAATATCACTGGCTTTGCAGTTAATATTACCCACAATTTATGTTGCAATATACTGCTAAAAGAAAGGGAAGCAAAGCACCAATGCTTAATAATCTTTTTATTACTTACTCTCTGAAATAAATTCATTGCTAACTTGAATTCCATTGAAGTCCCCACAAAGTCCACAAGTTTGATTGGCATATTTCTTGTCCAGCTCCACCTAGAAGAAACAAGGGAAGAAAGCTTAACCTCATGGTCACGTCAGCTTTGGTGGTGAAGAACACATCTTGCATGGGCATTGCTTATGCCCTCAAACTGGACACGTGTGCCATGTGGCAACAAGGTGGGCACCACCGGGAGGTCAGTGACCATCAGTAAAAGCTTGGTTCTTGTCCTATGGCTGTGGAGATCAGAGCATTGCCACATCTGGAATTTCAGGAATTCCCACTGTGAGATGGGAACATCACCTACTGATCCTCAGCCAGGCTTGCTGGGGAAAAAAAGGAAATGGGGAGAGTGGAAGACAGAATACACTAAAAATGGACACAAATCCAAAAATAACTAAAGCCTTCCTGTCTGATTAAGGCTGCAGAGGTAAAAAGAGGCTATTTTTCAAAACCCAGGCTTTCTGCCATGTTTGGGTGTTTTCTTACCAAGAGTGCATCCTCTTCATTCCACAGGAAGGTCAATCCTAATTTGGCAGAAACTTTCAAGTAGTTGTTACTTCTCTGTATGAAGACTCCCATGTGGCTGTAGGGCATCTGAACCCTGGGGAAAGATCACCAGGATTCAGTAGAAGCAGGGACAAGATATCCACTGATATCCTTCCTTACTCTCTTGAGAACCTTCAACATGCACAGGTGAGGAAATCAGAGCAGTAACTAAATACAGATCACAAATTCAATATTTTTGCTCTTTCCCTCAGCCTTGCTTTCCCTCCCCTTCCTTTTGCTTGTCTCTCTTACCAGTGTTTTGCTAAGTAAAGTGCTGGCATGTGTCTCATTGTATTGTTCAAAAAGGTGCTGGGAGGTTCAGATTTGTAATCAGTATGGTTCAGGATATTGCTATTTGCTCCCTAAAGACTTTGATAATCAAGGGACAGACTTTTCAGGCTTTCTGTGACATGAGTGCCACTCACACAGGTGTACTCAAGATACCCTTTCTACAAGCTCAGTGTTCACAGCTGCCACACTGCACAACCCACTGTGGGATAGCTGCCCAAATATTTACTCAGGTTTCACACCCTGTGCCAAAGTTAGTGCTGCTGTTGTTACATAAATAGCAAATTTCCAGACTAGCTCATGTGAAATGAGCACAGGGACAAGGTTGCAGCCATTGCTTGACTGCTCAGTGCGAGGAGGAAAGTCATCAAAAAATCCTCTCAAAACTCCTAATCTGGTCAAATTAATGGAAAGTGGAAAATTAAATGGAAAATTAAACACTTTGAACCCAGCTCATAGAATCAGTTGTATCTCTAAGCACACAGCTGTAGTGGTGAGGAAGCACCTGGGACAGAGCTGGTTGGAACACAGTGCACAGAGGGATAATCTGCATTAAGTGGCACTTGGCCCATTGCTGGGCCCTCTTATTTTTGCTGATGCTTCAGGAAGGACCTGAGCCCTCCTCCCAAGCTCCTGGGGAGCAGTGTGAGCCCAAAGGGATGCTCAGGGGGGGCCCGTGGGCCCCAGGGTGTCAGTGTGGGGTTCTGGACGTACGGGTTGCCATCCAGCAGCACAGAGCCCCGGGTCAGCTCGATCACTGTTCCCTCCAGCTTCATGATGACACGAGTGACCACAGTAGCATTTTCCACCCTCGTCCTCCTGATCTGGATGTTGAAGTCTTCGTAGGGAGCTTTGCAGTTGGATGCAAAGATGTAGTTGCAGAGCCCAGGGAAGTAGAAGATGTCCCCATCAAAGGTCTTGAAGTGGAAGTTCCCCCAGGTGCTGCAGACGCGGCCGTTGTGAGAGGGGTTGCCAGCTGGGGATGCAAAACCAGCAGTCAGTTTCCAGGCATTTGCTGTGGATACCATCCCTTTATCTGCTTTCCCCCTTTATTTCTTTCACAAGCCGCTCTCCCCAAAGCCAGCCTTCTGGTTTCCTCCTTGCCAATCTCTTTATTTACTGATCCATTACTCATTTTGTTCATTGTGTTTTATCTCTTATGCACAGGAACTGAACATCAGAAGAGACCTCCCGGATACCTGTATCCAAAGATCAGGTTCTGCTGCCAGCCATACTCTACATACTCTTTCCTAATGGTATGAAGTTCTAAAGTTTCACCAGAAAACCCCTTTGAAGTTATTTTTAAGGTAGCTGACATTCCTACCAGGGAAGGCTGCTTAGAGCCACAGTCACTACCTGGGAGATTTTTGCCAGCATCTTCTAGAACATATTCCTGTCTCACACCTGCCAGGTTCTTGTGCCAATATTACACTTCACCCCAACAGGTTTCCAACTCCCAGCTCCTCCCCACACCCATTATAGAAATCACTTCTCTCTTCAGGCTTCGTTTTCTTACAAGCAGGGTCTCCCATCTCCCTCATTTTCCTCCTGGTTATACTCTGCATTTCTTCCAGATTTCCACTCCCCCTGTTTGAACATGGTAAGGCAGAGTTGTACCTGGCACCCTAGATCAGGTGTCTCACCTGTGCTTTGAACACACAGGCATTTCCTTCTCTTTAATGGAAATATTGTGCATGCTTTATCTCTGTATTATATATATATTATATCTTTTTTTTTTGTGGCTGCATCATATTAACAAAATTCATCCCATATACTGGAGTCACAGCTGGATTATCCTTGCTACTTGATGAACTGAAGGCTTTTTTTGTTCTTTTTTTTATTTTATGATGCTAGAGGATCTTACAATTGAGTCATCTCTTCAGTCACTCCAAGTACCACCTGTTTTATCACTAAGACCCCAGAGCCATCACATTTGTCCAACTTACCTCTTACTTTCAGTGCATTTTGCAAAGGTGGGATGATTGTCACTTCTGGGGATTTAGAAGCTGATGGGAAACATAAGAGAGAAAAAACAATCAAGTTTAATCTTACTAGAAGTCCTAAGAATGGATGGAGATTGCATTGCCTGGTGAGTGATTAAATCTCGTTACTCCAGTTACACCCTAGGGGGAAGTTTTTGCAAGGTGTTATTGGTGGTTTCTCCACATTCTGATTTTCTGGACATTTCACTAACTCCAGCTGCCTGAGTCCATGGTCCTTGGCTGTAGTTCTTCCTTCCATTATTTTTTCAATACTCCCATCTGGTCCTGGCACTGTTGTTCTGAACTCAAAAGCAACAACCTGACCCTCAGCACACTGTGCTGTGGTGGTAATGCAGAAAAAAAATGTTGAGGTTTCTGTCTGAACCGTTGTCTTTCAGTGCAGTTAGAAGCAGAAAGTTACTACAGAATATTAAATAAGAATATTAAATGCTGAAGAAGAAACACAGTAGCTGGTTTCTTCTTCTGAAGCCCCCCCCACCTTTTTTTTTTTTTTTTTTTTTTTTTTTTTTGCTGCACTTCTGCACAACCAACTAAAAGTAGATGTTTTTAAAAAGCAGTTTAAATTAAAGTGAAACTTTAATCTTTCATGCCAAATGGTTCTATTGGTAGCATCCAGCCTTTGATTTTCCATGTCCACATCCTGTGTTTTCTCTTTGTTTTCTTAGCAATGGAAGGGGCAGAATACTTAGAGAAACTGCAATGTGAGTCTGAGGAACTGATGCAGTTTCTCTCTTGGAAGTATCAAGATTGTAGAATCTGACTTGTGCAATATCTTGACTTCTTCATTTGGACCAAAAAAATATTGCTAAGACGAATCCATGTTTTAGGAACACAATCTCATTTAGTTTTGATCTAAGGATTTTCACACAAAACGTAACTACTGCATTCCTTAGCTGTCTCTTTTAATTTTTGGTTCACTTCCAGTTTGTGTAAATCAGTATTTTAATTTGACTTCACAAATTGCAGGTTGGAGGGCAGGCTTAATGATTATTTCAGGCTGTAATCACTACAGTACCAGTCAGCACTGTGTTTTCCCACCCTTACTTTGCTCTGTAGAGTTCTGGTGTTTGCTCTGTAAAGTTGTGCCATGAATGTTCTGGCAGTGCTTGATTATTCCCATGTTTAAGGCAGTTCCAGTTTCCTGACTGGCTGTGAGTGATGCAGTCATCTTGACACACCATAAAAAATGTATCTCTTATTGCCTACTATCAAGCACTTTGGTGCTGTGTATATACACACCTCTTCTGAAAATAGACTTTTAGCTGGAAGGTTTGTGCTTTTCATGAAGGTAGAGATTAGATAACTGCATCATGTCAATAGAAAAGATCAGCTGGGCCAGTTCTCTGAGCAAGTCCTCCAGTTTACAGCAGTTGGTATTGGTCTTTTTTAATATTTTATTATTTATTTTCTTTGGGGAGGGGAAATATAATCTAGGTAGGAAAAGTGGATTCTAGTCATCTTGTTATTTCTCAGTTTAATTTGGGACAAAATCTTAGAAATTGATCAGCATAAAAATAAAAGTGCTCACGTTTTGGTCTCTGCAGGAGGGGTGGAGAAACAAACTTTGAGTTTGCTTGTTGCTCATCATCCTGGGCTTGAGCTGCATCAAGAAGAGTTGGGGAGGAAAATGTTAATGCCTGATTTTCTTGAGTTTCTTCCATTTCCCAATTACATCTCTTTGAACAGTAACTAACCACGACGGCCACGTTCCACCCACTCAGCTCCTTCTGGGATAATGGGAGCAGATTCTTTTTCTGCCATTGTCCCATTACCCTAAGGTACCCCCCTAAGCTTTTCAGATACAGGACTTAATTTTCTTTCTTCTTATGGTCACTGTGTGCTTGAAGCATCAGTAAAACCACTTGTCTAGGCAGAGAGCTTTAAAAAAAGGTCTGTCTTTCACAGAAAGGATTAATTTTAGAGTCAGAGGCCTGATCTCTGCCCTCTCCCACTGAAAGGCCAAGTTACTCTATTTTAGAGTTTCAAGCACAATTTATAAGTGGAAGGAAAATAAATGCATGAAAAGAAAGAAAAAGATCTTTCCAGCAAATAGGTTTGTGACTGTTGATTTTGCCCTAAAGCTAAAATTTTTCTTTCCAGTGGAGAAATAATTTTTCATTCCCTTCCACTGCAACAACAGAATAAGAAGAGACACAAAACCTGCAGGGGCCAGAGGGGCTTTTAATGAATCACTTCAGGAGAGTTCACCAGGGGAGAGGTTGTAGGGGAGAGGATGTGGATGCAAAAAGGAAAAGATGTAGGCTTCAGAAAAAGAAAACAAACAGCTACTGTGTCTCTTCTTCAGCATTTCATATTCTTCAGAACACTGAACAGGCAGACTCAGCCTCTGCTGCATCCCCCCAAGGGCACTCCTAGAGGGGATACTGCTGGGATCTCCCTAAATTCCTCCCTTTTTGCACCCCCTGCAGGACTGCAGCTGGTGTTTGCAGGGCACAGAATGCCTGTTTTCAAGTTTGGAACCATTCAGTGCTCCTGGGATCCTCTTGTCCCCTGGCCTCAGAGACTTTTTGCATCGCTCTCCATGAACTGTATGGCTCCCAAGCTTTGCCTCATCCCATGTGCAACACAGATTCCCATTTTCATTGTCATAATGCTGCAATTTGGTTCTTTTCCACTACCACTTTTTAAAATAACTTAGTGTGGAATTATCTGGAACTAGGGAAAAATACAATAATACAATAGGATCTGCACCTGAGATCAAAATGTGCTAAAAACTTCATTACTGTAAGGGAAATTAACCAGCATCAAATATTATTTCCACTCATTTGCAAGTATTAAGTGCCCTCTTCAAATATTTAAGGCATTTCCATTATTTGAACCCCATCAAAACCAGCCCTGTGCTCAAAGCTTTCACACAAACTCATGTGCAAGAAGAGATGAACTTTTAAAATCTGTTGTCTGCTATTTTTCAAGAAAAATCTCTTTTTTTTTTTTTTTTTTTTTTTCCAACACTGCATCATCAGCTGATAGGCAAAATATTTCACACTTCATACAGGCAGACTCCACATTTGTACCTTTTGGCTTGTGCATTTAGTAGTGTTGTACCACCCTGGCGTGGTCATCAAAAGCCAAATGCAAATCTTGAGGCATCTGGGTACAAATGTGAGTTCTGAGTAAGTTCCACTCTATTCAGTGGAGCTATTCCAGATTTCAGCTGGAGAAAACAGGATGAGATTAAGGTCTACACTAGAAGTTTTCAGAACAGTTAACTTCTTCTTCTTCCTAAGGAAGCATTCGTAGCAGAAAAGAACATTTTGCATAAAGGTTTCATTAGCTTCACAATATGAAGGAAAAAAAAAAGAGTTTCAAACTCTGCAAAACATTACAAATTCATCCAAACAGTAACAACACCAAGAAGTTCATCTTCTTACCTTTAATTTGTATGCAGACAAGTGCTAGCACTGGTATCCACAGTGGTATTCGTGTCCCACCACCTGTACCCATCTTCTGGAAGTCTGGTAGAAAGTACCAAACCACCTCTGAGGAAATACCTGTTTGCTCCTGAGTCTTATATACTGAGAGGGTAGGTTTTGGCTCAGTTCCCAGGCTGTTTCACAAGGTTCTTAAAAGGTGGGGCTTGAGACATTTCAGTTTTCCTTTGCAGGTGCATGGGTAAATAGAAGATGCTCTGACTTTCCCTCAGGTATTTGCACTCTAGGAGGAGTCTTCTTTCTTTCTGCAGGTCTTTTTTTTTTTTTTTTTTTTTCATGAAATATCAAGATGTGAGCAAGAAGAATTTTTGGCCTAGCTTATCCTTCCCAAATTGTGATTTGTTATGGGATAAGTACAATTTAAGGTATTTCTCCTTGATTTTGGAGTAGGAGATTGGAATGAATGCCTTTGCTATTTTTTATTTGCTCCCATATTGTAAGTGATGACAACTTCATTTTTCAAAAACCCAAGGAAGTTCCACCTGACACACATTCCTTTAATGACTTTGCACCTGTGTATGTTGCCACTTTGCATGGGAAAGTGGAGAAATCTTATGCCCTCTAAGGCAATGAAAATCCTTCAGCATTACAGCATGGGTGATAAGGACCTTTCCTTCTTCATGTGGGCAGGTTTAGTGCTGCTTCAGGTGTTTTACTGCTGAATGAAGATAACTTCACCCAAGTAAATTTGATTGATTGCTACAATATAAAAATATATATAGGTTGCTACAATATAAAAATGGAGATTTTCTTAGAGACTGCTGTTCCTGGAGACACAAAAAGACTGATTCACAAGGATGGCCTTTGAAATGTTCCTTGTTCTAGAAACAAGGAGTGTGAACAATGTTTTGTAAATGTTTTAATATATTTTCAGCTCTATGACTTTGGTGAACTAACCTTTTAGAGCATTTTAACCTCGGGTGTAGATAAACAGTCTTTCAGTAGGACAGATTCCCACATGGAACCAAAGAGTTCCTGCAAAGAAGGTGGTACTGATATGGTCTTGATATTTTCTGGCTTGATGGCAAGGCATAATTAGGTTTAAAACTGGGGATGAAGTTCCCAGTCAGATGGAATATATATTTTTGGAAGGATGGTGAGAATACTTCTATGGGTTTCCCAACAAGTCTCAAATTTCCATAACTGGTGGTTTCTTTAGAGCAGGTTAAAAAACATCTGAGGGAGGTGTAAGTGCTGTTGATAGGCAGAGGAACAGCCTAAATCTCTCTTTGAGATTCCTTCAGACATGATTTTCTATTATTTTTTTCCTAGAAGATAATACATAGATTTAGGAAGTCAATTTAACATTGAGAGGGAAATAAAAGGCTCTTTGTTTTTCCCCTTAGCATTAACAGAAGAAATAAAAGATCTTGCCTTTCTTGAACCTTTTAAAAGCACAACTGTCTGCTAATATTCTTAAAAAGTAACATGGCTACAAAAACTTGGAAGTGTTGAAGAAAATAGCTGGTGGATTTCAGTCCCAGTTGTACCTCTTGCAGCTTGAACATACAAATGTGTGTTACCCAAATGAGGAAAAGGACTAAAAAACCTTGTGCATACAGAAATACGTGCAGTGCAAATGTAAGGGCAATGAGATGTTGCCTCTAACAATTATTATCAGAGTTCCAGGATGAGGACCTAAAATAGAAAAATTCTACCAGATATAACAGGTACATAAGCCAAGTCATCATCAAACACCATGCTCAGCTCAGCTGGGTGACACACAAAAGCTTGTTCAGTGATTCTGCTGGTGAGAAATAAAATATGTTTTATGAATCACTGCATTGCTTAAGACTGAAAATCAAATCCTGTCAACAGTTGCTATGCTGCTGTTTCATACACACAGCTCCACAGCTCCTGCGTGGCCAGGGAAGTCCTGGGACCTCTCACAGGTCCCATTTTGGTCACTCCTGATGACTTTTCTTTTCATCACAAAGTAGGCTAAAACTGGTGTACAGGTAAATTTAACCCCTTTGCCTGATCTTCAGGGAACCATCAGAAATGCTTCCCTAGAGTTGCATTTTTGCCTGGAAGTCTCAGATCTCTTAAATCACATTATCCTTACACTCCCAGGTAGTTTCTGCATTTATTACTACTCTGGCCATGATAACTTCCACTAACTGATGTGATTCTCTTCAGAAAATATTGTAAAATATGTCAAAACACATAAGACTGGCAAAACCCCCAAATTCCCAAGTATTTCTGATAAGTTATTTTAGTAGTATTACTGATTATTCAAAGAAATCAGTCTTCTTCAAGTTCTATTTCCCCTCTGCTCACTCAGGCCCAGACAGGGGACATGGGAGAGTATTTTCAGTTCCATGTCCAGATTTGTGTAACTGTGATCACGTCAGTGGACTGTTGTCTGCAGAAGTATTATTAATATGGTAGAAAAATGGCTTGATCTGCACGTTTATTTTTTTAGCAGAGAAGAGAAAATATTCTGCCCCTGAATTTGATCTGAAAATCCCAATGCTGCTTTCCATACCTTTTATTTTTCGTGGGATCCTACTCTCTGCATCTGCAATATAAAATTGAATTCAATGTTTCAGTAGAAGTCATTAGCATTTTCAGACCCATACTTTTTAATCCTACAGGCCCAAATGCTCTACAGTGATAATTCTTGCATCTTGCTCATGATTTCTGAATCTGGTTCTTCATGAGAGATTGCCATCGTTTATTTTCCATAAATCCTCTCTGCAGAATGCAAATAAAATGTCACAGCCAATTTGTTTCACTTTCAGACAGAGTAATAATTGAAACCAGTGTCTTAATTTCTATTTCTAGAAGACAGACGATAGACTCATAGAAACATGAAGATGCTCTCTACTCTACCCTGTGCTAGATTGAAATAGTTTCATTTTGAGGGAAAGATTCAAACACTTATAATTGATGAAAACTTTGTCGCTTCCTCTGTGCCAGCACTAAAATTTAATTTCATAAGGATCTGGCTGCTGGGCTTTTCTCTGGCTGGTCCTTTGCCTGCTTCTGAGGCTTGGTTTAAGCTCCAGAGTTGGTGCTGGGACATTGGGCTTTGCACTATGACTGAAGCAACATTCTCCTTGTCCCTCATTGGTTTTGCTCTGTGCAAATTCAAACCCAGGAGGTTTTTTTCTGAAAGTTTCTATGGAAAAGTGAAGCAACTGATCAGTTCCTGCTCCAAAGTTTTTAATTAAAATCATAGGTGCTTTCTAAATGACATGAAGATGAACTACATTTCCAACAGTACGTATGTTATAGTATGATGTGACATAATCCATCTAAAGTAAGGCTTTAATTAGAGACTAGAACAGGGGTAATGCTTAGAAAAAAACAAATTGAAAAAACATTGAAAAAGCTCATTGAAAAACCAAATCAAATTAATACCTGGGATCAATACCTATTATCATCAGAATAATGAACCCCAGGTTCTGCTGAGTGTTCTGCATGGGTATGATAAGCTGTAGGACAGCATTGTTCAGCCTGTGCCTTCCTTCACAACTTGTCTGCAACTCCAGTGCCAGATTTCACGTTGTCATTTCCAAGATTTCCAGACACAGAATTCCCCTTGTTGGGACTGGCTCCCTGTGCCCTCTGCATCATTACTGTTCCTTCGCTTCAGCTCTACTCATAGTCACTGCTACTCTGCAACATCCTCTTCATCTTCTTCTTCCAGTGTCCTTTATCTTTTTGACATAATCAGTGGAAGACAACCTGGGATTTGTGCTTTTTTCAGAAGATTTGTCATTATGCAATGCTCTGTGTTCAGTGCATCTTCCCTTGATTTCAGGAATGCTCAGCACTTCTGCACATCCAGTCTCAGTGTTTCAAGCCAATTACCCAGAAAATGAAGAATACACAGTTAAAATTATTATTGTATAAATTGATTGATGTATATGATATAAATATGATATAAATGGATTGATATGTATGATATAAATTTTTTAGCTGGCATCACAAATTAATTTTGGGGCACTCAAGCACCTGGATACCCCTCTTGCTCTGTTTAGACTTTCCCTCACTTGATGACTTCAAATTTAAGTTTGAAAACAAAAAAAGCAAGTAGGAAATCCTAAAGACAATTTTACCAGAAAGATCCCTGCAATGCTTCAGGTAAGATAAAGTTCTGCAGAAAAATAACGTGTATCCCATACCACAAGGCACAGAAACCCACAGCAGGGTTTCCATGCTGTCTGAACACATCCAGGATATGTCTGTGTATAAAATGGATAAACACTTAAGCCTCTTTATAGCCTGCAAACACAGACACCACAGCCAGGCAGACTAATATTTGCAATTGGTATTACAGACAAAAAAAGATGTGTGTGCAGACACTCGAGGGCATGTTTACGTTGTGCAGGGGGTTTGCTGCAGGGATCCCTCTGTTAGCAAGAGCCAAAGGAAGTTTTTAATAGGGAAGAATGGCATTGTGTTGATCCAAGCCTGCAGCCAAGAGAAGGTGACTTTGTCTGGAGAACTCATCCTGCACCAGGGTGCTTGGGATCTGAGCTACTGTCTCTGTCCTGTGAGAGGTGGGCACAGCAGCACTGCCTAAAGCTGCCTCCCCTCCTTTAGGGGAGGTTTAGGCTGGAGATGAGAAAGAATTTCTTTCTGGAGAGGGTGATCAGGCATTGGAATGGGCTGCCCAGGGAAGTAGTGGATTCTCCGTGTCTGAAGATCTTTCCAAAGAGCCTGGATGTGGCACTGAGTGCCATGGGCTGGGAACCACGGGGGGAGTGGATCAAGGGTTGGACTTGGTGATCTCTGAGGTCCCTTCCAACCCAGCCCATTCTATGATTCTATGATTCTACAGAAGCTGTTGTGTGTTATATTAGGGCTGCCACCCCCAATTAATAAAAAAAAAAAAAAAAAAAAAAAAAAAAAAAAAAGTTAAAAATTTGGACTTTAGAAGCAATTGGGAAGTATTTGCAAGCTCAAATCCATGGTACAGCTAGCAAAAAAGTGAGTGAAAGAATCTGAGCTGTGGATCAAAACCCTCAGGGATGCACAGCCTCAAAAAATCTGAATTATATTATTCTATAATATAAATCTACATTATAATACTCAGGTGGGCAGAATTCTGCTGAATGACACCTGATGCCTTTGTAATAATATAAAGAGCAGACTGTGTAAGAAGTATATATACACATAATATTCTTTTGGGGTTTTGTGGGTATTTACTGGTATTTGGGTTTGTTCAGGATTGGGTTTTTGTTTGGTTTTTTGTATCTGTGGTTTTTTGTGTGGGTTTTTTGTGGTTTTTTGACCATGACTGATCTGTGATTACCACTGGCAATTTCTGTCAGAAATCTCCTTTGTGGAAGTTGTACAGTTCTTTCTCCACTTACAAATACACCCTTAGTTTCAATCTGAAGCAGATTTTCTTTGCCCAGAAAGTGGATGGAAGATATAATAAAATACATGTAAACAAAGACAAACACAGAGAAGAAAACAAAATCCTTTAATCCATGTATGAGTCGAGACTGCAAAAAATAATTCAAGCTATAGTTGTGCTATAAAATTTAGCAGATCCCACTATTTCAATTCAAATATTGTAATGTATTGCTTATCAAAATATGTCAGGAAAGAATTGGGATTTATTACCCAATTAATGTATTAATGTATTAATTACCCAATTAATGGTTAATGTATTGCTAGATGAGGCATAGCAAGGTACATGTATCCAGTAATTTTTGATGAACAGCCTAACACTCCTAGGAGTGGTTTTCAAAGCTTTATTTTTTGTAGTTTGTATCTTTAAAGTGAAGGTCTTGTGGTTCTGCAGCTGAGATGCCAAAATGTCCAGCATCACATCTGGAAAACAAACTATGGAACTATGAAACTATGAGACTCTGAAACTTGCAGTTTTAACAGATATGTGCATCATCAAAACGAACTATCCAAGCTGTGGGAGAAACTGAATCCAGTTTAACCTTGATGCCACGTGGACCTCCAGGCAGTGAGGGAGAGGACTCTGGACATGCTCACAGGATGCTCTCCCACATCCTGGAATCCAGGTGCTTAATTTGCACCCAGTGCAGCAGTGGGAAGCTGGAAGATTCAATGATCTTTTCAGCAGAGAGAAGAGGAGGTTCTGATGTCATCTTTCCAGAAGCTGAAAGGGCTGGGGTTGGGATATATGATGGGGCCACCAAAAGGAGTGAACATTGAATATTTGAATATTTATTTCTAAGGTTATATGCTGAGTTGTGATATACAAGGTGATCTCAGGACCAAGAGTATTTTTTCCTTATAGTTCTACTTTGTTATTTCTGATGTGTTTATTCCACAGTCTTCAGAAAATACTGGATCTAGTCTGTATTGCCCCATTTATTTTGCTCTGCCGTGGGACAGACCTTCCTTGTTATTAGGCTGGAGACTTCTAGGCCTTTTAATCCCAACAATCTCCTCCTTGCAGATGACCATCTAAAATAACAGTTTTTTCAAACATATCCCATATCACAAATTCCTAAATTAGTATTTCTTCTCTGTTTTTGATATTATTCAAACATTTTTCACTACTATTATCTTCAGTCATCAGTCCGTGCTTTCCTAGAAGCCAGTTTCTTATAATTTCTTTGTTCTTCAGTGAACAATCTTGCAGAAGAGGAAAAGACAAAATATCTTTTAACTTACTGACTATTCCCTTCTACCTGGTATTTGTGTCTCCACATCAGGAGTACTGCAACCCAAGCCCAACAAGAAAGCTGGGGTTGGGCTTTGTGCATGGGGGTGTAGCAAGAGGACAAGGGGCAATGGTTTAAAACATGAAGAGGGGAGATTAAGGTTGAATATTAGGAAGAAATTCTTTAATTTGAGGGTAGTGAGACATTGGCAGAGGTTGCCCAAAGGCACGTTTTGACTTCAGATCACCTGCAGTCATTCCTGACATCTGTAATCCTTCCTCATCCCCTCAGAATGGGTAGGGGAGGGCTCCTTATGGGAAATCCTCATTTCCCTGGGCTCTGTGGTGGAAGTTATCACAGACCATGGTTTCTAGATATATTCTCTAAACATGCATCATGGAGGTGACTAACTGGTTTACATGGTTTGCTGAGCTGAGCTGTCATTCTTCTTATCATTTTGGAATGCCAAAGTATGATATAAACCAAGAATGCTGTCAGACCTGAGCAGCCAGATTTGTCCTGTATTGAACATTCAGTACGTCAGGGGATGGATTGTCTCCTGACCTCTTTTTTAGTGAGTTTTTTGGCTTTATTGATCTGAAAACTATGAAAATCCTTATCTGTTGAGATCCACTGACAGCTGGGGTTGCTTGTTCATCTGTTGTACGTAAGAAGTGTGTTGACTGAAATTTCTTCCTTTCACCTTAAATGACTGCCAGAATGATGGATGGATAGAGCACGATGCTGCTCCTTGTTATTGTCTGATTTTTAGAATGTTCCCTACCTCTGCAGCCACTGCAATGCCCAACAGGATCTCTGACTGCATGGAGACAGGGTGAACTGAGAGAATCCCAAACCTCATCTCTGAGGGTGATTAGGAAAGTAAGGACAAATTATAAACTTTTTATAGTCACCATAGAAATAAAAATACTGATATTTCTAGATTCTCTCAACAGTGTCAAGTTCACCTAGTTTTCATAATAAAAACAAGACTATTTTAGTATTATTTAATTATCTAGTATTTAATTTCTAGAGGATGATTTCTCACTTCATTTCCTCCTCTAGATGTTCCAGTACTTGACCTTCTGTGTCTCATCTCTCTCTTGATTCAGTGGCCACTGTAAGGTGTTGTATGTGGACATTTTTTTGGTCAAATTTTATCTTCCTGATCCTTTTGTCCAACATAATGTTATCTGAAGGATTTGTGTGGGGGTGATTCTGACACATGCTTGTGGGCTGAAAGCATTGCACAGGTACAGAGTGGAAGAGTAATGAATCCTTTTGTGCAGCACAACAGAGCACATTGATCTCTTGCTTAAAATGCCCCACAAATAGCTTGAGGAAAATATCTTTCCATTTTTCATATGAAAGACTTTTTTCCTCTCTTTTGGGAATAACTCCTGTTGTTGAATAAGTTCAAAGAGCTTTGTGAGAGAAATCTTTTGACTGTTGACTCAAACTGAGCTCAACACTGTTATCCATTCCCCTCTTAATAAAACAGGAATGTTGTTACTTTTTCTGGGAAATGTTTTGGACCCTACAGATAGAAAACACTGCATTATTTATGATGTGCACCAATGAATGCATCAAATGCAGATCCTACAAACTCTGTGCAGTGAATGCTGAAGGGCTCTGAAGAAAGCCTCTCTTTTGTAGAATTAATTACATGACCATGGAAATGGCTGCAAAAATGTATTTCTAACTGGGTTTGAAACTGAAAGTGAAGTAGGGTTTCTAATTGAAGGTTATCTCAGATTAATATTGACACGAAGGGTTGTCTTCAGTTATTAGCCTTATCAATGCAATAACATTTTTGATTGTTGTCATGAAATGAGGAGACATTTTTTCCATCCTTACAAGAAGGAAAATACAGTCTGCTATAATCTATAACCTACTCTAAGAAAGAGACAGGAAAACTTGGTTATTTTAGATAGCAGACAGTGAGCTCTGAAACTTTCTAAAAGAAGCCCAATTGAGGGGGGTGTCCATGTCCATTTTCTGGTTCTGTCCAACAAGAAGAGAAACAGGAAAAGTAAGTTTGCTTTTATGGTGTGTATCCTGCAGTTTTGGAACTCCTTTGTATGCTCATTTGTTCTCTCTGAATCATTCTTGCAAACAGGTGGGGAGCGCTTTCTTTTCTTACAGGTTTTGGATTGGGTTCAAGACTCCAGGAAACTCAAATCTCTCACCCTGTTGTACTTTCAAAGCAGCCCAGTGTAGCTCAGTTTTAAGCTGTGCAGAAATAAACTTGCATTTGGGTTCCATGCTTTTCCAGTGATATTCCAAATAACCTCTAGTACGCTGTCAAGGCTCTGATTTCAAGTCCTCAGAGATCATTGTCACCATTTATGTTGAACCTGACTTCCTCTGTATCCTACATTCTCATATAGACTTTTTATCCTGCCATTTTTTCCATGTAACTTAACCAATTTACATTTAACTTAGGGCAAATAATTGAGGCAAAATCTGCTCTTGGCTCAGAGATTCCCAGCAACAGAGAAATCTGCATCTATGGATCAACTCTTCCAGTTGCTCTGTGCTCAGGGCTGTTACATGGCAGGGACTTATTTTCCTAACAGAAGTGGTGAGGTCAGGAAGCATCCAGACATCAGCAGCTGAAGCATTGGCCAGCTGGACACAAAGTTTGCCAAAAGATTGATGCTAAAATTTGGCTGAAATAGATTTCAGTTTCCAGCTCTCAGAAGCTCCATTCAGTTTGATCTCATGCTGAGCAAATGTGGATCAGATGAAGACAAATCTCTGTTTTTAAGTGAAAAAGTGACAGAAGCCATTCACTGGTTAGGAAGCATTTGGGTTCCATGTAACCAGGGGTGTTTTGATCCCAGTGGAGCTGGACAAAGATCATGTTGTGTGGGGTATTTCAACTTGGGCTTAAGGGCTGCATATAAAAGTCTTGGATGATTTTCTGGTTTGTCTTACAAGTTTTATGACACTTGGTGCTAGGGAGCTGTTTATGCACATTGTGACTTGAACCTCCCTGTTTGAATCAGGATTAATTCTCTCTACACTGATTAAGGTAGCTGAGGAAATACAAGATGTTTTCATACTGCAAGCATTTTCCCTTCTAGTGGTTCCAAACTGAACCCAGGAGCATTACTAAGAGTTCATACTGCACATTTTTTACATTTTCTCCATGCAACATTATAATAGCCTGGATTCTTAGGCAGTAGAAACAGGATCCAATGTACCTGACCTCTAATGTCTTCTGATAATTAAACTTTGTTCACTGAAGGATTCCTTTGCATCTATTCCCAAAACTTCTCAAAAACCCAAAGCAAAACCTTTGCTCAGCTTTTCCCTCATGTCTAGAGGAAGTAATGATTCCCTCTGGGTTGTGCAACCCATGAAATTCAGGGGTCCTGGGAAATGACCCACTTGATTAAACAATACTTTCACAAACCACTTTTCCACTTGAGAAGCTGGGGGAAGCTAGGGGAGAATTGCATGGGTTTGGAATATGAGCCTTTCTAACTTCTACCTTTCTAACTCTCTAACTTTCTAACTGCAAAAGGAGGGGTGTTCAGGTGTCAGGGATGGAAGGTGGTAAACGAAATTAGATTTCCACAGTTGGCTTCTAGCTCAGAAATGTAAAAATCAGAGGCATTGAGGGGAGGATGAGTTGTGCTAGTTCTCTTGGTAAATAAAGGAATAGGATAGAAACGCCTGAGAAAACTGGACAGAGCCAGAATTGTAAATGAGTGAGTAAATAAATTGATCTAAGTAAATAAATTGATCTTACCCTGTATAAAGAGCAGTGACCACTTCTGTACAGTTCTGACCTATGAGACTGGCCAGGACAAATCCCAATAAAATCTTAACTCCACAACAAGCCTCTCAGCTGCCCAGGGCTCAGTATTGAGGCAGACTCAGTGCTATGGCACTGGTGAGGATTTTTAGTGCCCACGCTCTGGGTGCACAACTTCAATCCCTCTTTCCTTTGCCATGAAAACCCAGGCACTTAAAACTCAGGGCCACATTTCACAGTGTCAAAACAGCACTTGTGGAAATAATGGAAGCCTGAAACAATACTTTTGTTGGCAGCCTGCTTGGTGTGAACCTATTCAACCCAGGCAAGAAATGATGTGCTGCACAGTATTGGAGAAACAGCTCCAGTTAAAGATCTCCTCTGCATTGCTTTTTCTCTTCATTCCAATAACCACAAAGAATAAAACTGCACTTAATGGAAGTGCTGCAACAGACTGTGCCCTGGCAGGGATGCTGAGAATTCACTCGTGTCCCTCTCGTGGGAAATTTGGGAGATAAATGAGGAAAAGGGAAAGGAATTATGGTTGTTAGCAGTATCTGGCAGACTGGGAATGTTGCAACTAAAACTCTGGCCACAATCACAGAAGAGATTTGCTTCCAGCACATTTTATCTCCAAGGTATTGCAACATTAGTTGAGGGAGCACCTTCTGGAAATGCAACGGGGAGAAGCTGAGCTTGAAGAGTCACAAACAGACTTTTTCTTTCATGTGTCACTACAATAACCTGCAAGGAACATCTCTGAGCTTTAAGAGGTTGTTCACAATGAATAATGTATTTGGAGAGCTATAGAGCTTCCTGCCAAGTGCTCCTCATGTGCCCAACACTCTGGGTCTGAGCATATCCCTGAGGGCTTTACCTGGGGATGGCCCTAAGACAGGTGGTGATTCCTGGTGCTCTGCTGTTGCTGGAGGAAAATTTAATCAGTGTTACAGACTGAAGTCTGGTTTGGGAATTTCTCTAGTAAGGATGGAGCTGCAGTATAACCCCCTGCAGTCTTTGCAGACTTTGCAAAGTGCAGCACTGCTCTGCATAACCTTCAAACTTATCCAGTTGTAGACAGAGAATAACTGGATAGAAGTAAAATGATGCTATTTTACTAGCATGCTAGCTGGAAGCTACAGCAAACTCTAAGCCACTTTCCTGTGGCTTGCTTTTTTATGATTTGGCTTAATTTTAGATATTTTTCTAGTTTATCTGGATAATTTTGTTGCCAGATCCTTTTTACAAACTACTTGCTGCTCATCCAAGGTTACAATCAACATGAAATGCTATTATCCAAATAATAAATGAAACATGGAAAGGACCAATGTCCAGATCAGGTACCAACTTACATGTTCATACAGAGAACCAGAATTATTTGTGATATTAGCATAAGATCAGGGTAGCATTTTATGGTATTTTAAATAAAATATTAATTTGTAGAGTTCCTGTCTTAACCATTTCCATTCTTTTACTCAGTGCAAGATCTGTGCTGTTTGAATATGTCAGTTTTTCCCTAGGAGGCAAGAACATGACAGTGTTTCAAAACAAAATACTTAGCAGAGAATGCCCAGCATTGCCAAGCTCTCTGTGGTGCCAAAACACTAAATGAACAACTTCAAGCCAAGCATCTGTGATCTGTGAAAACAAAGACTGTTTGAGCCATTATCTAGAACAAGAACAATAACAGAGATTATCAGTTGTGGATTGGGTTCCACCCAGAAACATATGTTCAGTGCTAAGCTCTAATGTCAAGACAGATACCTGAAAAAAATTTCTCCTGTTCAGTGAGAAAAAAGTACAGAACTCCCACTTAATTTTATCCCAGATAAATACCAGAATTCCTCTTGATTGTAACCATACAGCCCAGACCAGTACAGCTCCCAAACTGGGTGTTTTCCACATCAAGCACTACCAGGTGAATATTTCCATGCAGTGACAGCAAAAAGCAAACCTGCATTTTTTTACCTGAAGGGGTCTCCTGATCAGCCCCATGTCAGCTGGGGAATTATTTCATCCTGGAGGGTCTGGTGGGGCCATAAGGGGTTGTCTGAACACACTGAGCTGAACCCCAGCAAGGACCCCCTGTGTGCCAGTGCCCAGATGGCTCCAAGGGGGTTCAGGTGGCATCTTCTACACAAGAACCAAATGTTCCTGTATCTGTCATGGGTCCCTGAAAAGGATCCTGACCATCAGCACAGGCTTCATTCTTGACTCAGCAGGGGCCAAGACACCTGAAAGGGCAAGTCCTGGCTGATGGCTATCTTGCTGCAACAGTAGGAAATCAACAAAGTCCTTGGAAATCTTTCACCTCTGCACGTCCCAGGTTCTGTCCACAATTGCATCCGTTTGCAGATCAACACACTGGAGTCAGGAAATTTAACTCCAGTTTGAACTAAAATACCATGCTCACGTTAAATCCCCCATTGTAAAGTTTATTCTGTTCAAACCCCCATTTTAAAGTGAATTCTGTAGAAAAATCTGTGGTGTAAGTAATGAAATATATTGGCTGCATGGTCCTTGTAATTACTTATGCCAAGCATCTGTATATATATATATCTATATATATCCCATCACTTCTGACTGTTTGCTTGGATGCTTGAGCAGCCTGGTGATGGTGATTACCTGCAGTGTTGGCTTCCCTTTAAAAGAGCCAGCTTTGCATTGCTTGGAAAAGCAGCATTTTCAATTCAGAAAATACTCTGGTGCTATCCCAGTGAAATTCTGGGCAAACCAAGCCCATTTCCCATCTCTTTGGCTAATCAGTTCTGCCCATGTCTCCTGGCAGGGGTACAGAGTGATGATGCTGAGGGAGTTGGGACTGGGCATTTTGGGTGAAACAGGTTACTTTTATGGTGCAAAAAAGGAAAAGGCCATTTGTCTAATCAGAAAACAAGGGAGGAAGGTTTTGCCCCTTCTTACTGTCATTAATTTAATTTTCAAATTTCATTTTCATTTTGAGAGGAAATTCTCTATTCACATTAGCTAAATGATTGATGATTTTGTGGCTAGAGGTGTTTATTCTCCCAAATATTTATTTCAGTGAACAGGTCTGAGACCAGGTCCTTGTATCTGCCCTCTTTGGGAGTTACAGAATATTTGTCTACTTTTATTTATTTGAGTTTCCATATTTGTTCAAGGTGCCAGCTGGGAAGTGGCTTTTGGTAAGTACAGAAAATAATGCCAAGCCTCTTGGGGAAAATAATTCAGGTTACATTTCTAACATGATTCTTACTTGGGGAAAATGGGTAGGATGGGTCCTTTCTACACCCTGATGCTGTCTTGGGATTATAGAGGAGACTCAGTTTTATTGCTGCCTTAGAGGGAAAGAGGATTCAAAAGAAACAGAGGAGCCCAGCAGAGTTTTCCATGGCAAAAGGTGAATTGCCTGACAGGGCTTCATTTCTCCACTCAATTAAAGACATTTTGTGGCCTGGAGTAGTTGATGTCTGTGGGGAAACACCTCCAGCTCTTGCTGCATGTAGTGCCAAAGATCAGGGGAGCTCTGATCTCCCAAAGGGTGAGGCAACAAGAAAGGTGGCCTGGAGGCATTACCAGTCATTCAGATCTCCTGCTGGAGGAGAATAAAATCATTCAGGTCTCAAATAACATAAAGGATGGACACAAGCCCCTAGAGAAATGCTGTTTCCAGCTGAAAGCATAGCAGCTGGTTGGATGGGAATTCAGTTTTCCCTATGGGAATGAGTAGGATGGGAATGGAAGGGGAAAGTAGGTGGGATGGAAGTAGATTGTAGAGAAACAAGATAAACCAGGTGCCTTGAGTTGCCAAAGAGTGGGTGTGAGTCCACCTGTGCCTGGTTAGGGCAGGCCCCCTATTACCAGGGGGCCAATAAAGGTGGGACACACACCCACAGAGAGAAGCTCACTCTGGTGGGAGGCAATGGAGAGGCCAGCAGCTTGTTGAGCCTCAGGAGCAGGAAAGGCTCCTCCTGCTACAGTAGATTCTTTTGCAGAATACTTAAGGTTTCTGTTAAAACTGATGTTTGATTATTGCTCCTTAACCTGCTGATGCAGTGGCCTGGACCAGCTAATGGTTTTTTTTTCTGCCAGCTCAGACCCTGTGACTTCTTTGAGAAACTGTTTCCTGTGATAATTGCTGATCTCATTCAATATCCCCTTTGACTTCCAACTTTCCAGAAGTCTCTAGCCATTTCACTGTCTCTGCAGCCAGCAAGGCAAGAGACCACAACCTCTGAAAGGTTAAAACTTCTCCCAGAGTGTTCTAGGAAGCTGGTGGCTCCTGGCATAGAGAGATGTTCTCTGCATTGGGTAAAAAAAGGAGGGGGTCACTGATCCAGGAGTTTTGGAGAATGTGGTTGGGTCAGACTGCCAGCCACAGTGTTCCTTCCCCAGGGCTCAGGTTTGGGACCATATCTTGGTTTATATCCTTCCCAGTGGGTAACACCAAGCTGGGCTCCAGCACTGACCTGTGTGTGTGGGGAGGCTCTGGAGTGGGACCTGGGCATGGATTGATGGACCAAGGTCAGCAGTGTGAGGTTCCACCAGAACAAGTGTCAGGTCCTGCATTTTTGTCAAAACAACCCCAAGCAATGGGTCAGGCTGGGGAGCTGGAAGGTGCCCGGAGGAGAAGGACCTGGGGCTGCTGTGTGAGCATCAGCCAGCACTGTGCCCAGGTGGCCAAGGGGCCTCCCTGCCACAAGGGTCTTGCAACCAAAAAACCAAAACTACAGACAGCAAAACAGGCTGTGAATGGCACACTGGTAACAGCACGGGAGAAAATGGTCTTTATTTTTTTAAAAAAAGTGCAAAATACAGAAAGAGTGGTAGCAGGATATAGTGCAGCTGTTCTGTGGAGCATGCAACAAGGACAACTTGAGTAAATATTTACAAATAATAATTGCAGCTATTTGTCCAGTGAAAGGAGGTTTGTATGCACGATCTGTTCAGCCACCACACAGATGTTCTCTTGGATGCACTTCTTCAATCGCAAGTACAAGACTGAAATGCCAAAACCACCCAGCCCAGCCCATTTTGCCAGGCTCGTGGCATTGCATGAGATGCTCACAGAGGAAGAAATTAACTAAACTGCATGCAAAATAAAAATGCCTTGCAGAAAAATCCCTGCCCCCTCTGACCCATTGGACTCCAAGCTGGTGCAGTTATATCTGGGAAGGAGGGAGATGAGCTCCATTTTAAATCTCTTTACCCTACAGTTTTTGTGTCCAGCCACTCACCCAACTGAAATCAGAACTGAACCAGGCAAGAGGCAGCACTTGTAGAAACAGCTCCTGAGTGAATGAGGAGGCCCATGAGGAGCTCCTGGAGCTGTGTTCAGTGCTGATGCCAGAGGCTTGCCCCAAAAGCCAGGCCAACAATTATTTTTTTTTATTTTCCCTGTACTGATGCTCTTAAAAGCAGATCTGACAGTGCCAGGTTTGCTATACCAACAGGAAAGATGAGATTTAGAGCCAAGAATAATCTCATTTTTGAGAGACATCTTTGGTCTTTCCAGTGTGGAGTGGGAGGTTGACCCCAGGATTCCAGGAATTTCCATTGGGATGAGCTGGCAAGGTCAGAGGAGCAGGGAGCTATTATCCCAATGGACAGGAGGTGAGAGGGAGGAAGGAAGCAGCTGACTGGATTGAAAGGAGTAAGAATGAAGAGAATTTTCTAGCAGTGGAAAAGGCTGTAACTTTTATACTGGGGAAGGGAAAGGTGATGTGATTGAAACAAGATAACAGAAAACATGCTGGGTGTTGGGGGGCTTTCTGTGTAGTGGGATTCACTGGTATGTCCTTAAATATTTATTTAGGAGGTCAGGTAAAAAAAAAAACAAAACCAAAATGCATTCAAAAGCTTCAGTGAAAATCAGATTTCTGGCTTTCCATGTCAAGTTGTTTGAAGAGTTGTGAACGTGTGTGTGTTACCAGTGGGTGCTTCTGTCTTGGCTTCCACAACAGGTCAGTGTGATAGGTGCTAGGGGTTGTTTTCCAGGCATAAAAAAAAAAAAAATCTGTAATCCTTTGTTCACCACTCTGACTGCTCACACTGTGGCTTAAAGCTTTGCTCACTTTGAAGTGGGAACCACTGCTGGAAGGAAATCTGTACAGAGTAGAAAGCATGGTGGGAAAATCCTCTTTCTACTAGATATGTAGGAAAGCAGGGAAGGGGGGTCAGACTCTCATATACCTGGACTTTTGCAAAGCATTTGGCACTGTCCCACATGACATCCTTGTGTCTAAATTGGAGAGACCTGGATCTGACAGAAGGACAACCCAGTGGGTCAGGAACTGGCTGGATGGCCACACTCAGAGAATTGCAGTCAATGTCTCAGTGTCCAAGAGGAGCTCAGGGATGGGAGATGTTCCTCAGGGGCTGCTGTTTAACATTTTTGTCAGTGATGTGGCCATGGGATGGGCTCCACCCTCACCAGGTTTGCCCACACTGGAGGGGAGAGGTGGCATCCATGGGGACCTTGTCAGGCTTGAGGAGTGGGCAATAGAGGACAATTCCAAGATCCTGCAGGTGATTTGGGGCAACCCCAAGAACAGATAAAGACTGGGTAGGGAATGGGTTTGGAACAGCCTTGGGAGAGGGACTTGGGGGTGATGGTTGATGGAAAACTCAACATGACCACTTGCAGCCTAGAAAAACAACCTTGTCCTGGGCTTCATCAAAAGAAGCAGGAACAGAGAGGTGGTTCTGCCCCTCTGCTCTTGTGAGACCCCAGCTGCAGTTCTGTGTCCAGGTCTGGAGTCCCCAGCACAGGAAAGACATGGAGCTACTGGAGCAAGTCCAGAGGAGAGCCATGAAGATGATAAGAGGGCTGGAGCATCCCTCTGACTGCTGGGGACACACTGAGGGTCAGACAGACTCCTGGTCAGCCTGGAGAAGAGAAGGCTCCAGTGAGACCTTATAGAAACCTCCCAGTACCTGAGGGGGGCTGCAGGAAAGTTGGAAAGGCACTTTGTATAGGGCAGGTAGTGAGAGGGTAAGTGGTAATGGTTTGAAGTTGAAAGGGGATATATTTTTATTCCAAATATTAGAATGAAAATCTTCAGTGTGAGGGTGCTGAGCCCCTGTCCCAGGCTGCCCAGGGAAGCTGTGGCTGCCCCATCCCTGGCAGTGTCTCAGCCCAGGTTGGATGGGGCTTGGAGCACCCTGGGCTGTGGGAGGTGTCCCTGCCCATGCAGGGGGTTGGAAATGGATGAGGTTTAAGGTCCCTTCCAACACAGACCATTCTGTGATTCTTTGGTCATCAATATGTTCTTCTCCCTTCCCTTTCAGATGTGTGGAAAAACAAAAGTTATCTTGGCTTTTAAAAGTTAATTTAATTTCCTTTGTATTTTATTTTTTTTTAAGGTCTATTCATGTTTACTCAAAACCCCAGTTTTCTCTTTAAAGCTGATTCTGATAAGAAATCACTGACGTTATTGTCTATCATCTCTTATACCTATAAAAGTATAGACAGTACAATTTTTCCCTGCTCTGTCACTTATTTGATGTCTTCTGCTCTTGTCTCTGTCCTGGAGATGATACCACTGGGACAAGTCTTAGATAAATCATCAGGGTGAGAAAGGAGCTTAGCTCTTTGAAATGAAAGTAATAAAATCTGTGTTACACCCTCTGGGATATGACAACAACAAATTGAGATTGCTAAGCATTGCAGAGCTGTGTAAATGCAGGTAATCCACTTATTTGCAGACCTGGGCAAATATTGACAGAAGAAACACCAAACCTGTGGGTAATGACAGATCACAGCCCTAAGATGAAAATACTGCATGTACAGGGCTCAGCTCCACTTTTTCCAGCAGTAAATGGGGTTTTCTTCTTTTGTGTTAAGATTAGCCAAGTCTACAGAGAGAACTGAACATTTTGGGTCAGGAGTCAGAAGGTACCAGAGAAGATGCTGAAATGTTGTTTACTACAGAGTAGTAACTTCAGGTGTAACTATACTACAGTTTCCAGTAAGATTTCAGATGGGCTGAAGGACCTTCTGGGCTACTCTGTCTCCTGTTTGCAGAAGAGGACCAAGCAATTAGGTGCTGGCTTTTAGACACTCAGTTAAATGCATTTCAGTCTCTCAGTGTTTCACCTCCTCTGTGTAATTCCTGGTTCCCTTTTGTGGAGGATGCTCTGGGCTAGCTGTGAGAAGTTTTGTTAGACCAATGCAAACCAGAACACATGTGAAATCCCTTTGTAAACTGCTTTCTGGCAAATAATCCACCTAATTTCATAGATGTGGGAGGTTTTGGTGTTATTCCTACAGGAGAACCACAGAATCACAGGGTTGTCATGGTTGGAAGAAACTTCTCTGATCATGTCCAACCACCAACCCAGAAACAAACACCATGCCCAGCTGAGCATCTCCTGAACTCCCACATCTACAGTGGCTTTTCCATAGTCCCAGGGCTGGTGACTCCACAGCATCCCTGGGCAGGCTGTGCCAGTGCTTGATTCCTCTTTCAGTTAAGAAATTCTCCCTCATGTCCAGTCTAAACCTCCCCTGGTGCAACTTCAGGACATTTCCTATGTTCCCATCATTATTTATTTGAGAGAAGAGCTCAGCACCCACCTCCCCACCTTCTCCTTTCAGGTGGATGTAGAGAGCAGTGAGGTCTCCCCTCAGCCTCTTCTCCCCACTCACCATTCCCAGTTCCCTCAGCCTCTCCCAGGACTTGTTCTCCAGCCCCTTCCCCAGCTCCATTGCCCTTCTCTGGACACCCTCCAGCCCCTCAAGGTCTTTCTTGGAGTGAGGGGCCCAGACCTGAACACAGTACTTGAGGTGCAGCCTCCCCAGTGCTAAGTATTTGATCAGGAGGGGCACAGAAATATCCTTCTTTGGAATTATCATCCTTTTGCTACATAGAGAAGTTTGAAAATGTAATGTTTTTATAATGGCAGTGGTCTGAAGGTATTTGTAAGATATTTTTGGGGGGGAAAGATGGAGAAAAACAGACATAAAGATTAAAAAAAAAGAAGATGCAAAAGATGAAAATTCCTAGGCTGGATATCTCTCTGTTCAGCTGGGAGCAGTTTGGGACTTGTAGGTTCCTAAATTACTTCTAATCCCCTCCTGTATTCACTCTGAATTTTCATTCTGGAGCTCTGGGCCAAAAAAGAGAGGTCAAGTCTGAGATGGGACATTATCACCACAGCTCAGCAGAGGAAAAGAAAGGGAAATGCCCTGCCATATGGTCACCAAATACTCCTTCCTCATCTTGTGTGCCTGCTGATGAAGAACCAAAGCCTCCAGTGCCTGACTCCTCAACGTGCAGATTGCAGGTGTGATGCCAATGAGCAGGTCAGGAATTATCACATCACACCTTAAAGGATTCTCTTTCTCTCTCTCTCTCTCTTGCTGAGCATCTCCTAAGTTCCTAAATTCCTGTAGTTTCATGGTGTGCTGCTAGAGGAGCTGCTCAGGAACATTGGGCCACTCTAATTTTCCTAAAAAGATCCTAGCAAAAGATCTTCCAAAGCCCAAACAAATCTTTCCCTCTATTCCTACCCCGCCCCAGCAAAAAGAAGCATTTTGAGTGCTCACGTTTTGCTTGCAAAGAACCCTTGTGCAAAGGCATTACAGCTGGGTTCCCTGCCCCATCTATTTTCAAATTCTCTTATTCATTCAGCTTTGAGGTTAACACTTCCTCGAGGCACACCATACCTTTTTCTTTCCTTTTGACACCTGGAAGTTATGTCTGATTTTGATACCTCTCCACTGATGTTACAGAGCTGGCCAACGTGATGCTACCATTACACCTGTTGTGGTGACAGTGTTGTTCTGCTTGTTTGGGTTGTGTCCTCCTGCTGTCACTGGCTCAGGACTGCTACAGGAAAGTCTTCTCTTATCACTTGGCATTTCTGCTTTGCTAATCTGATCTGAAAGAAAAATTATTCATAGGAGTTCCTGGTTCAGACCCTCTTCCTTGCTGAAGCTGATGCAAAGCACGTTCAGCAGTAACTGGCTGAGCAAGTCAAGCTTGCTGAATTCACAGCCAGACATGCAAACAATTTACTGATTTAGCAGCTCCTCAGATGCCAGTTACTAACCAGAGAAACAGCAACCCATTCAAAGTTACTGACTCAGACAATCCAACTTCTTCCTGCATTGCTGCCAAACCCCACATCTGGGTGATGTTCCAGCTCAACAAATCTCTGTGCCAGTTATTATGTTTATCTGATGCCCCTGGATAAATTAACTGCTAAAAACCACCCTAAACTCTCCTGATAAAACCTCCCATCCAGCTCTTCCCACCTCCCACCCCCTTCCCATTGCTCCTTACATGGTTTTGTTACCCACCCTCCTGCCATCTCTTGCAGCACAGCCTGGCCAGACAAGTGATGTGATGAAAAAGGAATGCTGATTTTTTTTACAAGTCTGTATTCCTGAAATTGTATAAAATGAATTATAGGAATTAGACATCTGTGGTCATGAAAAAAAAAATGGAAAGGAAAGGAAAGGAAAGGGAAGGGGAGAAAAGGAAAGGAAAGGAAAGGAAAGGAAAGGAAAGGAAAGGAAAGGAAAGGAAAGGAAAGGAAAGGAAAGGAAAGGAAAGGAAAGGAAAGGAAAGGAAAGGAAAGGAAAGGAAAGGAAAGGAAAGGAAAGGAGAGGAAAGGAAAGGAAAGGAGAGGAGAGGAAAGGAAAGGAGAGGAAAGGAGAGGAGAGGAGAGGAGAGGAAAGGAAAGGAAAGGAAAGGAAAGGAAAGGAAAGGAAAGGAAAGGAAAGGAAAGGAAAGGAAAGGAAAGGAAAGGAAAGGAAAGGAAAGGAAAGGAAAGGAAAGGAAAGGAAAGGAAAGGAAAGGAAAGGAAAGGAAAAAATTTTCATGGTCTTTTTTTAATCTGGCTTTACACCATAAAGTATTGACTTGACTTGTTGAAGACTGGGAGGTCTTGGAAAAGTCAATAGTGGGGCTCTTACTCTTTTTTAATCCAAAGTAGCAAAGGATTAACATTTTTTGATAACTTTAGGGGCTCTCTCCAAGCAGTCCTTAACAATCTTTATGTTGCTAACTCTGGCCATGTCCACCAGCAGAAAGTGCCAGCACTCAGGGTCAGCAGGGGGGTGGCAATCTTCTGGGAGACTCCAGGATCCAGTTCTGCATGGCTGGCATCAGCACTGAGATCCCCTGGGGTCAGCCAGTGAGCAGCTGTACTGCTTCCTAGGAATACCAATTGGACATCAGTTTCCTGAAAACCAAACCAATAAATTAAAAATGTCCCCAGGAGTGGGCCACTTGCATCCTGTTGGCACATTCCTGGTTGTTCCTTCTTGGCTTCATTCCCTTGCAGAGGTGAGGAGCAGCTGTGCAGGGAGGGGGTGATGCCCTCACCATACAAAACTTCCTCCTCCAGAAACCCAGGGTGAGATCCAGAGGATGATCCCTGATTTCAGGGATGCAAAGCAGTGCTGGGATCCATGCTCCTCATGACCATGAGCACAGGACACTCAATGAAGGCTGCCAAAACTGGTTCCAGAGGTGGGATCTGACTTCCAGAGCTGACAATATTCCAGAGGTTTGGGAATGACAGCTGGACACATCCAGCCCTTAGGCAGCAGCCCCACAGAGCCAAAAAAAAAAAAAAAAGGAGGTGGCAGGGAGGCTGCTCTTGTCTGAAAGCAGAGTTAGCTCCATTTTTAGCCAATATATTAAAAAAACCCAAACAAACTGTAATTTTACTTTCATTATTAAAAGTTTTTAAGCCCTTTTCCACTTATTATTCTAAAATTTATTATACGTGGGCTTGTTTATTGAGTTTTCCATTTGCCACTTCTCAGGACCATCAAAAGGAAACTGAAACTCCTTCTATGCCATATGACTACAGCAACACAGCAGAAAACTAGCAGGATATAAGGGCAAAAGCACAGAGAAGATATGGATGTGAAAGGGCTTCTGGTTTATTATTATTATTATTATTATTATTATTATTATTATTATTATTATGTGCTAAAGAGAAGGGGCTTGGAGATGTAAAAGAGGAGGGAAAGAAGTCAGAGGATGAAATAAATGTGATTATTTGAAACATTTAGAAGAATATTTTCCAAGTCTATTTGAAGGGATGGAAATACCTTGGACTTCAGTATAAACCAATTTCAGATTCCTCATTTTTGCTAAGCTTGGGTGGGTATGAGTGTGTGTGTGTGGATGTTTAAAGCCACAGACATTAAGGTGTAAAAAAGGAAAATATTTGGCTTTAGAAAACCTAAAGCTAAGATGAAATGCCAGGTTTTAGCTGTGTGATTATCCCAGAGAAGAGTGAAACTGATTTTTTCTGCAGAAGCAACAAACTCTGCCTGCACAGCTACCAGCACCATCCAGCCAAGCTCTGGTGCAGTTTCCTCTGACCACATCCATGTGGGAAAGCTCTCCATCTGGATTTTCTCCAGGTCCTACATGGGGCTTCTGTGGCATTAACATCATCCCTCTGTGTAGAGAAACAAGATAAACCAGGTGCCTCGAGTTGCCGAAGAGTGGGTGTGAGTCCACCTGTGCCTGGTTAGGGCAGGCCCCCTATTACCAGGGGCCAATAAAGGTGGGACACACACCCACAGAGAGAAGCTCACTCTGGTGGGAGGCAATGGAGAGGTCAGCAGCTTGTGGAGCCTCAGGGGCAAGAAAGGCTCCTCCTGCTATGTTTGGTGGAGAATGCGGGCACCATACAGACGTCTAAAGAAGCAGCAGTGTGAGGAGCTGGCAACAGGAACGTTCTCCCTGATTTGAAAAAGTGCCTGGGCTAACACTCTCCCTGAAAGGTATGACCAGCAAGCTCTTTGGATTGGAAACCCCTGAGCAGAGGGAAGCCAAGATAAGGATTCTCTCTTTGGAAACCCCTGAGCAGAGGGAAGCCAAGAGAAGAGCAGATACAGGAGGGAGAAGAACAACTCAAGTTGGAAAGGCAGAGGCTTTGTGAAAAGTATTTGTAAGCTAGGGTTAAATCCCGTAAGCTGTAAGTGTTAAATGTTTGTGTCAGTTGGTGTAAAAATTCTGTAATCAGTGTTGTGTCAGTTGAAAAAAAAAATGTTTGTAAGCTAGGGCAAACTGGGAAAGCTTTGCTGTATAACAAAGGGTTAAATCCTGTAAGAAAAAAAAAAGGGGGGGGGGGAAATGTAGAGAAACAAGATAAACCAGGTGCCTCGAGTTGCCAAAGAGTGGGTGTGAGTCCACCTGTGCCTGGTTAGGGCAGGCCCCCTATTACCAGGGGGCCAATAAAGGTGGGACACACACCCACAGAGAGAAGCTCACTCTGGTGCAAGGCAATGGAGAGGCCAGCAGCTTGTTGAGCCTCAGGAGCAGGAAAGGCTCCTCCTGCTACACCTCTGCATTTGGTTTCTGGGCTTTTCTGAGCCTCAGGCAAGGAGAGGGGAGAGGAGTGAGTTACAGCATGATGCCAAAACTTGTGCTGCCAGCCTGGGGCATGGCACTGGGGCATTGGATGGCTGAAAACCTCTTTGGATAATGCTAAAAAACACATAGGTCAGAAGAGGTTGGTCCTGACATGGGCTCCTCTGTTCTGCTTCAGGAGGAAACTTGCCAAGTAGGGGAATCCCTCCGATCCAGGCTTCACCCTGAGTGGATTTGGTCCCTTTCTGAAAAGAGCCTGGGAATAAACTGGGATGTGGGCACCAGGAGCCAGGATTAGGAATGAGGGCACAGAAACTCAGATGGGTTTCTTGTATGGGAGGTACTGATGTCTGGCTTCCCAGGGCACCAAGAATGAAAAATAATTAGACTTGCCAATGTGTATTTTCAACATGAATTTATTTTCTGTTCTGCAGTGAATTTTTTGGCTGACTGCCTAACTTTTGTTGGCTTGCAGAGCCCTATTACTGAGCTGCAATAAAGGACTTATCAAATCCAGGGATGGATATTGTCCAAGTAATAAGTACACTGAACCATTAAAGAGTCTTGTTCATTCCAGTATCTCTCTGCCTGGAAATCTCCATTTCTTTTGGTCAAAGTATGAGCAAATATTTGAAGTAATGTGAAAATGAGATGTTGTGGATTCTTAAAACAGCTTCTTGTTCTGTTGCACTGTTAGTGAGAAGAACATGCTGCTTTATTCAAAAAAAGTTCATAGAACCATGGAAAGGGTTGGGTTGGAAGGGACCTTAAACCTCATCCATTTCCAACCCCCTGCATGGGCAGGGACACCTCCCACAGCCCAGGGTGCTCCAAGCCCCATCCAGCCTGGGCTGAGACACTGCCAGGGATGGGGCAGCCACAGCTTCCCTGGGCAGCCTGGGACAGGGGCTCAGCACCCTCAAATTCAAGAATTTCTTCCCATGTCCAACCTCCATCTCCCCTCTTCCAGTTTAAAACCATTTCCCATTGTCCTCTCCCTACCCCCCCATGTCCAAATCCCTCCCCCAGCTTTCTTGGAGCCCCTTCAGATATTGGGAGGTTGCTCTGAGCTCACCTGGGAGCCTCCTCTTCTCCAGGCTGAACAACCCCAATCCCTCAGCCTGGATTCCCAGGGAGGTGCTCAGCCCTCTGAGCATTTCAGTGGCTCCTCTGGACACCTTCCAGGAGCTCTGTGTCCTTCTGGTGTTGGGTTCTGCAGAACTGGACGCAGATCTGTAGGGGTTTGTTATAAAGTGCACGAGATGTGAGGTAGAAAATGGGGAGATATTTTGTAAGATTCAGTTTGCTTTACAGTGCTCAGACCTTTTTTTTTTTTTTCCAGATGTGGTAAAACATTCCAGCTCAATAACACCGAACTTTTCAAATGAGCAATTCTCACTCCCAGTAATGTCTCTGTGACTTTATTTTTCTTATTGAGTTTCTTACCTCATGTTCTTGGCTTTAACTTACCTGCAAGCTGGCATGAAAACAAGAGGAAATTATTTTCTTTAATGGTAATGCTCATTTTACTCCTTTATGTTCATTTCAAGCTTGAGGTGCTTTCTATGATCCTGGCTGACATTTCAGGCTTATTTTAGATAAGAATTTCTATCTATCCTATCTATTTCTTAGATAAGAAATGTTTATTGTGAGATCCAGCTCCCAGTTTACCCAGGACTATGTATGTGAACACAGGATTCAAGACCTCACTGAGATGGGGATAGGTTTCTAAAAGCTGAAGCTATTGCATTTTGGTGGAAAATTGCTTAGCCTGACTTTAGGAAACCATTAAATCCCACACAGAGGTAGGAAAACTCTGCTTTATGTGAGTGGCTTTTCTGGCTCTGGTTCCAAGAGCAAGGACACTGCCTTGTCATCACATCAGAAGATGCCACAGGGTGTTTATGTGGAGTTCATGAGCTGTTTTCCCATAAAGAAGAGAATAAACACATAAAGGAAAAATAATAAGCTTGTGAAAGATGAAGTTATAGGTCCATAAAATGTGACTTCCTACTTTTCTAGCCCAAGCCATTCTGGGATGGTTCTGGGATCTTAGCCAGCATGTTAGAAGGACACCACACATTGCTATTCTCAAAAAAAAGGTAAAAGTCTGTTACACTTGTGGAGAATGTGTCCTTTTAATATTTGACAAATGAACAATGATGTTATCACTTTATGTATCCATTCTATTCCTCTATACCTGTGACTGCCAGTAACTTACACTTGGAAATTCAGGCTGCCATTTTCTATATGGCTTGGAAAGAGGAGCTGGAATTTTCCATGGGCTCTGTTGCCAGTGGATCCCATGAGGCTGAGCTTGCATGGATGAGGCACCATTCTTATGGTTATAGATCATGCATCCCCTATTTCTCCTTTACAGCTTTGTACATTCTGGTGTCCTCTCTCTTTCTGAAATAATGCTGAAAGTGTAACCTTTTATCAACCCTTTGATACATTAGCAAGAAAAAAAGAACAAATGCTTCCTCTCTCAGCACATCTTTCTGCATCTGAGAGCACTGGAGACTCCCAGGCACAGCTTGGTTGTGGGCATCCTACTTTGGCCCCCAGGAGTAGGATTAATTTCCTGAATATGGCACCTATGAAAAGGTTTCGTGGCCCTTTAAATGCCCTTCGAGACATGAGCAGGGAATTTGTGCCTTTCTACCTCTGCAGCCAGAGGTGATGCCAGATCCACCATGGGAGCAGAGCAGGATGCTAAGTTTGATGCTGTAAATATTTCCCTGGAGGAGCTTGGGTCCCTTCCCTGAATTTAGAGGAAACATGGTCATCCATGATCTTCTCAGGTAGGTGATTTGCAGCCCTGAAGGTCACTTCTGTGCTGTTCACTGCTGCTTCTGAGCTGGCCAGTTGGGAGAGGGCAGCAAACCTGGAACCTTGTGACCCTGTGCTGGCCACCAGTGTGCAATCCATCCATCCATCCATGCATCCATCCATCCATCCATCCACACTCTGTGCTCTGGAGGCTTCAGGAACTTTGCCCCATTTAGACTGGGAAAAGAGTCCAAACCAGTGGAATGAGGAGGTGAAAGAGTTTGAATGGGTTTTTTGTTGCCTTGCATCACCTGTGGTACTTACCATTGCAATGATTAATAACACAGGCTGTGTCACTTCCAGGCAGTCAATGAGCTCAAAATCTGCCTGAAGTTCTCCAAAAACCACATCCTGCTGGCATAAATATGCTACCATAGAAACCTGGGGGTTGGGGACCTCTCAGTGCAATCTTCTGCATCCAACTTGAGCAACATCCCTGAAAAGCTGAGCTGCATTCTCTGTGACTTTCTGAAAGGCTGATTGCAGTGTTGTGCTTTGGTGGCAGCTGTCCCAATAGGAAGCCACTGAATTCTAGCTTGAACTCTACCATTTAGCAGCCAGAAGATGGTAAATTCTGAGCCATTGCTTAGAGGCTCAGAATTGCCTGAGTGTTGCTAGAAAGAAGACTTCACCTTGCAGCATTACTTTTCTAAGCCTTCCAACACCTTTACTTCGTTGTCAGGATAAACATGGGTAACCTGAGACAGTCCAATTCCTATTTGGACAATATTCTCTTTATTTATCTCATAAACACCAACTAAGTGAGTTAATCTTCTTTAAAACTGATTACTACCCTGATCCATAGCATGGCACAGTTACTCAGAGATGCAATGAACTCCTGGGCATATTTGTCATGAAACAGGGAACTGATTCCCAAATTGGCTGGAGTGCCTTTGTGGAGCTTTCAGATACAAGAAGAAACATTCAAATTAAAATTTTGGCTTCTTAACTGAATGATCCCTTTTTTAATTACATCAAATCTCTTCATCAATAAGATCAGTGCAGATTGAAGCAGTGCTCTGTTGAGGGCAAGATGCACAGAGCTGCTCTTGTGGCAGAGAGGGTAGAAATTTGTTCAGAATAAGTTGTTCAAGGTCAGTGGAAAGGAGAAGTCCTTAGCTGAGGGTTTCTGACAGTCCTAAGGCCATGCTGGCTTTAGCAATACCTGAGATGGGCTTTTGCAGTTAGTCACTTCACTTGAAGCTGAAGCTCCAGGTCATTTGTAGGGTACACTGGGAAGTTTTTTCCTTGCAGATTTATAATGAGCACAATTGGTTTACTCCAAAGCTTTTTCATTTCCTCTGTCAGCTGCTGCCTTCTGTGTGTTCCTTTTGCATTGCTTGGAAGAATTTCCCTGCTGCTGTGGCTCCTTTTTAACAGAGCAAAGATATTTTAAAATCTTTAACACCATTTCTGGCAGGGGACACAACACTGAACTTGGTGTGGCTGCCCAGACTATGGCATTAAGTAACAAAGAGGGAAGAAAGGTGGGAGAAGTCCCAGTCTCAGTGTTCCTGGGAAACCAACCCTGGTTGTGTGAAGTGAAGCTGAGCCAGGGATGCTCTGAGCCAGGGATGCTGTACAGGGAAATCCAGCACACCCCAACAACAAGAGGGGCAGTTCTGCCCTAGGTGTGTTTGCTAGGTTGAAATCTATTCCTGAAAGTCTGTCTAACCATCACCACTGATGAACTAAACACTGATAATTTGGGCTTGATGATCTTTAGGGGTCCCTTCCACCTTGAGATATTCTGTGATAAGAAAACCCCACCTTTCTTTTTGCCTTTTATAGCTGCATGACTCTGTTTAATAGGATTATTGAGAGCTTGAAAGTGAATCATACCATTTCTAGCATGTACACAAGATGCCTTAGTCAACCTAAAGATTTTTCAAACCAAAAAAATAATTTCAGATAGAAAAAACTTTGCATATTGAGCTTGTGATTGACTCGTAACAGAGTGCATTGCATTATGTATATGACAGCAGTAGTCTGGAAATGTTTTTGATGAGTGGGCTGTACAAAGATTTTCCTAAGTGAATACCTGGGTTTTGTTTGTTATCTCATTCTCTCCTAATTTATAGAAAGAAAAAAACCCAACAAAACCAAACCCAACCCAGGAGTCGTCACAGCCAGATCTCCAAGATAAGAAATCCAGTGCTGATTGGAAGCCATTCTGAAAACTTTGATAAAACTGTGAAATACTTCATTGATAATATTAACTGCTCTTCCCACTATGAGTGAGTTGGCTGCCAGTTTAACCTCACAAAAATCATTATTGTTCAGACGAAGGATTTGGCTCAGCTGGATCCAAACCTCAGCTGTGGGACAACTGAGCATCAGTGGCACTGCAGCTGCTGCTGAGAAACAAGGCTCTGGGTTCAGACTGCATTGCCAAGGCACCAACATCAAACCAGGATCAGCAGAATTACTCTGAACAGCAGACATGGCTTAAAATGAGGTTAAAAGGGAATTTTTTTCTGCAGGTTGAAGAGGGCCACAGCACTCACCAGTTGCCTTTAAAGTCACCAGCACCCACCCTGCCTGCACCCATCACCTTTGTGCTGCCTGTCCTGTTGACTCACTGTGACTCAGCTTTTATGGCCTCAGCAAGCAGATAAAACCCTCATTTATAAAGGGCTCTATCAATTCAGAAAAGCCCTACTTGCCTGATAACCTGCTTGAGAGCTGAGCACTCAGGGTGGTGTGAGACTTTTCATTTCTAATCATGTCTGGCTTCTGGTTGAGTGGCTGGATGGAATTATTCAGCCTTTGGCAAACTTTCCTCTGATGCTTATTGCACTTCAAGATAAATTACTCCTTATTAGGTGGGGCCCATCTGATGTGGGGAGCAGTTTTCCTAAGAGTTGGTGTCAGAGGCTTCATGTTACATTTGGGTGTCCTTAGGGACTTCTGTGCTTTTGTATCTTTTGCAAGTCAGAAAGGAGAGGAGAGGAGAGGAGAGGAGAGGAGAGGAGAGGAGAGGAGAGGAGAGGAGAGGAGAGGAGAGGAGAGGAGAGGAGAGGAGAGAGAAGAGAAGAGAAGAGAAGAGAAGAGAAGAGAAGAGAAGAGAAGAGAAGAGAAGAGAAGAGAAGAGAAGAGAAAGAAGAGAAGAGAAGAGAAGAGAAGAGAAGAGAAGAGAAGAGAAAGAGAAGAGAAGAGAAGAGAAGAGAAGAGAAGAGAAGAGAAGAGAGAAAAAGAAAAGAGAGAAGAGTAACCCAGAATCTTGAATTACAAGATCACAAATGTACATGCTGCTTTGTGGCTTCCCTGGCCAGACATTTCAGTGAGTTATATCAGATCCGAGAAAAACTCTGAGACCCAGACCTGGATGCAAGGTTTTCCTTGTTTAGGTAATCCAGTAGATCACAAAATACATTGGTTATTCCCACAGTGGGGCCAAACCCTTCCCTCTGTGAAACTGTTCCCACACCCCACTATCAAAATGGAAACTTTGGGCACTCCTGGGGCTTAAGTTCCCTTTGCCAAGGGTGGAAAAATGCCATGAAGTTTACTTCATCCTTTGGTTCTCCTTCTGTTGCCCTCCTCTGGATGTCTAATCTTGGGATCAGAGTTGAACTTTTACTAACACAGCCCTTAACACAGCACCTGTGCAGGATGTGTCCCTTTTTTTCTGATTCAGTTTGAGCAAGGAAAAATGCTGATAGCCCTGATGAAGATAGGGAAAGTTTGCTCCTTGGTAACCAGCAGTGTTTTGAGGTGCCAGAAGGAGCTCCTGGCAGGTCTGGAAGGAATTGGTGGAGCACTGGGGTTTGGGATAAACCTGCTTCCATCCTGCCTGACTACACCCAGGTAAACCAGAAAGCACTGGAGTTTTTTTGGGTTTTGGTGGGGCTTTTTTTTTGTTTGTTTTTTGTTTGTTTGTTTATTTGGTTTGGGTTTTGTTTTTCTTTTTTTTGTGTTTTTTTTTTTTTTTAAATTAATATTTGAGCAAATCTGTTTAAAACCTCACTTAGCTGGTTCTGCAGTTTTATTTCATGAGCTGTGACCCAGTTTAGAGAGTTTCCTCTGACAACAACCTTCTACAGCTATTTTAGAAGTTACTAAACAACCCAGCAACTCTCCCCAGACCTCTCCAATCTTCACTTAACTCTGATTTAGGTCATCTTCACCTAAATCAGAGCCTTCTTTTTGACTTCTGGTCCCTTTCATATTTTCAGGAATGCTGAATTATGTATATTCACTGAAATGTCACGCTGCCCAAGGGTAGAATAGGTATCCACAGACACTAGAATAATTTGTTTTTACACAAAACATCTCTAATCTGGCTGGGCTGATCAGAAAAGGGGTTGTTAGCAGGCAAGTAGCAGTTATAACAATATAAAGTGCATCATGCACAATAATATATATTATATATCTTATATATGTTATGTCATAGATATAAAATAAATATATATATTATAAAATATATATTATATAATATTTATTATATATAAATTACTATTACATATATATGTTATATATATAATACATTAATCTTTAAATATTCTGCATCCAGGCATCAATCATCCCTCAGTAAAATATTTGAATTGTATAAAAATTCCAACAATCTTCGGAATAATTTATTTATTCATAAATTGTGAGAGCCTGAAAGCAGCAAAGCTGATGGTGCCAGCACACCTTGAAGGAAGAGAGTGCCCAGCAAAAAATTTGCTGTATCAGGAGGGGCTGATGCCAGCTCCAAACTGCAACCTGGGAAGATCTGGGAAGGGTGGGATCCAAAGAGCCCCTGGGTATTGCTGGCAGAAGGGCAGAGCAAGGGATGATCTGTGGGGTGTTCTGAAGGGAAACACCTGCACCCTGAATGAGGATGTGATGGCCCAACAAGTATGAAATGCTGTGGATGTGATGGTCCAACAAGTGTTCTGCTGGAAAGAGGAGGAGGACCTAAAAAATCTGAATAACTGGGAGAAGAGCAGAACATGCTCACAGAACACTGTGAGGTCAGGGCAGGCAGAGGATGTGAGGTTCCTCCTCAGCCATACATTACAAAAAAGCAGTTTGGAAACTTCCCAAAGGATGAAAAGCAGCAAGAAAATAAACAACCTGATGCTGTAAACACAGAGCTAAGGCAGCCCATAAACCCTCTCTCTCCTCTCCAGGCTGCCCAACCTCAACCTCTCAGCGTCTCCTCAACTGGCAGATGCTTCAGTCCCTTCCTCATCTCTCTGCCTGTTTGCTGGGCTTGTTCCAAGAGCTCTGCATCTCCTGACAGAGCTGCACACAGGACTCTGGATGTGCTTCACAGTGCTGGATGGAGAGGAAGCATCCATCCCTGCCAGTGCCATCCAGGAGGCTCCCATAGCTCCTGGGCAGGGGGGCAATGTACAAAAAACCACATCCTGCGAATGGCAGGGGGAAAATGCCTCTGAAATCTAACGAGATGGCTCACACTGCCCCTTGGGGGTGAGGGTACCACCCACCATGGGCAGCTACACAGCAGGAACTGGATTAAAACCCAGAACACAAGATAAGACCCAAGGGACAAGTACCATACTGATGAGCCCTGCCCAGAGCTGGACCAGGATTTAAGGACATTTGGCAAGGAGACAGAGTGGGGGAGTTAAGAGCAGAGATTATACTAATCATATCACATCATACCGTAGCTAATGGATACATGTCAATGTACACATATGTATGTACAAGTGAAGCCCCAGAGGAATGTGCTGTCTGTAAAGAAGAGGAAGACTTCTCCATCAGTATGATTGCCATGGTAAATTTATGGTCTGGTAGTGGTGAGAAATCCATGGCTCTGTATGAATCCTAAACTGCTAATAGTGCATTAAAAGCAGTCATAAGCCATTCCTGGGAGAAGATGTGCTCTCTGATTTATCCTGGGAAAAATGTCCAGAGGGCACACTGGGTTAGATTGGACACTCACACCTTGCACTTGTTACCAGCTGTGGGTTATTCACTGATCTCACTGATTTCCAGTGTAATCCAAACCAGGCATGGTGATGACAGAAAGATTTCCTATTTTAGGTGCAGTAAGTCTCAGTGAAGAGTCAGGATATGACCATGGCACCACACAAACAAAGGCCAAGGTGCATTTATGGTGAAAACAACAAATGGAATCATGAGGAACTGAGATCATCTTTTTTGCCTCTGGAATTCAGCAGTAGGGAAATACTTAACCAAAACTAGAGGGTGGGATTCCAGAAGAAGTTGTGGAGATCTTTACAAATGATGCACATCCCATTCTTGTCCTGCAGCCTTGGTTCTCCTGCAAATGCTTTCCCTTTTCTTTCTGCCCCCATGGAGCAGTGTGCCATCCATGCAAAGAATTGACTCTGAGCAGATAAAAATTGATGTGTGTGTCCTGGCCTTGCTGAACAAGCCAGCCTGTGTCTGGAGAAAATCTTGTCCAGAATCAGCAGTGAGTATACCCAGACATCTGCTCTGCTTTACCAAGGACACTGGCTAAACCCTTGTGAATGTGTCCAAAAAAGAGAATTGTTCCTGGTGCCTTTACCATTGGGAGCTAGGAGGAAAATATCTCATTTTTAAATAGTGAATCCGTAATTATGCAATATGTTTTATGCTGTGTACAAACACCTCTCTGTTCCCCAGAATATTTTCTTGACCTTTTGCCTTCCATCATATTTTTCAGATGGCTGGATAGCTCAGGTTTCTGTAGCATAGATAAATCAGTTAGCCAAGCAAAAGAAATTAATTTTATTCAGACCTTCCACAGCAGGAAAAGCTTCAGTAGTAATTTACATCCTGGTGGACAGGGAACAAAAATGAGAGTTTAGCATCCAAAAGTTTATGTGTTGGAAACAAGGCTTTGTTACCCCACACCTTAAAAAACCCTCTAACCTGAAGGGTGCATTTTATGAAGCCTATAAGATATATAGATATAGATATATATATGTATATACTGACTGAAAACTGCTGCATTCACATCATTCTTAGCTTGGATGAATAATCAGAGTGGTTCAATTAATATTCCATTACTGGAACAGAGTTCAAGTCTGGGGGGACCGAGAAGGCAGCAGACTCTAGGAAACCAGATTTTATTAGGGCTGTTCAGGAGACATTTTTGTCTCCTCATCCTGCACTTCTGTTCTGAAAGCAGTGAATGAGCTGCACAAACAGATGGGCTTTTCAATGCAGCAATGGACTTTTCCAGTCCCTGTGAGTCAGGAGCACTTCCAGTCCTCCTGCCCTTTCTTCCCTCTTCTTCCTTCTCTCTAAGGCTGAGCACATCCTGAACGAGGTCTTGTGCTCTGCCCTGTGCACATCATCTGAATAATATTCTTGCTTGTCTGTGGCAACAAGAGCTTTGCTCAGCTTCCAGCTCTTTGTTGCTGGTGCCTTTATGGTGCTGCTATTTCTCCTTCAGAAATGCAGCCAGAACTCCAAGTTTTCTCTGGGTTGGCAAACTCTTTATTGTTAGTTCTCTGTTTGAAAACTGTTCCTTCAATATTTGTTCAGTTCTTCTGACGTTTTCTTTTTAGATGACAAGGTTACAATCAATGTGTTCAGAAGGTTATTTTGAGAGATCCAAAACTTGAGGAATACCACCAAAAAAGCCAGCTTCCCCCAGGCTGCTTTCATCACCAGGGTTAAAAGATACACAGTGCATCAGAACTTGCCATGCTCAGCTATAAAGTTGTATTCTCCTTGTCCTGCTTTCCACCCTCACTCATCACTTGTAGCTATGGAGAGAAATCTTCCTGCAGTCTCTTTATTCATCTTCACACAGAGTCTTACCACTCCATCTCCACAGCAAGATCACTTCCTTTTGTTCCTATTTATTTTTGCACAGGACATCTTATTCAGGAAACAGTTCAGAGCCAAGCACAGGTAAATTCAGAGTGACCCCTGACAGCTGAACAGAGGCATCTGCCAGGCCCCTTCTCAGCTTTCTTGTTTCCCAAGCTTTGTGTTGAAAGGGGAACTTCTCAGAAACACCCTGGGAGAGTTTCTGCACAGCAAGCAAGCAAAAACAAGGGTGGGTTTTAAAGTAAAATACTGAAGAGCAAAATTCAACTCAGTGCTGTGAGGGTGCAAGGTGAGGTAAGAATAATGATGGATTAACTCAGACATGGGGCTTGCTCTGACAGATGTGTGACAGGACAGGGACCTCTCAGCTCTTCCTCCCAGGAGAAGGAAACTGCAAGTCTGGTCTGAAGTTTCTTCTCAGGAACTTAGGAACTTTGGAGGTAGGTTTCTGGGGGGCAAGTTGTGGTGCTTCTGGTAGAGGAGGAGCAGTGGGAATGAACATGTGAGTTCTGCAACCTTTGCTAATCTCCCAGGCAGCTTTTCCCAAGTGAAACCATGACCATAACCATGACCCTATCTACCATGGCTTTCAACCAGCCCAAAACCTGCCCAGCAAAAGTTCTGTGCCAGCTCTCTCTGTCCACCTGCAAACTGGGCTTGCCCTTCCTTACTGGAGTTACCCACAGCCATCTCAGCCCTGGTGAGGCCACAGCTTGAGTCCTGTGTCCAGTTCTGGGCCCCTCAGCTCAGGAAGGAGATTGGGGTCCTGGAGCAGGTCCAGAGAAGAGCAAGGAGGCTGTGAAGGGATCCAGCACAAGTCCTGTGAGGAAGGGCTGAGGGAGCTGGGGGTGTTGAGGCTGGAGAAGAGGAGGCTCAGGGGAGACCTCATCACTCTCTGCAACTCCCTGAAAGGAGGTTGGAGCCAGGGGGGGGTTGGGCTCTTTTCCCAGGCAACTCTCAGCAAGACAAGAGGGCAGGGTCTCAAGTTGTGCCAGGGGAGGTTTAGGTTGGAGATGAGAAAGAATTTCTTTCTGGAGAGGGTGATCAGGCATTGGAATGGGCTGCCCAGGGAAGTAGTGGATTCTCCGTGTCTGGAGATCTTTCCAAAGAGCCTGGATGTGGCACTGAGTGCCATGGGCTGGGAACCACGGGGGGAGTGGATCAAGGGTTGGACTTGATGAGCTCTGAGGTCCCTTCCAACCCACCTGATTCTATGATTCTATGATTCTATGATGTTCTCTTGGCCTTGTCACAAGCTGAAAGCTCAGAGGTGACTTGTTAAGGCTTTAACAGGAAGGCTTTGTACAGGAAAAAGCCCCCTTTTAAGATGCCTGAAGGTGAAGGCACCTTGACCAACATTTTCAGGAAACAGGGACTGCTCTGCCTGTGCACATAATCATAAAATAAATGGACCTTAAAGCTCCTCCAGTTCCAACCCCCTGCATGGGCAGGGACACCGCGAGTTTTAAAGCATCTCACTGTGCACAAAGCCCTAGGAAATGACTAGAAAAGCATAGGAAATAACTTCATACTCTGTTTGGAACTCAGGTGTGAATGCCTGTGGGTGAAGAGGTACTTTTTCCTCAGGCAAATGCCTGATGGGAGGTGACCAGATGCACATTTTCTGCACATCAGGTAGAAAAGGCAGCAGACAGATGCACCCTTCTCCCATGCACATGGAGAAATGGGGAGAGCAAGCTGGGGCATCTCAGCCCTCCATGTAGAAAGTATTTTCATTTGTGTTGTTCCTGGTATGACAGCCTCATTTTTCCCCCTTTCCTCCTCTCTACCTAATCTATGTGCAAAGAGGGAAGGTAATCTGGTCATGAACTATTTAACAAGGTATTAAGTGACGGTCAGCCCTTCTGGTGAATCTTCCAAGTGAAGTGACATCCTGTATGACACCACCTGAGTTGTTGGGCTTTGTCATGTTCCTAGAGGGAAAGGAGGGGAGGGGAAGCTGAACTGTGTTACCAGCAGTGTCAACTTTACTGCAGGCTGTGTGTGATGTGGGCATTCAGATTCTCTTCCTGCTTCTGCAAAGTTTTGCATTTACAAAGGCAACTTCAGTGAGTCCTTCAGCAGCTGAGGAGGAAGTCTCTGGTTGTGTTTCAGTCACAGCAAAAAGGTTTTCAGGAAAACACAATCCAGAAAACAATACTTTTTGTTTGTTTTCGTTTGCCTGTGGGGCTGTTTCAACTCTGTAACTTCAGCCTGGATAACGTTCAGCTCTATCCCTCAGTTCCCTTCTCAGCCTCAGCTTTATCACTCAACTCTTCCAGGAGAACTTTCTGGGTCTGGTAATAGCAGCAGAGCTCAAGGACTGATAGCCCGGGGTGCTGGAAGTTGGGAAGAGGCAAACAAGGAATGACCAAGAGCTGTTGGACTTTGTGGGTTCAGAGAAGACCACAGCAGGTTGGGAAGCAGTCAATGGAGAGCAGCTGGCAGAGATTCAGAGGCAGCTGAAAATGTTAGGAAACTGCTTCAAATCTAAACTGAATTCAGAAGAAAGTCCATAACCTGTAGAAAATGAACTGTGTGTTTCTCTTTCCCAGGTTCAACCCGTGGAAAAATTTTTTCAAAACCAGAATGGAGAAAGATAAGCAAAAGAGTCTGAAGTCTGTTGGTTGGGACATTCTGTTTATCAAACATTAGGAAGCATTTATGGTAAAATGTTTCATTTTGGTAAAAAAGAATGTCTCGGTGTTTCTGGCAGAAAAGAGGTGACTAATACTGTTGTTCTTAGTGTAATGAAACTCAAGGTTGTATTTACCTTACTGACATGCAGAGCTGATGCCTCCATGCCCCTCTACTTCATATAACTGTGACTCACTTATTAAATAATAATAATAACCATATTTATATTATTTCTCTCAACTTCTTATTTTATCTATGTTTGGCTAAGGAGGCAACACCTCATACAAGTTACCATGCAGAAAACAAGTTCAATGGGCAAAGATTGGAAAAATCACAGGAGAGAAGTGAACACCAGAAACTTCAAGATATGTGGGAGTTGATCTCCAAGTAGATGCAGCCTACAAACCTGATCCAGATTGTCCTTTGTTTTTTTTTTTTTCTGCCACAGTGAAATAAAATTAGTGAATAATAAAAATAGGAATTCTGGACATCCTTCCTGGCTTACATTGCCTTTCTACCTCATTTCTGTCAAAAAGGTAAGAAAAAATGGTCCTGCCTTGAAGGATGCACAGTAACAGGATGTATCTACACTTGTTCTCAGCAGTCCCTGTAGAGAAACAAGATAAACCAGGTGCCTCGAGTTGCCAAAGAGTGGGTGTGAGTCCACCTGTGCCTGGTTAGGGCAGGCCCCCTATTACCAGGGGTCAATAAAGGTGGGACACACACCCACAGAGAGAAGCTCACTCTGGTGCGAGGCAATGGAGAGGCCAGCAGCTTGTCGAGCCTCAGGAGCAAGAAAGGCTCCTCCTGCTACAATCCCTGCTCCTCCAGTTTCCCTGGGCTTCCCTGGAGTTTTAACTGGGTGAGGATCTGCTCTATTAATTCTCTGACTTTCAGTGCTCCATGACAAAGTTGAACTCCCCACTGGGAGGTTTTGTGATGGAGAAAATTGTGTCAGGAAAGTAGAGCTGCTTTCCTGGTTCTTCTTTTATCTTTGTGTGACTCTTAGAGTAAGTTCTAACCACGGCTCCAAGATGAAGCTATGCTTAGCCTCTAATAAATATTTTACATGTCTTTGATATAGGATTGACTGAGGAGAAAGTCACTGAGACAAGGAGGGAACTAAGTCTGCCAGCTACAGATATGCTCACAAGGCTGTGATGGTGGACTAAAAACATCTTAAAATACTACTGAACTACACCTAGCTGGGCAAAAGAGGACCAATTGGAATTTGGGATCGAAGCATTCCCCAAGAAACAATAGAGAGGTGAAGAGAATAGGGGAGTTTTAATGTAAATGGAGGTAAAATGGAGAAAGTTACGAAGCTTTTTACTGACACCCCCCCTCAAAAAAATGAAGATTTTAAGAGACTATGGTTTCTTAAAATATTATAATTTCAAGATGTATTTTAGATTTCTCATGATTTTTTAAAAATCTCTTTTAGCTTTGGATCAGTGTTTTTAGTAAACTGAATGCAGTAAAATGAAGCAAAGCTTCTAAGATACACCAGTTTCCATACTATGAATGCAGACTGTATGCAAAATTTTCAGGCAAGAATTTATGGAAAAGACTTTTCTTTTTTTTTTTTTTTTACTTTTATCTCTCTAAATGAAACATTGTTTAGATTTCAAGAAAACTGCTGGTGTCTCTAGGAGAAGAGAATCCTATTCTGAATCCAAAGTCATCTTCAGTGCTCAGGGAGGGAGTTGTTCTCCTTCACAAGAATTCCACAGGCTTCCAGAGAATGGAAATGTCTCTTCTGCCTACACTCTGACTTCCCAGGACCTTCTCCCCTCTCTGCAGAGCTGTCCCTGTTGTACAAAGTGCCCCTTCCCCTTGGGACAAGTGATGGAGACACAGCCACACAAGATGGAGAGCTGGGCACATGGCAACCTCATGAAGTTCAACAAAGCCAAGGGCAAGGTCCTGCAGCTGGGTCAGGGCAATCCCAAGCACTGATCCAGGCTGGGCAGGGACTGGTGTGAGAGCAGCCCTGAGGAAAAGGACTTGAGGGGTGCTGGGGGATGGGAAACTCAGCATGAGCTGTCAGTGTACACCTGCAGCCCAGAAGGCAAATCACATCCTGGGCTGCATCAAGAGTAGCCTGGCCAGCAGGTCAAGGGAGGTGTTTCTGCTCCTCTGCTCTGCTCTCATGAGACCCCACCTGGAGTCCTGCATCCAGTTCTGGAGCCCCTTGTACAGGAGGGACATGGATGTGCTGGAATGTGTCCAGACAAGGGCCATGAGGATGCTCAGAGGGCTGGAGCAGCTCTGCTGTGAAGACAGAGTTGGGGTTGTTCAGTCTGCAGAGGAGAAGGCTCCGAGGAGACCTCATTGAGGCCTTCCAGTGTCTGAAGGGGCTACAAGAAAGCTGGGGAGGGAGTTTTTAGGATGTCAGGGAGAGATAGGACATGGGGGGATGGATTCAAACTGGAGGAGGGAGATTTAGATTGGAAGTTAGGAAGAAGTTCTTCCCCATGAGGGTGGTGAGACCCTGGCACAGGTTGCCCAGAGAGGTGGTGGAAGCCCCATCCATCCCTGGAAGTTTTTAAGGCCAGGCTGGATGGGGCTCTGAGCAACCTGATCTGGTGGGAGGTGTCCCTGCTCATGGCAGGGGGGTGGAACTGGATGGTCCCTTCCAACCCTGACAGTTCTGTGATTCTAAGATGTTCTGCATGAAGCTGGGTGTGTATGTGTGTGTATTTGTGTATTGGGGGTATGAAACTCTAATGAACCAAGAGGACTCCTGTTATTTTACCTGGGGCCAGACTGAGATAGCTTTGTCAGTCTCAGAAATAACTCTGCTACTGCAGTATTTTTTATTTTTATGTTTTTTAATCTTGAAAAAAAAAAACTCTAAATTGAGGCACACTCTGGCTCTAAGCAAACATCCTGGGTCAAAAGCACAGCTGTGCTGCTGTTCACGTAACTGCTGTTTTATCAGTCTGACTAAGTGCTGACTCTTGGCTTATAAAACACCTGAATTTACTGTATAATGCAGTCAGCTTCGAGAAACTGCTTGTAAATAAACTCTTCCTGATGAAGACTGATAAGTGTCAGAGCCACAAAACCATTTGTGTTTGCCAGGTAAGATTCAATGGCCTGGATCAAAATTAGATAAGGAAACAGATATTTGCTCTCTACAAATAACTTCTTTTTACTTTAATAGTTCATGCATGTTTGAGATAAACAGAAGATAAACAAGGACAGCTTCTTATTCTTTCTACATAGTGCCCACGGAAGGGAAACAATGTCTTCATGATTTTGTGCTTCCTTTTTAACTGGATCACTTATTAGAGAATTGCTGCTGATTTGCAGAAACAAGCTGCTTTTTAATTTTTAATTAAAATTTTTTTAATCATGGAGGACAAGGGGAAATGGTTTCCAACTTGGAAAGGAGAGACTTAGGTTAGACATTGGGAAGAAATTCTTTAATTTGAGGGTGCTGAGCCCCTGTCCCAGGTTTCCCAGGGAAGCTGTGGCTGCCCCATCCCTGGCAGTGTCTCAGCCCAGGTTGGATGGGGCTTGGAGCACCCTGGGCTGTGGGAGGTGTCCCTGACCATGCAGGGGGTTGGGACTGGATGAGCTTTAAGGTCCCTTCCAACCCAATGCAACCCATTCCATAATTCTATGAACTCTGCTTTCCATGTGGCACCTTTTGGTGTCTCCCCTGAAGGTCCCCACAGAGCTGTGGGAAGACCCAAGTCTGATGCAAACAGAGACCCCTAAGATGAGAGCTGGAATGAGGAGCCTGGGTCAGAGCTGGTCAGACCCCAGGACAAGGATGTTGTTGTCAGCCAGGGGTGTTCATTCCTCCCATGGCAGCTTTAACTCTGATGGCCACAGAGAAACAGACACCAAGGTTTTGGGAGGCCTTGCTGAAAGCTGCCTGGGGAGCCAAAGGAAGCCTGAGCACTGAACAGGAGAATAAAATCAAGTTTTAACTTCATATAAGACCAGGCCAGTGGGTGTCTTTCCAGCAGTAATAGGAGCAATTCATCTGGCAGTGCATTCTTGTGGTAAGATTGAAATCTTTACAAATGGCACAGGAAAGATCATTTAGCATCAAATGTCCTTTGAAGCCCATCAGAATTTTTGAAGACAATTACAAAGTTAATATTTGACATTGTGGTTCTGGTGATGTTAATATTATAAAAGTAATACAGCTATAATGTTAATGAATAAAATAAGGGGTATAAAGCACAGAACCAATGCAAGCCCCTTCCAAACAACTAAACAAATAACTCTTCCTTGCCAATATGTCCTATTCTTGTTTCTTTTAAGCAAAAACCTTTGTGACTATGAGAAAAAAAAACCTGTTGTGGTATCTTATTACTGAAAGCTTCTAAAGCTGCTCCAAAGAGTTCCCATTAGACTGCAATAAATATTGTGATTGTATTGAAACAGAATATTGATTTTTTTAAAATAGCTTTTTATCTAACCTGTCACTATTTAACATTGCATGCATGTATTTCTGTAACCCTGACTTTAAATAGAACAGCTGGAAAGCTTTATTTAGAAGTAGAGCTTTAACTCCATGTTTTCCACATTGCTAATCTCTGATTTTTGTTAAAGTTGAGTATGCCTGATACCTTTAATATTCAATATTATTACCATTCATAGGCACTTTCACAGACACTTTTGTGGGCTTTCATGGCACACTCTGTGTGTGCAGGGAAAATGTTTGACTTGGAAAGTTAAAGTCTGGTTTTTGACCAGCTCACGACCAAGAATTCCAATCCAAAACCAAACTCTGAACCATTTTAAAGAAAATAGTGTAGTATATTGTGTTCATGTAAACCTGAAACCCTTTGGAAAAATCCAGCAGTGCCAGAGAACTGGTGGGGGGAGCCCTGCAAGGGAAAATGCCATTCCTGGGCATCATTTTTGCTGAATATCTGTGGCATCCAAGGAACAGGATAATATTTTTAAAAGGCTGTGTGCTAGCTTATGAACTGCAGTTTTCTACGTTTCTGATTTTATATATTCATGGTTTAGTTATATTTTCTGAAAAAGCAGAGACAGCAAAGTATTGAAGCTGGGAACAATGTTATTGTAAGTTTTGGGGTAAAGTACCAACACTTGGAAAAATAAACAGACCTGATCCAGTCACATTCAGTCAGTCTGGACACTCATCCTTCCCCCCTTTTCTGATGTAAATTTTAGATTGGGATTGTTCAAGAAATAGAGTCATGGTACCCATATGGTGGTTTCCACTGTTTTTATTTACTGGAGGAAGTCTAAACCAGAACTTTGATTGCTGTTTCAGCAGTGACCACCAGTTTCTGGAGAGATGCATTCTTACTGCCAGCAAAATGGCCACTTGGGGATGTTCAAAATGCTTTCACACACATGGCAAAAGGGGAAAAAAAAAAAAAGTAATTTGGCAATTGTACAAGGATTTGTTTCTCTTTTAGTAGAAGAGAAAATGTATTTATGTGCTATGTAGAAAAATGAACCATTCCTTCCTTAGCACCCCAGCAATAAATATGTCCTTAGGAAATGGGTTTAGCACCTCTGCAGAGCACCATTCTTGAGACCTGCTGCAATTCTTCTGAATCAAAATCCCTCATCAAAGTAGTGATAATAGACTTTTGGGATGATTCTCTCTCTCCTTCTGTCCTAGAGCTGGTCACTAAAAGCCCTCAAATTGAATTCCAGCAATTGCAGCCCATTGCCTAGAAACTTGGGAGATGCTGAGGAAATCATCCAGGCAAAGTGTGTTGCAGTCTGGTCAGACCTGGTCAAGATATAAGGGGTTTGTATCTCACTTGGTTTTGAAAGGGCTCATTCAGCAAGATCAGCTTCAGTAGTTTGCACTCTGTGTCTCTTCTTGAAGGCACTGGAAAGCTATTCCAAGTTTTCCCTCTAAAACTGGGCTGGGATGCACAGGGCTCCATGCTCCTTCTGTGCTCAGAAAGATGTGAAGCATTGGTAGGATCAAGTTGTAAGTTTGGGGTTTTTTGTTGGTTTTTGTTTTTTTTTTTAATTTTTTAAAAGAACCTAAATACTTCCAATTGTTTTGTAATTAAAACAGTCCCAGGTGACAGGACACAAAGTGGCATCACCTTGCAGTTCCCACATGGGAGGTGTTGGTCCTTTCTACAGCTGGGAAATTGTCAGGGTTTAACACTGGGCTGGCAATTAAACAGAGTGACAGCTGCTCTCTATTAATCTCTCTCCTCCCTGATAAAGAAAGGAGAGAGAATAAGGGAGAGAGACTGATGGGTTGGAAACTGAACTACACAGCTTTAATGTATCCCCAAAGATCAGTGCCCATGTGTCCATGGGGGACGTTTCTATAAACCTGGAGAAACCATCAGTGTGGACTGCAACACCTGGTAAGTGTTTCCAGGAGTGTTTCCTTGGTTTGTGCCAGAGGTTGTTCAGACTCTCAGTGCATGGTGTGGCCGTGGAGCAGGAGGTATTGTGATGCCCTCCTCTTCATTACTGCATCTGTGTCAGGGTTTAACACTGGCCCAGCAATTAAACTAAATAACAGCTGCTCTGTCTCTATTAATCTCTCTCCTCCCTGATAAAGAAAGGAGAGAGAATAAGGGAGAGAGACTGATGGGTTGGAAACTGAACTACACAGCTTTAATGAAACATTAATGATAAATAGGAAAAATGACTAAATCTATACAAATATACAGGAAAATGGATACCACATTCCTCCCCCCTTTTCCCCAATAACTCTCCCATCCCCACTGAGGCTGCAGGGCAGCCCTGGGACAGTCCAGGCTGGAATCCTGGGGTCAGCAGCAGTTGGGAGCTGGAGGCAGGAACACAGAGATTCAGGCTGGGATGGATCAGGAGCACAGGCAGAGGAAGGGATGGAATCCTCCCAGGATGCTGAAGGAAAACAGGGAAGGGGTGAAGGAAGGGAAGCAGGAAAGGCAGGAAGGGCAGGAAGCTGGAAGCTGGCTTGAGCCTGGTGATCCCTGAGATTTCTCCTGAGTCTGAGGTGTATGGGATGGAATCCTCTGTTTGGTCAGTTCTGGCATCTCTCTTGTCCCTTCCTCCCCAAAGGAGGCTGCAGGTGGGACCTCTTTATTCCTCCTGGAGGGTAAAATGTTCCTCAGAGCTGAGCAGTGTCCTTGGCTCTGCACACCAGGCTCTGGCTGGAACTCTAAGCATGGAGTGGGATCAGTCGTAGAAGCAGACACTGTCTGAGAAACTTGCTGTGAATTTCAGCAAGTGCAGCTGCTTACAAGAGACTGAGCTGAAAGCAAAAGGACAGGACAGAAAATCCCCTTTATCCTGGCCCAAACCAGGACAGAAATGAATGAGGGACTGAGCTGGGCTGGAAGGAGTGGTCCTTGGCTGTGAGTCTGTGTCACACCCAAGGGGGTGCTGGAAGGGAAATGGCTCATTACAGCCAATTTATTTGTGGTTTGGTCATTGTCACTGTGAGTCAGAAGACTGTCTGGGAAGAGGGAAACTTTGGAAGAGATGCACCCAGCTTAGCTCCTGCTGGGGAGTGTCTCATTCAGAGTTTTCCTTCTCCATTCAGCAAGGCTTTTTACACCTTTCCCTTGTGCTCCCAGGCAATAACAGAACCTGGGGGAGGGAGAAGCTCCCTGGGTGATTTTGCAGGAAATGTTGATCCTGGCAGAGGAGTGTGAAGTTCACTGCCCAGGAATGGACAGACCTGGGGCAGGAGCAAAGCTTGGGCTCTCTGCTTGCTCTGGCAAAGCAACCAAACCTTTCACAACCTTAGGGTTGCCAGGAGAGTTGTGCATCAGGGCTACACCTCCCTGCCCAGCACTTTCCTTGGCTCTGCTGTAGAAAACCAACACTGCTGAAAGTCACAGGAGATTCAGCTGGTCTAAGGTTAATTTTGCACCCCTACCTTTAAGGTTGTTTTCCACCCCAGGCTGCAGTGCTCAGTTTCAATTATGTACTGGATTTGGGAACAAAAGGAAAAACAGAAAAGCAGAAATGTACACTTAAGTGAGTACAGAAACCCACTGCTTCCAGATGTCTGCCGAACCAGCTAAAATCTGCCTTTTTTCTTCTTGCTTCAGGTGTCTGTGGGAGTGAAGGTCACTGAGTGATGCAGTGTGGGTCTGGCTGGCTGTTCAGCTCTTGTTAACAGAAAACACCCAAAGTCAGTGGCTGATTTCAGTGAAATCTGACAGACACATGTGATCCCAGAGGCCCCAGATTCCTGCAAGGTCCCTGAAATCAGGTGCTAAAGCAAAGGTGTCCCTATTAAAAGGAAGGACATGGTGTGAGCTCAGCCCTAGTTATCTGCCAGAGAAGCCATGCACTAATCACCAATAATCCACATGCACATGAAGCCAAGCCATGGCTCATGCAACATGTTTGGCTTTTTCCCCATAACCTTGCCTATTTTGCTAAATTCTGTCCCTCCAAGCAGACGAGGTTTTTTGATTGGTGGTTTTTCACTTACTTTTTGTAAGTACAAGCCAGCTTCAGGACACCTTTAGCAGAACAGCAAATGCAGCACAGCTATAATTTGAGTGGCACAGGTGTGTGATGTTTTCATAGCTTTTCTTTCTGCACCAAGGGGAAACATGAAACATGACAGAGTGTAAAACTGTGCTGCCAGAATCCTGGACTGTACAATGAAGGAATCAGGCCACAGGAGAACATGGCCCAGGATTTTTCTAAATTGCAGTGGTGGGTGTTTCTCCAGAGGAACTTGCCCACAAGTCAGATAAACTGATGTTTCTTTAAAAAGGCAAATGATTTGACAGACTTTTGAATAATGAATTTGCATCCACCAAGCTGCAGGGCAGTTCAGTGGGGTCAGTCATCCATCTGGCACATCTTTACTCCTCACCATCCAACCCTTGAGCTGGACACTGATTTTTGTCTTTTTTATATTTATAATTTTTATTTTTTACTGAGGCAATGTCTTTCACATAATAATAATCATCATCATCATCATCCTGAAAATCTGTTCTGCATCATGCCACCGATGTAATCCATGCTTCAGCTTCCAGGTGATGAAGTTATATGTGCTTTGAGATATTTGGTAAAAACTCTTCCTGGTGGAATGATTCAATGAGGGTTTTTGCCAGTTTGTCCAGGTCAGCCAGATTCAGAGTTGGTGATCTAGAAGTGTTGATGGGAAATCCATTTTCTTTGCTTCCCTGACTGTGTCTGGCACTTAAAGGTTGTCACCCAGGATGAGCATCCTCCCTTTGGTGTCTCTGTATTTACCCAACTGATTCACTAGGGTGAAGAGATCCTGTACCCCTGCATGGAGCAAGAAAATCATCAGCCCAAAGTTGCCTCAAAAAAGGGAGGAGGTGAAGGTGTAGATCTTTATCTTTAGTAACCATAACAAAGCTGACTGCAGTTCATTGCACATTTTTACGTTAACAACACTGAAGGAAAGTTCATGACGTGAAGGAGCCCCTCCCAATAGATCTGTAACAATGATAACACTTCACATCCCTTGCTTCCATTTCTAGAATGCAATTAATTATACCAAAAAAAAAAAAAAAAAAATGCTGCTTCTTATGCCCTGTTGACTCTGTAGTGTTTGCATCAGATGCCTATGCTTCCCTTGGCAAGGTCTGGGGAGAAATGGGCTCTTTTCTGGTACTATTCATACAACACATAACAGATTGCTGAAGGAAATTTGGATGGACTTTATCACTGAAGTTGTGGTCTCAGGGCTCATGGAAAGAGCCTGTGTGGGTGTGCAGCACTGCTGGAGCTTCTCAGAGCTTGTACAATCTCGTGACACTTTCAGCAGCTGCTGAATTTAGCCAAGATTTCTGATATTTTACTTCTTTCATTTTTAATGCCAGTTCATGATATCTGTGATTCCTCCATTTGCTTTTGCTGGATACAGTCTGACAGCAAAATCTCAGCTGTTTTGTAGTTGAATGGCACCTTCCAGAGTCCCTTATTGGGTGGAATAAACAGTTCAGGAGGTGACTCAGTCCCCTTCTATCCCAGCATTAGCCCATTTTTTCCCATCCATCATGCCCATCATTAGGAGATGATGTTTTGCTGAAAGAATAGTTATACAGAGGAAAAATGGTGGTCAGAGGTAAATCCAGTAAAGGAGAAGATACTAATCCTGTGGTCATCTGATTCCATCTGGAAGGAATTTTCATATCCAGAAATCTTTCAACTAAACACAGTACTATTATTAACTTTTATTTTGCAATGTTCTCCTGAGCTCTGCATTGCCTCCAAATGCACATCACCTGTCTAATAGCCTTCAGACAGCTTCTGAAGCTGTGGAGGATGAGAGGCTGGTGAACGCTCTAGACTGTCACTTGGGAACCTATTTTCTGGAGGAAGCCAACACTTTGTGCTTTGATTAAAGCTGAACCACTGCAAAACCTGAGGTGACCCCATGGATACAGTGAGTGAGGAATCTGTGTACGTGTGCTCTTACCCTCTTCTGCATATTTCTGCTGTGTCAGTAAAGCTGTAGCTGTAATTGTAATTACATTGCCTTTAATGGTGGCCTTGGGCCCCAATCTGCCTTCCATCTCAACCCTAAGTTTTTTACTTGACCCCAGTCAGCACTGGCTGTGCTGGAAGATCTGTTCAGCTCCACGTAGAAGAGTGACCCCCCCAGCCAGTGGCTGCAGGCCTGGGGTCTGCCCACCTACAGATCTTACACAGAAAGCTGATGGACAGGAATTGCTCAATTCCTTGTTCCTGGCTTCTGACCTGTCAGCATGCCATCCCTCCCATCCTGCACGGAGCAGGGAGGGGTATGGAGGGAAAGCAAGTGCCTGGGAGATGCTCCTCAGGGGAATGGAGGTCACAGGGTGAGAGGAGGTCCCTGTGGCATCATCTGGCCTTTGGAATCTTGCTGCTGCCTCCAGAAATGCATGGAGTATGGATGGGTTCAGGAAAGGATGGAAAGGGGGAAGGAGTCTCAGGTAGAAGAAGCCAACACTGAAAGGAGAAAGTGTCAAGAAGATGAATGAAGAGCACTGAGAAGTTGGCTCATTAATGTCAACACTTCTCGGAGGTCTTCATTCGACATTGGGGCGACATTGCAGCCAGGCTCTAATCAACCCCCCAGATAAACACTGATGTTTATAAATCAATGTTTGCATCCTTAAAGAGCACAGTAAAAACTGCTCAGCTCTTTGGGACAAAGACACAGAGGATGCAGCAGCACCCTGTGGATCCAGGGAGTGGATCCAGGGAGCAGCAGCTCCTGGGGCTGATGGAGATGGGGGATGCTGGAAACAGTGCTGTCCAGAAAGCAGTGGAGGTACATGGGATTAAATTTAAAGTTAATTTAAATGTTTGTAATTTAAAATAATTTACAAATTTTAAAATTTGTAATTTTAAAGTAAATTTAAATTTTTTGCTGGTGAAGGTAGTGGCAAGATTCCTTGGGAATGTGCTAGGCTTTGAATGAAGACAATAACCTGTTTCTTACAAGTTGACTCTTCTTTCCTAAAAAAAAAGGTATGGGGTGGGGACTATTGCAGAACTTGCATGTTTTTTCAGTAGTCCTTACTTATAACTCCTGGGCTCCATGAATTCCTGTTTTTCTAGATTCAAACCATGCAGGTGGTTTCCCATTTCAAAGGGAAGCAGTCAGGCTTTTCAAACATCTATTCATAGAATTCCCAACACAGAATTAGAAGTGGTATTTCTCACAAATTTATATTTATATTTGAATCATGGAATAATTTGGGTGGAAAGAGACCTCCAAAAGTCACCCAGAACTGCTGCAATCAGCGGGGACCCCCTCGGCCTGCTCAGAGCCTCCTCATCCTCCCCTTGGATATCTCCAGGGATGAGGCTTCAGATTTGAAAAATATAATGTATACAAAAGGATTCCCAGGAGGATTCAGCAGGACAGCTATGCCAGAAGCATCACCATTCAGACCAGCACAATGAGGCCAGAGAAGCACATCAGATCATTTCTCATTCCTTGGGTAGAAATGTGCAGAGATTTGAGCTGCATGCCATGGAGACCCCAGGAATATGAATCTGGATAAAATTTCATACCATACTGAAGGCACAATTTTGAAAAAAATGTCTTTCCTAGAGGAAACTCACCTTGAGGTCATAAATCAGCACAGCATAAACAAACCAGCCAAGCCAGAGCCTATCTCTTTAAAGCCATCCTTCAATGAGAAGCAGAGCAAAGGGTGTAGAGCAGAATGGGATGGGGGGTTTGCTGTGTTCATTGACTCTGATTAATCACACTCATATCAGAAAAAAGAGGAGAAAACCCCCAAACCCAACAACCCCTTCCAAGATACTTTAGAGAGAAAAAATCCCTCCCTGGTCAAGATGTGGTTTAAGTCCCCGTGGGCAGAGAGGTTCCAGGAGCTGAGTGCTTGGGAGAAGGGATGAAAGGTGAGCACTGCTGCAGCCCCTTCCCTCTGCCCAATCCCCAAGACTGAAAAAGCAGCTGGAAAACACCCCCAGGAGCCAAACCTTGCATGAAGGCAGGTGGGGAAATGATTGCAAGGATGGAGGGATCCCCACTGAGAAGTGTCTTTCCAGGATTTCTCCAAATGCACCTCACCCCTTCTGCAGGGATCAAGAGCCTCCTGCAAGTTATTTAATTTTCTAACAGCCTTTTGGAAAACCACTGCCAAATCTTGTTATTTCAAGTCATGACCCTTCATCTGGTATTTCACCCACTTCAGTTTCCAGTTTTCAGAACTCTCTCTTTGCATCTTCCTTAACCCCACTTCAGATTCCAACCTTTTCTGAATGTATAAGCAAATGTCATAACCCCCTTTGAATTTTGGGCTAAATAAGTTCTACTCTTTTCATTTCTTTTAACAAAACTACTTCAGTGAGCAACAGAGACTTAAGACATCCAATGTTAAAATATGTGTATTTTATAGAAAAAGAGAAAGATGGAACAGATCAGACAAGTGATGGCTTGAGGGAAAGACCTGGGAAAAGAAATTAAGCCATCTATCTTTATATTCACATGGATATGTGTGTGATTGCATTGGTACATGGATTGTTGTTCTCTCCATAGATGCAGAGATTTTACACAATGAAGTCTCAACCTCTAACTCTACAAAAAAAGCTCTGAATGGGACAATTTAGTATGAGAAGGAATTATGTACACTTGTAATATTAGATAATCAAAATCCCATCACCTTTCAGCACTTTCTGTCCAGACAAAAGCAGTTAGTCAAGAAAGTTCTGATTTTGTGTGCAGTGAGAAAATACATAGATGAGGTCAATAGGTCATTTTTTTTTTTTCTTTTTGGTGGTTATTTGGGTTTTTTTGTTTGTTTCTTTGTTTTTCTGTCTTAACCCACATCATAGCCAGGACTTTTTAAATCTGGGTTTTGCCTCCAGAAATGTTTTGTCTGTTCATTTGTTTTGTTTCTTGACTCTCTCAGTGCAAGAAGTCAAATGAAACTAAACCCAAACACTTCCAATATGTCTGAACACCCTTATTTAATGACTTGGGCCCTTCCTCTCTGATGAGACACAGCAGCATCCTCTGATTTATCCTCTGGTTTCCATGGGAAATTAAATTGGTTGTGTAGGGATTATACAGTGATTTATAAAAGCTCTGAAGTCTCTCTCTTCATCCTCTGTAGGATGTACCTGAACCAAGCTGCACCTATTCAACTGGATGCATATTAATGGGATTTAAAGGAACACACAACACTGATAATTCACTTTAAAGATTTGTACTTCTTGGAAAATAAGTCCAAAGATGATGTCCACACATCAGACAACTTCCTCCTACCCAAAGGAAAGCTACAGAATGGCATCAACCTCATTGCTCACTCTGCTGGACCTGTTCTAGACTCCAGAGCATTTTAGTGGACTAGGAGAAAGCCAGTTACCCATGAAACATGTTGGATAAATGGCAGTGTTACCATTTTAACCTAAATGAATGCATTTTGAAGGTGAAAAACATCTATTTTTCCATCAGGAATCATAATCTACTTCTGGTTTTTACCAGGTACCGTTTCAGAAGATCTATTAGAATTTGGTAGGTACTACTAATGTGGTACTGCTAAATGTGGTAGGTACTACTAGTAGTAGGTAGTATTAGTGGTATCCTATTATTTTAAACCAAACTGCTGTGTAAATACAGAATACTGAAAAGCTCTCCTGTCTCATGGACTGAGCCAACCTGAAAAAACCTATTGAAAACATCATCAAAGCATTTTTTTCCTTGAAAAGAAAAGAGGGAAATTATAGTTCAAGGCCATGTTAAAGAAAATAACATTTTCACTCCAGAATATATTGCTTCAGCAGGGTTAAAAATTCCACTCTAGAGCCCCTTTTTGTGACATTTGTCAGGGAAAGCTGAGGGATGATGATACAAGTCCTGGCTGTCCATAACTGTGCAGTTAGTGTTCTGCAGGGACAGCTGTGGTAGTGGCTGGGTTTTATGACAAGCAAACAGTGCTTTAATAAACAGTATGTTTTATTCATATATATATAAGGCAACCTGCCTTCTGCTTTACTGGCAGTGTCAACAGTGGTAAAGCCTCCTGTTATATGGACTTTATCACACTCTGAGCTGGGCCTTGTCTGATCTTTGCTATTCACATCAGCTGATAAGGCACCACCAAGGCATCTAACAGCTTATAAATTCTTGCTCTCTTTTTTTTCCCTTGTGATCTTGTTATGTCACCATCAGATAGACTCATTTATTGGTCCTAAATGAGTTTTCAATATTTGCTGTAATAAAACAATCTGTGTTTTCTCATTGGAAAAGTAGAGGAAAGCTTACGTGGCTGCCAGGTTTCCAATGGGAACACACAGGCATTTGAGCATTTCCAAAACATGCTATTTTTTTCCCCAAAATTGTTGATGTCATCATGTTTTTTGCTACCTCTTTAAGATCAATTTATTGTTTAGATTTTTGTCTGCCCCTTTCCCCTCCATGTACACCTGGGTGCAGAGTGGCTGAACTGGGTAAACTGGGCCAACAAAAACTCAGAGCAATCCACATCCCCTTCTCACTTGTAAGGAAATCTGGGAAATAGCTCTTCTTATTTTACTGATTAGACTGAAATGTAATCTTTACAAATTTTGTTCAGTTCCATGCATTTCTTACCATCTGCAGGAGGAGGACGTTGACACATGGAATTAACACCTTCATTTCTCACAGCCTTGTGCTGCCACAGCAGATTTTGGGGGGCTGTTTCTTTTGGACTGCTACCTTCTGTTCATTTTAACGTAAGGTAGGATCCTGCCTCTTAGAAAAAGGAAAAGAGAGACCAAAGAGAGACCCTTTGGGTAAAACTTTCAGATGCTTCATAATCAGGACACTGGTGTTTTACCTTCCCCATCTCTTTCTGGACTTGCTGGTCCTGCTTCCCAGCGGTGCTGTGACAGCTACAGCACAAACTGAGATTGGTTTGAAGTAAGGTGCAACATGTCATTTGGGTTAATGTTTTCATATAAATATCTGGAAAAATAACTTGGAATTAAATGGGTAATATTGACATAAGGAATAAGCAGCAATTTTCAGTCCCCTCTGTGCTAGCATGATTTCCAGCCTTGACCCATTCCTGCAAGGGGCCTGGCCTTAAATGTTCATCCTATGTTGTTATGCTCTCCATTGACAGCAAAAATATCATCTGAAAAATCCTTGCTATGAAAATAATTCTACGTAGGGACATCCACTGCTAAGAGAAAACTGCTACAGCTCAGTGACTTCTCCCTCTCTCCTGTTCCTCAGTGATAGTTTGAGTGGATTGGGTTAACCACTGAATCACTGAATCTGCTGAGTTGGAAGGGACCCATCAGGATCATCAAGTCCAAGGAGGAGGATAAAAAATCAGGATAATAATCCAGCAGCTGCACTGAGAAGGTGAGTCCCATCTTTTAAAATTAAGTGCCTCTTCAGAGAGTAGCAGGAGATGCAGTGTAAAGATACTGTACTGACACTGCATTAGATGGACTGCTTCACTCAGGATGCTCAAACTTTCCCAAATACTGAGATATGGTCCCTCCAGGAAGCTCACAGGTCTGCCTGTTTGAGCTGACTTCCATGAAATGCCACTTGTCACAAACACACCACCAGGGTGATGCCAGGACTGGGCAGCTTTGCAGGAGCAAGAGATGAAATCAGTGCCTGCTTTTGGAAACCAAAGCAATATTTAACCTGACATTTGCTGACAGCACCGACACAACTCTGCTTCTCCAACGTTATGGAAAATATCTTGGATCATGAAGTTACAACCAATGGACCAGGTTGCCCAGGGAGGTGGCTGAGGCCCCATCCATCCCTGGAGATATTGAAGGTGAGGCTCAAGAAGGCTCCAAGAAACCTTGGATATGGTTGAGGATGTCCCTGCTTACTACCGGGGGGGGGGCAGGGGGGGGAACTAGGTGACCTTTAGAGGTCCCTTCCAACCCAAATCACTCTGTGGTTCTATGGTCCCTCTCAGGATTTGCTGTGCCTGTCACTGTAAGGCTGAACGTGAATGCAGGAGGTCAGGCTGTGAGTTTTGTGGCCAAGATTTACAAAGCATTCAGTTCCTCCAAGGAGCACACAGGAGTTTCTGTCTGGGCAATAGATGCAGGCTAAAGAATGGAAGTTCACATCTGGGGTCTATTCCTGATGGGATCCACATCAGACCACAGTCAATGGATGGGTTACAGGCTGAGAAACACCTTGTGTTCAAGTCAAGCCCTGTTGGGTATCTTTAAATTATTACTCCCAGCAAATTCTGGTTTTATTGGATGCCAAAAGCTTATTTGTGATTAAAATGAGGGCCCTAAACACATTTGTTCTGATGGTGCCACTTAGCTGAAAGTATTAAAATTGGGACCTGAGTCTGTGGAGAGTAAGACAGGGAGATTGTGTTGGTTATGGACTGAACTGGCTTGGGGGGTATTGAGGGATTGACCTGCTGAGCAGCAAAGGGACTTAACTCACTAACTCTGGAAGGAATCAAGCAGCATAAGAACAAGGTGGCATTTTGGGTATCCAGAGCCTGATCTCAGCTCTACAGATTAAAACCTGAAGAGTACCACAGGAATCAAAATCTCATTTGATATCCCCTTGACAGTCAGAAAAAAAAGGTATTTATATGAAGTCCCATGGAACTAGGGGAGTCTGCTTGAAGTCTGTAGCTGCGAACTCCTGCCTCAGACCTAAGAGCTGAGCTGCTGAGTTTTTCCCTGGCTGAGCACTGTTGGAACACAGGTACCAGATGCTGTCTCTTGATTCAGAGGGCTGTGATGCAGTGTGCATTTCTATCAGGGATTTTTCTCCACCCAACAAACTTGTGCTCCAGCTCTTCTTAGGCACCTGGTTCCTGTAAATGTAAGAACAGATGGAGCAAGGACCTCCAAAACTCTTCTTCTGGAGTCATTTCTTCTGGCTGACTTACTGCTTTTCTAGAGAAAAATTGCTCTATCCAGACAGTTCTACATAGCAGGCAATGTGACACTGCCCACCTGGATAGCATCTTTCTCAGCAGAAAAACATCCTCCTTTAAGAGGATGTCAGGACACTTGACAGCCATTGATAGCCATTTCCAGGGATTCTGTGCTAAGAAAGTTTTTCTGTGTGTTTCTCAACTTGCTTTCTAAACACACCTTTCAGCTTTGGCCAGTCACCTCCTCTTGTCTGCCGTGGCTGGCAGAGAAGGAGGATTCAGGCTTACAGATACCCAGCAGCTTGTCCCTTCCCTTTGCTACAGCTCCTGTCACAGATGCCAATCACTGCAGCACTGATTAAAAGTGTTAAATCTTCAAAGAATGATACATCAGAAAGAAGACTAAAACAAAGCAAATTTAAAAAACAAATCTCAAAAGTTTTGGTTTACTTGGAATTGTTTGGAATAAATTGCTAAGATATTTTTTTTCTAAAGGTGCAACCAGACTCTACCAATCCCAACTGCCTGAAACAGGAAAAGTTTTTACTTTCCCCTCTGTGTATGAACCATTAATCCAGAAAACAATGCCTTAGTTCTTAACATTTTTCCCTCCTACCAAATTGCCTGCTGCCATTTACTCTTCATTAACTCTTCCAGCTCTACACATGGAGCTGAAACTTTCCTGCTGTGAGGCCACGTGCAGCTCCTGTCATTGCATCACAAGCACATGAGGTAGGAAAAAATGAGCACAGGAATGAAGATAAGCAGAGGGAGAGGCAGTTCAGCAGCAGCTTTGCCTCTGCAACACAAAGCCACAGCCTTCTGTTGTCTCTTTTAGAGGAGTTGTGAAATAGGGAAAGGAACCTGTGAGGAAAATCAGAATACAGAGTTTGATCATCTTAAAATTCGATTGATTTTGGTTCCAGGATCTGGTTTGAAAAACTCCTGAAGCCTTTCTGGTTTCCTTCAGGGAGAGAAGAGGTTCTGACCTTAGGCACAGGGCATGTGTACACACAGGGCCTCTCTTTGTTTGGTACCTGAAGGTGGTGTGAGTGAAAGCTCCTGCAATTCCTTCCACCAAGAACTCTTTCAGTTTTAAATCTTCTCTTTCATTTTCCTAAAGAAAGAAATCCCACTTGATACAAAGGAGCACTCTCTAGCTAATTCCAGCATCCTCATTCTTCCACAGGGATGGAAGTGGCCACAGGAATGACCCATGGAGAACAGGGACTGAGGGGGGAAGGGGATGTATGTGGTTTGTGTTTGTGTCTCACATCCCATGGAGGTGAAAATGTGCAGGAAATGGGGGGGAGGGGGAGAAGGGGAATGCACCCTGAGGAGCCTCTCACTGACTGCATAGCTTTGAACATCCTTGACCTGACCTCTTTACACCAAGGATGGGAAGGTTCCAGCCTCAGCAGACTCTTTATTCAAGAAGCAAACTTCAGCATCTGTTTCACTTTTGACCTAAGTCCCACAGACTTCCCATAAGGTCTCTTTCACCTAAGGACCAACATCCCCCATCTTTTTTTTTTTTCCCCCCTCCACTTATATCTCAGTGACTCAACTCTTGTTGCTTTGGTTTTCCTCTGAAAAGAAGGCTCCAGCCTCACAGCAGCTCTGGTATCAGCTCTGCTGATGCTGTTCTTGGCGATGAACACGGGAAGACTGGAAAATGATTTTATTGACGGAATTTCCTCAATACCTTTGGCATGAGACACAATGGAGTGCCCAGGACTTTGACGTAATCCATTCCTTGGGGTATTTGTTTGAGACCAACCCTCCATGACTCCTGAACTTGCCTCAATCAAGAGAGGATGGGCTACAAGCTCAGTAATTAATTTTCACAGGAAAAAAAAAAAAAGTCTTTTTTTTTTTCAGAAGTATCCACAGCTTTATGATCCATAAAGGAAATAGATCAGCAAACTGAGGATTTTTAACTATTAGACCAGACATGGTCCATCAAACATTTGATACTTCTGGTCAGGTATCAGCAAAAATGTAATCAGCTTCCTGGTACTGTGCATGGTTTGAAGTCACAGAAGTGCAAGCCGTGAGCCTTTAAGAAACAGGGCAAATCTTCTGTAAATGTAACAAGATTCAATTTTCTTTTTGTTTTACAACTGTCTCTAGGTCCTGCTGGTAACTCCTGCTTCCTACAGTGAGCAGCAAAGGAGTGGCAGCTGCAACCCTGGTTTTGAAAGAGACCAAGAGCTATCAGTTAGTGACTGGTTCAGGACCAGGCTAAAGAATGACTCAAAAAATTCATGGTAATCAGTTTCCACTCACTTTCCTGAAAACGGGTAGAGTCTGAAGGAGTGGAATTTTTTCCAAGCAGAACAAAAATCAGGAGAGGCTGTGAGAGGTCTTAGAATGTCTGAGGATACCAGGAGGGGCAAGAGGAAGTAAGTTTGGTCTGTTCAGAACCCTGTTTCTGATTAAAAGCTGAAGTGTGACCAAATACAATGTGTCTGGAAGGCAGTGAGCCCATGAGAGCTGCAGTGAAAAGCTCTGCTGCCTGCTGCAGGGAAAATTTTGGATCCCCAGGAAGCTGGACCCTGATGGTGCCTCCAGTGGGCTTGGCCAGACCTGTCCATGGCCACAGGAGGCCCCAGCATCCCAACACGTGGGGGTGATTTCTCCAAGTGACATCCCTCTGCCACTTCACCCTTCTACCTCCTTGTGCCAGCATGTCCCAAGGAAGTGAACACCACATTAGGAAGGTGTCAGGGTTTAACACTGGGCTGGCAATTAAACAGAGTGACAGCTGCTCTCTGTTAATTTCTCTCCCCTCCCTGATAAAGAAAGGAGAGAGAACAAGGGAGAGAGACTGATGGGTTGGAAACTGAACTACACAGCTTTAATGAAACAGTAATGATAAATAGGAAAAATGACTGAATATATACAAATATACAGGAAAATGGATCCCAGGTTCCTCCCCCTCTCCCCCAATAACTCTCCCATCCCCACTGAGGCTGCAGGGCAGCCCTGGGACAGTCCAGGCTGGAATCCTGGGGTCAGCAGCAGTTGGGAGCTGGAGGCAGGAACACACAGATTCAGGCTGGCACGGATCAGGAGCACAGACAGAGGAAGGGATGGAATCCTCCCAGGATGCTGAAGGAAACAGGGAAGGGGTGAAGGAAGGGAAGCAGGAAAGGCAGGAAGGGCAGGAAGCTGGAAGCTGGCTTGAGCCTGGTGATCCCTGAGATTTCTCCTGAGTCTGAGGTGTATGGGATGGAATCCTCTGTTTGGTCAGTTCTGGCATCTCTCTTGTCCCTTCCTCCCCAAAGGAGGCTGCAGGTGGGACCTCTTTATTCCTCCTGGAGGGTAAAATGTTCCTCAGAGCTGAGCAGTGTCCTTGGCTCTGCACACCAGGCTCTGGCTGGAACAATAACCATGGAGTGGGATCAGTCCTAGAAGCAGACACTGTCTGAGAAACTTGCTGTGAATTTCAGCAAGTGCAGCTGCTTACAAGAGACTGAGCTGAAAGCAAAAGGACAGGAGAGAAAATCCCCTTTATCCTGGCCCAAACCAGGACAGAAGGAGAAATTCCCAGCAGATGGGAGCTATGGGGCAGGCAGCAGCTCCAATGCCTGCAGCTGCTCATTTCTATCCACAAGCACCTTGGCTGGGTGACAGATGAAGGTCAAAAATAAAGAAAGTATTTCCACATGTGTGTGGCCTCTGGGGTGGGTGCTTGCTGTGGAGCTGGTAGCCCAGTGCCTGTGGTAAGGGCACAAGACTTCTTGCCAGGAGGTCAGGACTCCAGGTGATGGTTTGTACTGCTCAAACCTGGACCTGTAAGGAGTTTGGCAGCTGAGAGGTTGCTTGGAGGCTGAGAGGAGACCACATCACCCTCTACAGCTACTTGGAAAGAGTAGGGTGAGGAGTGGTCTCCTCTCTAGTAATAAGTGATAGGATGAGAGGAAATGGCCTTAAATTGCATCAGTGGAGGTTTAGATTGGATACTTAGCAGAAAGGTTTCCTCTAGAGGAAAGTTTTGCACTGAAAGGGTCATCAAACACAGGAACAGGCTGCCCAGGGCAATGGTTGAGGCACCATTCCTGGAGGTGTTCAGAAGATGCTGGTGGTGCTTAGGGATATGCTACAGCTCAGGTCACCAGTTGGACTCAATGATCTTAAAAAGGTCTTTTCCAACCAGATTCAGTGATTCTGTAGTCCTGTAAGAAGATCACTGGATAATCTCGAAGACTGGATCATCTCGCTGCTTCCTCCCTGTCCTCCCAGCCCACCAAACATTCCTCCCCCCTGCAAACAAGGGATGCAGGAATCCCTCTCAGTGCTTCCCAGCAGCTGGGGAAAGGAGGTCTGGCAATCCGTGCAGACTGACAATTAAATCCTCCAGCATGCACTCTCCTCATCCACCCCCTGCCATGAGCTTGTTGTCTATTTAAAGAGGAAATATGTTGACAAGTCAGCAAAACCTGACTGGGACTGCTGTGAATCCAGAGCACCCACTGGGCTGGAGATGCTGCTGAGCAGATGGAGATGCAAAAAACAAATGAAAAACCAGCACCAGGGCTCCTTCAGTCCTTCTGGGAGAGAGGCCATGCCAGGAAGATGTAATTGAGGAACAAAGGGAAAAGCTAACACTCAAATCCCCACCTGCTTGGGGAACCTTAGGGCCAAATGGGCTCAGGGCAGGGCCCAAAAGCCTCAGGCTGGGGACCATGGGGTTCTCTGAGAGATGCACTCAACCAAAACCCTGGGCTGCTTGATTTTCACTTGCAGCAAGTTAAAAACAAAGTTAACCTCATGCAGCAGAGTGAAAAAATAACACCAGTGGCTTTTAAAGGCTGCAGAACACGAAACAGAGGGGGTTTCCCCCTGGCTCCCATGTGCTAGGAGCAGTGTGTAAGCTGGGGTGGTAAGAAGCACACCCATGCCCTGGCACTGAGAAAAAAAACAACAGATACTGGCTCCAAAAATGGAAAAGCTGGGAACATTATAACACTGAACAGGTCTTGCCAAATTAAGTAAAGCCTAAGCATCCCATATTTCCCAAATTATCTTTCTTTCCTGCTTAATGCACCCTAAATGATATCCAGTTAGACTTTGGCATTATTGTGGTCTGGATTCAATCCCATTTAACTTGTACATAGATAGGAACTGGTGATAAAATGATGCTGTTTGAACAACCAGCTCACTTCCTTTGTAGGAGTTCTTACAGTTGTTAACATATTAACAATTCTAATAACGTTGTATTTATAACAGCACCTTTCTTCACCAAGAACCCAAATGCTCTTATGAAATAAAGTTCTTGCGTGCTATTTTAACTGAAAAAAACACAATTTGTATGCTATTTTAACTGAAATGCTATTTTAACTGAAAATATACCCAACATCACAGTTCTGCCTGCAAATCATGCTTTCAAACCCCAGCAGATTAACTTTCCTACCAACCCATTGCTTTTTCAGTGACTTTTTTATTGTTCAATTTACCTTTGCTGGTTCTTCTGTCGAGCTTATAAAATGCTTTCCATCAGAATCAAGGGGTAAGAAATCTGCAGCATTAAGAAATCCTCCTGGGGGGATGCTTTGTTTCTTCTCAGGGCTGCAGCCATTCTGGTTAAGTTTGATTTTTTTCAATTTTTAAAAAAAAAGGCAGAAAGAAAAGCCTCCTTAATGAGTATCAGTTTAATAGCCTTGCAATGGTTCCATTCAGCCCTCACTGTTGACAATCAGGGTGTGCAGCAAACATGAAACAAACCCTCCTTGCCCAGGCTTGAGTAAAGCAGGAAGGCCCATGGGGTTTTCACTCAGGAGAGGTGTCTGTGAGGTCAGCCCTGAGCAAAACTCTCTGAAAAGTTGCTCCTGGTGCTAAATGTCCTTAGACTCTACCCCCAGACACCCATAGGGCAGCTCAGGCTGGGTACCTCCATTAAAAATCAACATAGAATGCCCAAAACCTTATGGAGAAGAACTAACCAAAGTCTTCTTAATTTCTGGTTCAGTAAACTCAGGTGCTTCTGGGGTTTTGTTTGGGGGTGGCTGCATCAGAAACCATCAAACACATGGAGAAGTCTTTAGGGGAGTTGTTGGGTGTTCCCTTAAATCCAAAAGGAAAACCTTTTGATCCCAACTTAATGAGAAAGATTCCTCTTTCTCCTGCTTGGGCAAGGGTTAAACAGGTTTGGGAGGATTTGTTAGGAACTGGAGGGTGAAATGCTTCCCACCATGCATGGCACAGAGCCTTGGGCAGCAGCATTCCAAACCCTGAGCTCTGGGAATGCTGAGAAAGGGTTAAAATGGTTTTTCCTCTCTTAGGAGCTGGGAATATATTATAACTGTAATTAGCCAGCTAGGCAGTACAAGTAGTTAGTACTGGCACTTCTCACAAGCCCAGTGTCAAAGGGGAATCAATCTCTGCTCTTCTTGTTGTAGATTCTTATTTATGGTCTCAGAATTAGTTGGCTGTGTGAACATGTTGGCTCTTTAAATGGCTAAATATCTCTCATATCTAAAATATCTGGCGTATCTAGGTATCTACCACAGAGAAAGATCAGGAAATATAGAAGAGAGAAATCACTTCTGATGAAAAAAAGTCAGGGGAAGAGGTCAAGCTACATTTCTGGAAAGAAAAAAAAAAAAAAAAAGAAAAAAGAGAAAAGGAAAAAAGAAAAAGAAAGAAAGAAAAAAGAGAAAAGAAAAAAGAAAAAGAAGAAAGAGGAAAGAAAAGGAAAAAGGAAAGAGAAAAAAGAAAAAAGAGGAAAGAAAAGGAAAAAAGAAAAAAGGAAATAGGAAAAAGAAAAAAGAAAAAAGAGAAAAGAAAAAGAAAAGAAAAATAAAAAGAAAAAGGGGAATAGGAAAAAGAAAGAAAAAAGAAGAAAGGGAAAAGAAAAAGAAAAGAAAAAGAAAAAAGAAAGAGAAGAAAGGGAATAGGAAAAAGAAAAAAAAGAAGAAGAAAAAAGAAAGAATAAAAAGAGGAAAGAAAAAGAAAAAGAAAAAGAAAAAGAAAAGAAAAAAGGAAATAGGAGAAGAAAAAAGAAAAAAGAAAAAAAGAGAAAAGAAAAAAGAGAAAAGAAGAAGAGAAAAGAAAAAGGAAATAGGAAAAAGAAAAAAAGAAAAAAGAAAATCTGCAAACTGTTTTTCCAGTAAAACCAAACCAAACCCAAATCTCTTGTTGGTCAAGCATGGAAAATGTCTGTTCCTTAGGTCAATGTTTGAATAGTTAAAAAGAATGAGGGAAAGATGGTGCTGCCCTGTGAGTCAGCAGCCTGGCAATGGGGCAGTGGGGTGCCAGGTTAGAACAAGAAGATGGAAATGCTCTGGCTGCAGGAGCTGAAGCTGCAGGAAAGCACAAGGGAATTCTGGATGCTGGAGTCTGGCCAGGATGAGAGGTTTTGAACAATTCTTCTATAAAAAATACTACAAATTCTGTCTTGCCCACTAATACTGAAGGATTGTAAATGTTGCCCAAGATTCCAAATTATTCACAGAAGGCACATGGAGACTTCACAGCAGCAAATCCATCTCCATCTCTCACAAGGTGCTGGGTTCAGGTCTGATGCTCCAAGAGCACAGCCCCTGCCTTCCAACCCTTCCTGTCTGCTCTGAGCATCTCAGGCTGGGACTCACTCCCTGTGTGGACGTCTTGTCCCAGCATTCTGTGGGTAAAGGTAATCCAGGGGGGGAATGGGGGGAAGAAAAGAAAATTAAAAAAATAAATAAAAAAAAAAGGCATTCTGAAGTTGGAAAGTCTTATTTTGAATTATTTTTGTTCCCAGTTGAAATTCATCCACACACTCTTAATCTAAATTTGCTTCCGTAAGGAGATAATCTGCAGTAAGGTCACTAATCAGGCAGCACAAATGGAGAAACAGAACAGGAGGTGTGGTTTCACTATTTAATTTCTTTTCCAGGCTTTACATTCTACATTTAAGTCGACTGTAAAGTGAGAGAAGTGCTGCCCTATCAGCTTCCATCAGCAACAAATCAGCATTTGCACGTAAGCTCAGCTGAAAAAAACCCAACTGAGACCCAAGACATAAAAAGGTTGCACTGTTAGAAATGACCACTGGAAAGGAAAGGCTGAATAGAAAGGAAAGGGGAAAAAAAAAAAAAAAAAGCAAGGAAGCTCACTGGAAGCTTTCCCCAAGCCAGTGTTGTCACCCCCTGGGTGGGTTGTGTTCCCAGACCTGGTCAGACAGGACCTTTCCTGACCCCATCCTGGCTGGGCCTGAGCCCCTGCACCTGCCAGGGGATTGCACTCAATAGGAACCACCCCAAAAACTTTCCTGGGTCTCCAGGTCTGTGGTTCCCCAGATGGTCCTGCCAGGAGTTGGGCACCAGAGTGTCAAAGCCTCCAGTCCCCTGGGACCTCCCCTGGTAACCAAGGCTACTGAGAAATGATGGAGAGAGGCTTGGTGAGAACCTCTGCCAGCTCCTTCAATGCTTTTGGGTAAATCCCATCTGAGTCCCTGGACTTGTGGGTGTTCAGGTGCCACATCAGATCCTCACCTGCTTCCTCCTGGGTTCTGGGGGGGGTTGTGCTGCTCCCTGTCCTCATCTTCCAGCTCAGGGCTGAAGAGCCTGACCTGAGTGATGGAGGAGGAGGCACACAAGGCATTGAGTATCTCAGCCTTTTCCTCAGCCTTGGTTACAATATTTCCCCCTGCATCCAACAAGGGTGAGGGGTGAGGGGAGGGAAATCCCCCCTGGTTCTCTTTTTGTTGTTAATGCACCTGTAAAAAACTTTTTGTTGCCCTTTTTGGCAGGAGGCAGATTGAGTACCAGTAGAGCCACATGGTGAAAAAACACCAGAGGCTGGGGCTGGAGAGGAAGAATGATACCTGCAGTGCCTTAAAGGCCATTCAGAAGTGCTTGTTCAGTTACAGAACACAGAAGTTTTGTCTGGTAGCACTGTCCTGCTTCCAGAAATGCAATGGCTTTAAACCAGATCTGCTTCCTTGTAATTAACCAAGCACAAAAGCTGAACCCATGGAAATTGCACAGTAAACACTGCTGGTATATGGGAGAGAACAATGAGGGCACTGAGTCCTCTGCTAAAATCCAAGAGCAACACAATATGCTGGGTTTTGGGGTGCTTCCATTGTGCTGACATTTGATTTAGGGAGAAACAGTTGTTTTTGCCAACACAGAACCATATTTTCTCCTGCCATTATGTTTGGGTCCCTTTTCACCTCGCCTGTGTGAAGTCTGCCCAGCCAGTTGGGCAGGAGGCTGGCTGTGCTTCAGCAGACATATGGAAAGCAATTCAATGATTTATGGCCTCTACTGAACACAAGTTTTAAACAGCAAACATTGTCCAGAGGCAGAGCAGCACCGGGGACAGGCAGCAGTTTGCTGCCCTTTGGGACCTCTGAGAGAGGGGCAAGAGATGATGCAGCAACACTGGTCCCACAGGATGTGCCTCCTGAAAAGAAAATGTGGCTGAGCTGGCATGCGGGACACACACTCACCTTCTCCTGCACTGTGAACACTCAAAGTCTGCATTGGTGACAGAATCTTTGGAACAGGTTGCCCAGGGGAGCTGTGGCTGCCCCATCCCTGGCAGTGTCTCAGCCCAGGTTGGATGGGGCTTGGAGCACCCTGGGCTGGGGGAGGTGTCCCTGCCCATGCAGGGGGTTGGGAATGGATGAGCTTTAAGGTCCCTTCCAACCCAACCCTTTCCATGGTCCTCTGGCTTTCAAACAACGTGTAAGTCATGAAACAGAGAAGGTCTCAGAAGCCTCCAGATCTGTCAGGCAAACAAAAAACCCCCAAACAACCAACCAGTCAGGTCACTTAATTTAACTTCAGGCTTTGAGATCATAGAATCATAGAATTGGCTGGGTTGGAAGGGACCTCAGAGATCATCAAGTCCAACCCTTGATCCACTATCAGCACATTCCTGATGAAGAAAGTCACTGGTGACATTCAGTAACATTGCTGCAATTATAATAGAAATGATAAAGGCAGAGCTAAAACCCAGTGTGGGAGCTGGGTAAAGAATTGTGGCTCAGGATGTCAACTCTGTTAAATGCTCAGCCTGGCAGAGGGCCTGGACGTGCCATTGCAGCCATGATTTATGTCTGGCCATGTACTGAAAGCAAGGGGATGAAGTTTAATGTGGCCCTCTGGACAGAAATACACCAACAGTTCAGAACACATTGTTCAAAGAGGTAATATGGACCTCAGTGGGGTCTAAGAGCATCAGCACAGCCCTCCTGACTTGGGCCACTGAAATCCATGTCCCTGGTCAACCCATGAAGTTTATTAAGTACCTCAAAGTGGGAGAGAGTTATCAGGTCACCAGATTCCCTCCTTGTATCCAGAAGGAATCACATGAGGTGATGTCTCATACATGGATTGATCTCTACCTTAAACCAACATTGCAAACCCAAGGTTTTGCCTTTGCCATTTCTCAAGAAGAATTGTTACAGAGCCTTTCACATTGGTGGCTTGCAAACTTTGCCTGGTTTCAGATGAAGGAAGAAAAAGCAAACTCCACCTCTGTAAAATGGGTCCGTGATTCCACCCTTCTTGTATTGACTTTCTGGGTGCAGGTGGTGTGTGCACCAAAATATGCAAACTGGCTTTTTATACTGCACCTGAAATAGCTCTGCCAGTGCCAGATCTGTTTGATTCTCACCAAACATTGATATTTGCAGACAGAGGGCCTACAGTTGTTAACAGGAATTAAGAGGACTATAATCCAGGACACATGAAACAACAGGGTAGGTAAACCCAGGGATGTGGTACTGATAGAGCTAAAGCTTCACTGTAAACAGAAGAATAACTCTGTACTCACCCCATCACTCACTAAAGTTCCATTGACTTCAGTGGCATTGGTTCTGCCTCAGCCTGGCCTGAATAAAGCATCTGCAACAGCAACTGAGGTTTGTTTAAATGGGCTCAGCTGGTAACACCACAGCAGTGCCCAATCCTTTCTCTCCACATGTGGATGTGATGCTCAAACTGATGTAACAGAATCCATAATAAGATGTTCCACAACTGATGAGACTGCTGTTGCTTAAATGTCTGCTCCCTGGTACAAGAAGAATTAAAAAAAACTGGCTATCAAAAATTATATTAGGAAATAAATAATAATATTAAGAAATAAAAAAAATTATCTACAAGAAAGGAAGGCCATTTAAGAACAGCTCTCATCATGCTAAATATCCTGACACTTCATAAAACAGAAGGACATCGAGTAATTTATGTTCAGAGCTGGTTTAAAAATTGATGTGTCCTTTAAATCCATGAAAAGCTTCCATTAAACCAAGAAAATCTCTGTATCCATCACCCTGTGGGGGGTGTGGGGTTGCCCAGTGTCAGATCCCACAGGCTGCAGGAGGAGGATAGATGTGGCTTCCTTCCTTAGGGTAACCCCACATCCTCAGGAGAAGCCTTGGGAAGGCAGCTGGCTCATCCAGGTGATGCCAACCACGGGATGAGCATGAGAGGAATGCAGGCAGGGGAGGTGAAGCCAAGGGGATTCCTGAGACAGACCCAAACTCCTGAGCTGAGGGATGAGGCTTCCCAGCCCCTCTGGAGCCCTGGGGGCTGGGGGAAAGGGACCCTCCTCATCACCACACCTGACAGGGCACTGATTTCATCAAACCTTTTGAAATCCCATTTGCCCAACAGCTCCTCTGCTGAGCCATCCTGCTGCAGATTATTGTGTGGGACTCCAGTAAAATCCAGCTGGAGAGACTGGAAGCATCTGGTTTGGGGTTGGCTTTTTTGTTTTGTTTTGTTTGTTTGGGGGTTTTTGTTGGTTTGGTTTGTTTTTGTTGGTTTAGGTGGTTTTTTGTTGGTTTGTTTTTTGTTTGCTTGTTTGGGGATTTTTTGACAAGGGATTTTTTTTTACTTTGATTTTTTTTTTTACTTTGAAACCATCCCAGTTCAGTAAACTGGCTGCCTGGGGGACCTGTCACCCCGTGACAACCCTGCCTCCAGTGTCACCGGGTACCAAGTGGCAGGATGGGTTTCTCACACGGGATTTTCTCACTTTCAGACTCTGCTGGTGCAGAGGACAGGACCAACCCAGTGCTGGCTGAGCACAGGAGTCATTTCTGTTTCCTTCTAAGAAAGCTGTGCAGACAAAGCAGGACCTGCCAGTCTGGTCAGAACCCATTAGCAACAAAGATTACAGATTTCAATGTTTGCTCCACTGTTTTGACTGTGGGAACAAGGAGAAACAGTTCTTAATTACTGCTAATAAGCATAATCCCTGGCATGCAATAGGAACTTGGTGCCAACAGCTGGAGCTGACTCTGGGTTACCTGCTCCACCTCCAGAGTATTCATCTTTGCTGCTGATAATGAAAAGCTTTGTTATTTGTTGCTTAGTTAGAAGAACCTTTCTCAGGCAAGGCAGGGAAAGAAAAACTAACAATTCTGGAATTATCCCAGTTTTTAGAAACTAAAAACAAGAAGAGAATTAGCCCCAAAGCTGTTAGGAACTGGAGTAGCCCAAGTGAACTGTGACTGTGCTATGTTGTCCCCAGGATCTGCAGTGACAATAACACATCCAATAAAATAATATCTTAGCTCTTTAGGATTTCTTTATAGAACAGACAATTTTTTACCAGGTGTTATCATGCTGTCCCGGGACAAGTGTCAGTCAGGGGAACCCAAGACACCCAAGTGGGGTCATGTCCAGGTTGCACAGAAACTCCTCTCACTGAGCCTGGTGCTGCAGTGAAACATCACCACCCAAACCAAGCAGCTGAATTAACCAGTTATTAACTAAAAAACGTCAGGGAAGTGAGGAACAATCTGAAGCATCACTCTGACAGTAAATGATGAGACCTCTGAGTAAACTTGGTTTGTTGGTTTTTTTCAAATTGGGGTGGGGGTGTTTTCAGATGTTTTTCAAGAAACTGAACATGAGGGAAAGATGAATTAACAGACACAGCTTCTCCTTCTGCCAGAAATTTTTGCATGGCCAGTGATCAAATAAATAATTATCCAGTTATGGAAGTGTGGATACAGGGTGAGAATTTATCTGAACCTGACCATGAAACTGCTTTTCCTTTTACACAGACTCCAAGGCTCATTGCTGTGATCTCCTCTGAGCAGACACAAACCCATCACCCAGGCAGCTGCTTGCTGCTGGAAAGGCACAGATGTCTGCAGGAAAATGTTCAGCCCAACTGAGTTAGTGATGGAAAAGACCAAGGAACAACCCTGGTGGCACAGGGGCTCCCCTGGTTCTCAGTGAACACCCCCCAGGTCACTCCATCATCCAGAACAAGCACTGCAGGCTGTGACAATTCTTTGAAGGATTTCCCAAACGAGTTCCTTAGGAAGAGTGTCACAAATTGCAGGAATTTCTTGGGGTAAGAGTAGAGAAAGGTGGATTTATAGCATATATCACCTACCCAGGAAATCTTTTCCATGCCTAATCTGAAATGGCTGCATCTGAAAAAGCCAGAGAACACCATCAGCAAAAGCAAACAAAGTGTAATTGGGAAGACAGAAGTAAATTGAGGTGCTTGGGGATGTCAAGGTTACCTGCTGTGGTCCTTGAGAGAAATAGCCCTGGAGAAAAGTCAATTCCAGACCATAAAGTGACATCAGGTATGGGCACATTGCACCTCAGCAGCCTCCTGTTTAACAGAACAATTCCCACTGGGGGTCAGGTTACATCCTGGTTCCAAGCCAGGTCCTTATGAATTACAGAAAATGGATCAGTCAATATAGAAAAATGTCTGGGTCTGTAAAGAGGTGGCAGGAAGATGGCATAAAGGAGTGGCAGTGGGTTTGTCCCCTCACAGAATCACAGTGTGAGGGGTAGGAAGGGCCCCTGAAAAGCCATGGAGCCCAACCCTTCAGAGCTACCTTTGAATGGCAGCATAAGGAGAGGGAAAAAAAACCCAAAAAACAACCCAAAACAAAATCAAAACCATTTCAAAGGTGGAACACAGAAGGATTTATATACTTCATCAGTGGTGTCCAGAAATTCAAGCTGAATCTGGCATATAAAACATAAAGGAATGGCAGCAAACTGCCTGGCTGTTGTAGATAGCCCAGTTTTTAGCTTCTTTCCATAGAAACATAGACTCATAGAGCTGTTCTGGTTGAAAAAGACCTGTAAAATCATCAGGTCCAACTTTTATCCTAACTCTATCAAGTCCAGTGCTAAGCACCACATCCACACAACCTTCCAACCCCTGCAGGAATGGTGATTCAGCCTCCTCCCTGGGCAGCCTGGCCCTGAGGTTATAACCCTTTTACTGATGAAATTTCTTCTAGTAACCAACCTAACCCTCTCCTGGGGCACCTTGAGACCATTTCCTCTCATCCTATCCCTGGTAATTAAGAAGAAGAGCCCCCCTTGCCAACACCCTCCTGTTGTAGTTGTAGGGAGGGATCAGGGCTTTCAGTTTCCTTTTCTCCAGACTGAACAACCCCAGATCCCTCAGATGCTCCCCATCAGACTTTTTCTCCAGAGTCTCCACTTCCCTGGACACACTCCAGGACCTCAATGTCTTTCTTGTATTGGGGGGCCCCAGAACAACAGTCAGGGAGTTTGCCTTCCTCTATCAAAAGATATGAATATATCTTATTCACCAATATATCTTATCATATAAAAATATGTCAGATTCAGCTTGAATTTCAGGAGACCACTGCAGAAGTGTATAAGCCAGTGGTGATGAGGAGATTAAAGGGAACTGGGACCAGCCCTGAGCTCTGGGGAACACCACTGGTGACTGGTTGGTGGTGGATTTAACCCCATAAACACAGGACAACCCCACCACCTCTCCTTCCTTGAAGAGCTTTGTTTGGCTGTGGTCCCGCTAAGGGACAAAACACGAGTGGCTCTGGGGCTGAGATCAGTGAGCAAGGAAAAGGGGTATAGGGAAAATTCACAAGACCACTGCAAATGTTAAAAACAAGATGAAACCATCGCTGAATAGTCCAGCAAAACCAATGAACCTGTCCTCAGGTTCTCCTTGGAAACCAGGGTGAAAGGGTCTTTCATTGAAATCCTGAGGATGGGTGAGATATTGAAGGAAGGACACAGTCTTGGCAGAATTTATGGTAAATATCTGGTGCTTCCTGCTGCAAATATATAAAGCTGGCATTTGGGATTAACTTCTTACAGTGTTTTAAAGGTTTTGGATGAGAGAAGGTTTTATTTACCTTAGGCTGCCTATGAGGTCTAGATCACACCATGAAGTAGAAGTGGGGGCATTTCCAAAAGGCAGGGGAGCGCTCAGGTAAGATGCATAGCAATTTCCAGTACAGCAAGATTAACAGTTCCTCAAATCCTAATTTATTTTTTTTTCTTCTTCTTTTTTTTTTTTTTTTTTTTTTTTTTTTTTTTTTTTTTGTTTTGTTTTGTTTTGTTTTGTTTTTGTTTTTTTGTTTTTTTGTTTTTTACTCTTCATCAATCTTATCACTGGACTGGACCCCCTGGAGGAAGAGTAAGTAAATAATTTTTCTTTCCAACAATAAGGCAATTTCTAAAACAGGCCTTCCCAGGAAGCAGGCTTGAGTGAAAGGGGGATATCTACAAACAGAGGCACCAAGTTACACAGACAAGTTACACAAACCAAGCTACAAACAGAGGCACCAATCCACAGTTACAGCAAGACACTGGGGAGACCTCCTTGGCTTTCAAAAAAATCCTTACATGAAACCCTGAGAGCATTCATTAAACTGCCCTAGGGACCACTGATGGAAACTGGGTCTTCACACCCAGAGAAGAGTAAAATGCAAGAGATCACCAACCCTGCAGCTTTGTGATCAGACTCTGAGCTGCTTTTGACCCAAAGCCAGGGTGCCTGAGGTTGCTTACCTGAGAAAGGGATTGCTGTTGTCAAAGAATTAAAGGGTGTGAGAATGGCCTTTCCAAGGTAAACTGAGACTCCATTGTTGCCCTAAAGATACTGAATAATCAGATCCTTTGAAGTGTAAAAACCAGAAAGATTTTCACAACTGATACGTTTGTCTTGGGGTCTTTGAAAAATTGTCAGTGTTTGGTGTGCCTGACAAAAACAAATGTAGCTACTTCAGGTTTGCAAATAGTATGTGATGTACTGCTCCAAAAAGGCTTTATGAATTTAAATGTTACAGTCACCTAAAAGAAAACAAAGGGCTACCTTTATGAAATCATAGAATCAGAATCATAAAATCCCAGAACCACAGAGCTGTGGAACAGTCAGGGTTGGAAGGGACCTCTGGAGATCATCAGCTCCCTCCCTGCCAGCACAGGGTAACCTGGGGCAGCTCACACAGCGATGTGTGGAGATGGTTCCTGAGGGTCTCTGGAGAAGGAAACTCCACATCCATATCCTCTCTGGGCAGCCTGTTCCAGTACTCCATCACCTTTAGGATCCTTTAGGACTGGGAACTGCTTGGAAGAGTCCAGCACAGAGCCAGGAAGGTGCTGAAGGGAGTGGAACATCTCCTGGTGAGGAAAGGCTGAGGAGCTCTGAGCTTGAAGAGGAGACTGAGTGTTTGTAATGTTTATAAATGTGTAAGGGGTGAGTGTCAGGAGGATGGAGCAAAGCCTTTCCCAGGGGTGACCAACAACAGGACAAGGGGCAGTGGTTACAACTGCATGGGTGGTTCTGTATAAATACAAGGAGGAATTTTTTCACTGTGAGGGTGAGGGAGCCCTGGCCCAGGCTGCCCAGGGAGGTTCTGGAGTCATTCAAACCCCACCTGGATGTGTTCTGTGTGACCTGCTCAGGCAGGGGGCTTGCACTTGATGATCTCTTGAGGTGCCTCCCAACGCCTCCATTTCTATGATTCTATGATAGTAAAAAAGTTTTTCCTTATATTGAGGTGGAACTGCCTGTGTTCAAGGCTGTGTCCATTGCCCCGCGTCCTATCCCAGGAAACCCCTGCCAACAGCCTGGGCCCTTCTCCTTGCCACCCGCCCTTCAGATATTTATAAACATCCATAAGATCTCCTCTCAGTCTTCTCTTCTCCAGACCAAAGAGGCCCAGGTCTCTCAGCCTGTCCTCATGAGACAGATGTTGCAGTCCCCTGATCATCCTTGTAGCCCTAATCTGATCTGAAACCAGAAAGGAAACAGAAGCAAGTGCCAGGAGATGAACCAGAGCACACAAACCTGTAGGAGATCAGCTCTCAGACCACCCAATGTTTGGTCTCCCCCTTACCTGAAAGACAATCCATCAAATTTGCCACACTCTTTTCTGTTCTGGTTCATAACTAATCAGATAACTTTCCTGACTGATATTTAGACAATTTTTTTTTTCATGTTTACATTTCAACTTGCCAATTGTTGAGCTGGGTATGCTGAAAGAAAATAGGTGCAGCATTCTTTCAAACAATCCCTTCTGTATTCGAGGGCATTTACAGTTCACAGGCTTTGTTTTCAGCTCGAGATTCTAGATACCAGAGCAGATTGGTATCAAGAGAGCACAGCACAGGACACACCAGAGGTCTGGTTCCACAGCCAGGGGATCCGTCCAGAGGAAAGGTTTGCAGAAGAGCCTCTCCCAGAATAAAAATCCAGAGCACAGTTTTAATTTCATTTTACTTCTTACAAACACCAACAAATAGACAACAAATAAAAGTTTAGCTGCACTACTTCAAGGCAGTGTTGGGAACACCCCAAAACAAGTGGGAAGTCAGAGTTCAGCTGGGAATGACAAGCACAGAGCACAGCAGTGACACCACCAAGTGTCTTGGGACTTGTTCAGCTGCCACGGGGCAGCATCTCCAGCAAATATTTATTTTAGCATGATGAGGCAGCACTTCCTGCTGTGTGGCCTCAGAGTCCCATCCCTGCATGATAAGGAAAGAATGGCTGCAGGCTGGAACCAGCTGAGCCCTGGCTCGACTGGCTGAGCTGAATGCTGCTTCCCCTGGGGTTACCCTATTGAAGTGGGAGCCTGGGGAAAGAATTCACACACGAGGAAGAAACAGTACTTGGAGCAAAGCCACTGAGTTGTCCTGAGCTGTGCCAGGGAAATGTTTGATTTCTGATACCAGTCACTAGCTGGAAGAGATGGCCTGGGGCTACAGTGACAGCAGGACCATGGGCAAGGCAAGTGTTTACTTCCATTTACTTGGAAGCTTTTCCTGGAAGAGCCATTTCTGTGGAACTTTGCCAGTTCTAGTGTGACACCAGCCTAAGGAGGGACACACAGGGCAGCTGCAGTCCTGCTGCTTTTCTTCCTGCTGCATGCAGGGACATTCAGAAAGCACCAAGTGGGGTGTGGGATCTGTGTGCTGCCAGTGTGGCACTTCCTAAGATAAGCAGGTTTTTTGTTTCTGTGCATATTTGTGTGTGTGTTTGGGGGAGATGTCTGACCCATCAGTTCAGTCTAGGAAGCTGACAGTTCTCACTGAAGATGCTATCTCAGCTAAAAAGGACTCTGCACCTGCAAACAGAGGAGCAATGACTTCACTTTCATGCCCAACCATCAGAGGTGTAGGTGGCACATTCCCATCTCCAGAGTGTTTTGGAACAGAGGAGCTACACACAGCTGTCTGCGGCAGGGGCCAGTGAGATGCTGGACTGGGAGAGCCACTGAAGTACTGCTGGGTGTAACTGGGAATGGAGAACGAGCCCGTGAGGTTCCACAATATCCTCTGCCCCAAAGCCCTCTGGAGATGGGAAGATGCCTTTGGTTCCAGCACTGTGCTTGCCTCAAAACCAAAATGTAGAGAGCATACCTGTACATCAAGGTCATCCTCACTCTCTGTATACAATCACAACATCAAGACAGAAGACACAAGACAGAAGATTAGACTGTGGTTTATGCCCTTCTCCCTCCCTGAGGTTAATGCAGAGATGTGAAGGTTTCTGCTTGGGTTCTTGGTAAGCCATCCTGCTGAGAATGATTCATTTTCAGGGTTTACATGAGTGTGCATTTGCCCACATACAGAGGCTGTGTAGTCATCTGATGACAAAAGCACTCAAGAATGTTTTCTTTCCCCTCAGGGAAAGGCAAGGAAGAAAAAAAAAGGAGCATTCTCTTCTTTTATGCTCTTCTTTGCACTGCAAAAAAATGTGTGCTCTGGATTTATATAGGAACATTTTCTGGTCAAATATGAAATCTACTTGTGACTCTCCCTGTCAAGCAATTGCAACACCTTTTCCAAGGGGGTTACACTGCACTGATGGTTCACCAAATTGTTTGGAGATTGCCATCATTTATAATCAAGAAAACTCTTCCACTGACTAGTGCAGAGACTGCTAATGGCTCTGTCATTCTATAACTCATTATTTAAGAACAAACACCTTGTTGGATTTTGCTGTCCTTGTTTACCAAAGGTACCTACAGTGTGAATGTTCTCACCGGGATGGTTAGGTGCACCCAACTGCTATTTTTTTAAGGAAATAAACAAAAAAAAGATGAAATTGATCTCCCCTGACTTCAGCTGCCTAAGCTGGCTACCTTGGCTCTCAAATTACCCTGTGCTGAGAAACTGAGAACTTCCCAGGGGCTCTTACACTATTCTAAGTATGATACAAATCATTCCAGAAAGAGGCTGGGGAAGGGGTCAGATAAAGCAATGTGAGCTGCATCCTGCAGCAGTATAACCTGGACTGCCCTCCTGCAAAACAACCATGACCCAAAAACTTTGGTCTCTCAGCTGGGGTCTCACAGGAGTGGAGCAGAGGGGGAAAATCCCCTCCCTTCCCTGCTGGCCATGCTTCTTGGGATGCAGCCCAGGGCAGAGATGGATTTCTGGGCTGCAAGAAAACCTTATCATCTCATGTTGAACTTCTCACCAACCAGGACCCCAAGTCCCTTTCCTCAGGACTGCCCTCCCTCTGCTCTGCCCAGCCTGTGACTTTGCTTGGGATCACCCTGACCCATGTCTAGAACCTTGCATTTGGCCTTGCTGAACTTGCCGAGGTTGGCATGGAATGTCAAGGTCACTGTGGATGCCATCCCTTCCTCCAGTGTGTCAGCTACACCACACACCTTGGTGTCAGCAGCAAAACTGGTGAGGGTGCACTCAGTGCCACCATCCATGTCACCTACAAAGGTGTTAAATAGCACCTCCTCCAGTACTGACCCCTGAGGAATGTCACTTTTCCCTGATCTCCAGCTGAAGATGGAGCCATTGACCACACATCCATTGACCATTCCATCATGATACCATGTGTATCATCTCCATGATACCAAAACCATCACAGCCCTGCAGGCTACCTGTGGAGTGATGTCTGTGGTTATGGTTTGGTTTCCCCAGGTAGGAGTTTTGAAAGGCACCATCTGCCTCTAGCATGCCTGGTAATAACCTTGGTTTACACTACTGTAGGATGAAAGGTATCAACCCCTTGGCCCATTAACAGCATCACCGAAACAGAACAAGTCCTCTTTGAGAAGCACTTTATTCTACAGACATTTAGAGTAAAATCTGTAGCTTATTTCCATAGCTGCACATAATACCAGAAGGAAAAAGCAGAAGAGAGAAGTGTAGTCATTTGAAGGCTACTCACAGCTGTTTGCTAAACAACTCACTTGCTAGGGAAGCATTAAATGGGAGCTGAAATGTTTCCTTTGGTTTATGCTCATGATTTCCTCTTTGGGCATTTTGTTTCCACACATCCACATTCATCTACATGCACATATGTGAACTGGACTGTCTTATGCTCAGGGCAAACCAGGTCCACCTGCACTTCGTGACTCCTTTTTTCATGGCAGCAAATACATTTGTGTTCCATTTCACTGGCCTCAAAGGAGTACCTATGGAAATGACATTTGCACATCAGTCTGTGCCCTTCCCAAACTGATCAGTATTTACTGCTCCACATGGAGGTAATTCCAAGCAGAGAAGCAAAATTTCTTGTTTCTTTTTCTCCTTATTCCTATCATCCTTTCCTCAGGATGCTACTAGATCCATGCAGGGCCAGATTCTGTGAAACCAAGAAGGAAAAGCCCAGCAGCTTCATCAGATTTTGGATTAGGCCCATATTGGCAAGATAGAAAGGAAGAATTCACGCAGAGACCAAAGAGCAGGAAAAACCCTCCACTACACACCAGAGCTGCTTAAAAACCCCATCAGGACACATTTAAACCCAGGCAGTTAATGAATTTAGCCTTTGGAAAGGTCTCTGGTTTTGCAATAAAGATAACAGGAGCCATGTGGCTGATGATTTCTGTTCTGCACACTCAGTTTCCCAACCAGGGAATAGCAGGGAGGGGAGAAGCAGCTCCAGCCCACTGAGAACCCAGAAAGACCAACCCTGGAGGAGGACAGAGCAAGGTTTCCTACTCACACAGAGTAAGTACTGCATGTCCCTTCACAGAAGGGCACAGGGACTGGAGCAGCTGACTGGCAGCCTTTGTGGCTGAGGTACTGCTCCTTCACACTGCGTTTGCATTTATGTGGCAGGTCAACACCTGTGGGGGAAAACACTTCTGTCAGACCTCTTCAGACAGGGGAGAAAATCTTTGGGAAAGTATCTGCTAGGAAACTGAGGGCACATCATCCTGCTGGAATTTTTTTGCTGTTGAAAATGCATAAGCAAGAATAACCCAAAACAAATTAAGAGACCCTCTCAGCAAACAAACTTCCTTCTGATCAAAGCTTTCTTTTCTATTTCTGGACCAGCTTAAATGAAGACTTATGTATAAGTCCATGTAAAGAAACTCTTGAACATGCTAAAGGAGACATGAAGGGTTTAGGTTTTTTGAAATGGCTATAAATTCCATTTGCAACTCTAAAAACCTATGATTTCTTGCTGGATACTACAGAAAAAGGGCCCTTTTCCCATGCAGTTTCCAGAAGGAAGAATACAGGGTATTTTCTCCAAATTTTCTGCAAATTTTCATATCAGGAGTAAATAGTTTAAACTAATATTATTTCAGTTATTTTGAAACACAGAAAAGGAGACTAAATGCAGATTTTCAGCCTCAGCTATGAGTTACAAAACAGCTCTACTGCTGTCAAAACAGTTTTGCAGCCTGTGGAAACTTCAGAGTCTCAGTACACACAGAAACAGAACTACAAGGAGGGAATAACCTACCAGTACTGGAATAGACAATCAGTGATTTAATGTACTCACATGTCTTACAACAGCCATCTGAAGTCACATCAACTGTCCCCTGGATTGAAAGCAAGCACAGCACAGTTCAGATGCACATATTTCTAAGTACTTAGGAATAAGTAACTGCATTTCCTAACACTGGTGTTTCCCAAGTGATGGAAAATCCCAATTCTCTTCAAGTTCTACTGCTTATCCCACCAGTAAAATGTGTGGGTTGTATGCAAATATATGTTTTACCTCCATGGGACGCTCCATTCAGGGCTAAAAACCCACATCAACCTCAGACAAGGATGAGCAGTTCATAAAGGTCAAGAAATACTGAGGAGGCTCATTCAGAGCAGTAAAGAAAACTCCAAGATCAGCAGCAAGGCTCATTCCAGAAGGCTTTTTTCTGCCTCTAAAATACTTACTGGGACACAGTTTGATTCTTCAAATGGTAGGCAGACTTTTACTGTACTAGTTAAGGAAAACTGTCCTGCTGATTCAGTGCACATGTACTCAGTGCAGTTATCATATGGAGCTTTATAACTCTTTCCAACCTGAATAAAAACAGGAAAAGCAACTCAATATAGCACAGCAAAAAAGATGGAATCATGCAAAATTAATACAGTCAATGAACTGTTGGAGGTGCTGGGTTGTTTATGTCATTCTTACAGTGTAAAGTAAGAGTCTGGGACTCATATCTGCAAATTGTGTACTAAAATCAGCCACTTCCAGCCTATGCAAAAACCCCTCTGTGGCCACCTAGGTGGAAAGAATCAAAAGCTGGTGGCAGAATGAGCACAGAGGTATGAACAGAAATGTTAGAATGTAGGTGTGTTAATGTAGGTTTGTTAAAATATAATAAAACATAAATTATTTTAGAGGATATCTCAACAGTTTTCTTGTTTAACAGGTAGAAAAAAAGCAAAAGTTGTGAAAGAAAAGTCTTCATGACAGAGATTAATGGATAAAGGCAAAGCCTCCGCATGGAAACATTAAAACCCTGTGTTGGCACAGAGGAAGCTGGTTTGCAAGAGAAGCTGTCACAGAGTAAAAAGATGAAATAGGAAAGATGCAGAACACAAGAGCCAGAGTGAAGCAATAGCTGCTATTTGCTGCTAATGCCACTGGTGGAGACAGCACCATGAACCATTCCCAGGAGTAGCAGCCTCTAATAAAAACAAAGAGGCTCAGCCCATGCCTACACAATGTCAGGCTCACAAGACATGATGTATGACCTGGGTGTGTTACCAAGTCACACTGCACAAGAGCACTGCCACTTTTTATTTCTGCCTCAGCAGTTTCAGAACCAGTGCAAGTACAGGTGTATCACCCAGCTCACACCAAGCCTGGATCTCCAGGGAAAGGTTGTGACACTGTTTCCAGCTCAGAGCAGACTGATGTGAAGCCACATCTTTATAAGATCAGTATTATACAGTGCCACCATCCCCTCCTAATTCTCTGTGTGTCAGGAGGATTGGGGTGAGTCCCATTCCTGTATAATTTTCACTGCAGTGGTGCCTGTGGGATGCACACAGCAGAGGGAGCAGTTGTGTAAACACCTACATGTACTTTGGAAACAGAGGCATTTTTCAATCTTCTGGAGGTGTTCCCAGCCTCCAGATGTCTGACATTGGTTCAAAAAAATGCTGAGGTCTTTTTGATAATTCAGCCTTGTGTGCAGAGCCAGGCAGTGCTTACCTCAATGGTGACATTGCCAAATGGAAAATTTGCCACACATGCCACTTGCTGGCACTGGCTGCAGCACTGACCCTCCTGCTCCACACTGTGGAAACCCTGTGGGAACAGATTTTCCTTTAGCCATGCTGTTTCATGTCTTGTTCATGAAGCACTGCAGAGGGCAGAGGAACTGAGTCATCTTATGGTTCCACAGAGTCACAGAACAGTTTGGGGTAGAAGGGACCTTTAGAGGTCATCAATGAGCAGGAACATCTTCAATCAGCTCAGGTTGCTCAGAGCCCCTACAACCTGACCTTGAATGTTTCCAGGGATGGGGCAACCACCTCTCTGGGCAACCTCTTCTCATGTTTCACCATCCTCATTGTACATTTCTTCTTATGTTAGATATTTAGACTTCCCTAGTCTAAACCCACCCTCTTTTGGTTTAAAACCATCACCCCTTGTCCTGCCACTACAAACCCTGCTAAAAAGTTTGTTCCCATCTTTCTTAGAGGCCTCCTTTAAGTCCTGAAATGCTGCTGTGAGATTTCCTCAGAGCTTTTCATTTCTGTTGTCTTTAGAAACCTGTTGGAAACACTTTAAGCCCAAGCAAAGCTGAGAACTTCTTTCCCTTAAACAGTGACTTCTGGGCACTTGAGTTACTGTGAAGGTCCTGTCAGTAAGTGTTCTGCTTTGGGTTAACCACAAGTCAGGCCAAATAAACTGATTCAGTGTGTGATTATTTGTGCAGTCTACCACCAATGCTTGGTCTGATAGGATTAACCACAAGAATTGCTGCTGTGAGACATGTGAAAATCATGCATCAGTTATTTCCTCCCCTGTGTTTTAGGTATTCATTGGTCTCTTGGAGGGTGTGGGTAAGGCTGGCTTTAGAATAAAGTATAATAATAATACATAACATAATATAATAATAGTTCAGTTTTAGGATTGGTGGTGCATTTTGCCTTTTCTGGGCAAGAATAGAGAAGAAACCACTCTCTGCTTACATTTAGTAATAGACTGAACAGTATTTATGCAGATTCTGAGCTCAGGAGTACTGAAGTGTCTGGAAACATATAAACCACTGTGCAGCTCTTTTACAGTCTTAATTTTTGAGCTGAAAAAGGGCAACACAAGCAGACCTGCACTCACATCATCCTTCAGAAGATCAACAATTTCTGTTTAACAGGTTTGCAGTTGATCTCCCTCAGGGAATATTTCCCAGGCTGATCTTTCTAGACCAAAAAATACCAATGCCCTAAAAAGAACTTTACAAAAAAATCTAATAGGAAATTATATCCTGCTATCTTCCAGTGAGGAAGCAGTTATTCTGCTCCAGCTTTTCAGTATATCCCCCCTCAACAGCCATTCTCTGTGCTGAAGGAGGCTGTGTGCAGTGCTGACCTGCTGGCAGGTGGTTTGGCATTTCACTGGGACACACTGGATGATGTTGGTCTGTGTCACAGCATCCTGCTCATCTGTACACACACAGTCCTCACAGGAGCTTTTAGGCACCACTGACCCAGGCTGGAAATAGAGAGCAGACAGAAGACAGGCCATAGGAATAATTCAGTGGGTGGTAGAATAAATATACATCCCCTGGACTAGCAAAAAAGGAATGCCTGGGATTGATTTTTGGAAGAACTTCCTGAAATTAATGCCTCCAGATCTCTAAAATCTCACAGTCAGAATCACAACATGACCACAAGGCTGACTTCCCAGTGCATCAGTCATGTTAAATGAGTTATTAAGTTACCTCATGAATTCCCCACATTTCATGCATCAATTTTTGCCAAGTTTAACCTGGTAATTAATCTTTCAACATCCAAAGAGTTTGAATTTTTTATTTCATCACAATTCTGACTGCTTGACTCTAAAACATAGGTAATATCTCATTTGGTAATCAAGCTCCCCATGCCACCTCCTTAGTAACAGTTCCAATAGCACATGAGGCTACTGGAAGGGAAAAATTACTGGCCATTCTAAACCTGATCTTATGCGAGTGTTGGAAACAACAACTTGAGAAAATTATGACTTGGGAAGCATCAATGCATGGAGAAAAATGTCTTGAAGAAGACTCACCCTAAATTCAACTCCTTCAGAAACACATACACCCTTTGGTACTGTAAGAAAAAAAAAAGAAAAGAAAAAGGATGTGCTAAGAATTATGCAAACAGTTATTGTACTCACCTCTGAACTGTGATATAGAGGAGACAACAGAACTGAGTTTAATCCTTAAATCCTTGTAGCTGGCACAAAAGGGAGGGAAAAAGTAACTACTGCATTGTGCTGATTGCTACTCAGAAGCCCATATGTAACATCTGCTCAGATGCTATGCATGAAGTGGGGTATAATTCTATATCCTGCTATTTTCAGTGTGGAAAGATATATATAACTCCTGGGTGTTTTTATCAATACTTGAAATCAGTTAAGCTTGCCACAAAGCCCATGAGAAGCTGGACTGGGATGTGAAAATGGAAATATAACTTGGCAGGAGAGCTTCAGGAGGGGTTCAAGGTAACTGACATTCCATATCTGATCAATAACTCCCTGAATACCAGCTACAGACAGCATGCACCAGTTATCCCACCTCCAAAAATAAAATAATTTAAAAATTCACCAATTGTAAAGGCTGAGATGGAAGGGGAAAGGCTGCTGCTTATGCTTTTGACTCATTTATTTAAAAAATGAAGTATTTAAAGGAATAAATAAAAGACCTTAAGGAAACACAGTACTTACTGCAGGAGAAGATAGGACAACAACCATCCTCAGATATAGCAACTACTGGTTGGAAGCCCAAGTCACATGCTGTTTTGTTGATAATGCAGGTTTTAATATCACATTCTGTAATGGACAAAAGAGATAAAGTAAGCCAAAGCATCCTGTCCACAGTGTTACAGACAAAGCTTGAACATTCAAGAAATTGAGTACAAAGAGATGATTCTTGACCCACACATTTTTGGAGCTTGGGACAGGGGAAGGATCTCTAAGCTTGCTCTACTGTGAAGCTCTTCACTTGTTACTGATTCTCTTCCCTCACTGATTGTCATCTCTCAAAAAACTAAAACCCCTCAAAGAAGTGACAGAGACTCAAACTGAGTCAGAGAGTGAAAAAAATGAAGAGGCAGTGGATGAGAGCCAAAGATGTAAAGGCTGTGACATGAAAGACAAAATACCCTGAGAGTGTTCACGCCTTCAAGGCATCCAGGGAGGCCCATGGACCTCTGCCTGGCAGAATAAAGGGATGAGAAAGAGAAAAGCATCCCTCTGCCATTGCCAGGATCCTCTGTTGTGATTCATCCTGGAGGTGCTGGGAACGGCCAGGGTTATGAGCAGGCTGCTGAGGAGATCCTGTGCTGTGCTGGGGTAATTGGGACTGGGAGGATGCAAATATATAACAAGAACCTCCACAGGAGGCCTTGGAGGAGCTTGGGAGGTGAACACATCCCTCACTGGAGGGATCTCTGTGCAGGGATCACCCTCTGACCTCAGAAGAGACAAGAGCCAGAGGATTCTGTGAAACACCTGCTGGTCCTGATGATCCAGGGGGGGGTTTCTGGTGGGTCATGGCACAAGTTTAGGATACAAACTGAACCAGAGGAGGTCACTTGTGAGAGCTTCTGACACGTGGGTAGAAGAAATGCCCACTCCAGTGTGTTTAGTGGAAACACTGGCAGTGCTGCCACATTCTGACATCTGAATGATGCCATAACCTACTCACCACAGACTGTCTCTGTGCAGCATGGGTCATCCACACGAGGTTTTATTTTGGGTACAAAGCCCACTTTAGTGCAGTTGGCAGGTGGAGACACAGCACAAGGACGGGGCAAGCAGGAAATACTCAAAGTCTCTTCATCACAGGTGCAGTATTGACAGTCATGCTCCCAAGCCTCTCTGGGCTGTCAAAACAAGGACAGTAGTTTAGAGAGCAAAATGAAGAAACATTATACTAATGAATGCCTGCTGCAAGGCAGGGCTGGGTTGCCCTAATTCATTACGCAAGAAAATCAGAATTCAAATCCCAAAGGCAGGAGAAGGGATCAGTGAGAAAAAATGTCATCATCTGCCAACTTCTTTTGTGGGGTGATGCATATCCAGAAGGGAATTCTGGTAGTGCTGCCGGGATACAGTGATTCCCACAAACTGCTCAAGTGATTAATGAAGTTCTGGAGTTGATGCAATTTGCTGTTTTACACCTCACTGTCATTGCAGTTCACTGGTGTTTAAGCTTAGAATCCAAACTCATGCAGTCATTTTTATAGATGAAAATGACTATATAGAGAGTATTAAAAATATATATATAGAGAGAGCTATAAAGAGAGTATTTTTCTTTGTCTTACCTGTTTTACTGACCCATCTTGTGCAGTGCAACCTATAAAATGAATTACAGATTCCTTTAAACAGAACTGAACCAGAGAAAAAACAAGAGAAGAATAGAAAAAAGGTGTTGGAAACTGAGAAACAGACACAAAGAGGAAAGATGGACCCAGAATGCTGTCACAGATTGTGCACCCAAAACATCTTAGTGATACTCCTCTTTGTTCTTTTGAAAGAAACTGCAGAAACTGCCAAGCTGAAGCATCTCCAGCCTAACTAGAAAGGGTCAGTATCAAGGTTTCCCCAATTTCCTCTGTACCCAGAATATCCTTCTTAATGTGCACTTCTAGGGTCTTATCCCCACTTTTGATCACACAATTTACATTATTTCTTACCACAGGCAGAAACACAAGTGCCATCATCATCACTCAGCAGAGTTTTTCCATCAGGACAGTAGCACCCCTCAACAAACACAGATGTGCCTTTTGGGGAGGGGAGGGTGTCAATAACCACCTCTCTGCACGATTGGAATACAAAGAGGAACAAATGAGAGGTGGGAATGTGCCTCAGGGCAGTCAGTCACCTAAATCCCAGGAGGATGTGAGCTTCTGCCCTTCCAGTTTTCAAGTAATGAACTCAAAAAGTGCCAGAGGAAATGACCCACCTGCTGAAGCAAGTGTTTCTTTTAGCTTCCCCACATGGCTTGTAGACTTGATCCTGAGCACAGCTGACCTCTGTGGAGCAGAGCAAGGCACAGGTTAGAAAGCTCAGACCCATTCCTGCCCTTCCCTGCACCAGGGACACAACACACACACTAACACAGCTGCCCCATGGCACCACAGAGCCCCAGCTCCAACCCAGCCAGGAGGTCACAAAATCACAGAATTACTGAGGCTGGAAAAGCCCTCTGGGATCATCCATCCATGACCCAACCCCACCCCATGGCACTCAGTGCCACATCAGCTTTTCCATAAACACCTCCAGGGATGGGGACTCCACCACTGCCCTGGGCACTCCATCCCAATCCCTGATCCCCCTCTCCCTGAGGAAGTGCTGTCTGATACCCAACCTAAACCTCCCCTGGGGCAGCTTCAGGCCATGTCCTCTCCTCCTGTCACTCATTGCCTGGGAGAAGAGCCCAGACTCCCCCTGAGTACAACCTCCCTGCAGGAGTAGTGAGGAGTGATCAGGTCCCCCCTGAGTCTCCTCTTCTTTAGGCTCAGCACCCCCAGCTCCCCCAGCCTCTCCCCCTCAGACTTTTTCCCAGTCCCTTCACAGCCTCTCCTCAGGTCCCTTCAGGAAGCAGGGAACAATGGATGCAGCAGGGTGCTTGCAGGGCAGGCAGGGAGCAGCCCTGTGTTGCCATCTGGTGACCAAGCTCCAGGAAACAGATGGGGCTGAGGGGCTTGGCAGGGATTTATGGGCTTGTGTCCCACTTGCTTTGAACCAGTTCTGCACTGCAACCACCTCTTTGATTTGTTCCTGCTTTTTCTCACATCCAAAGCAGCTGAGATGTGGAGGAACACAGGGGTGGAGGTAACAAAAGACACTGGGAAAAATTCTTTCCTGTGAGGGTGCTGAGCCCCTGTCCCAGGCTGCCCAGGGAAGCTGTGGCTGCCCCATCCCTGGCAGTGTCTCAGCCCAGGTTGGATGGGGCTTGGAGCACCCTGGGCTGTGGGAGGTGTCCCTGCCCATTCAGAAGGGGTAGAACAGGATGAGTTTGAAGGTCCCTTCCAACCCACCCCACTCCATAAAAGACCAGCCATCCTTTCTTTGCCCTGAGGAGCTCCCACTCACCACACTGCCCATCCGCCTGCCTCCTCCACTCCACGCAGACCCCATGGAGCCCACACAAAGCCCCGTAGGTCTGGAGGCTCTGGCACTGGGTGCTAGGGTGCTGCTCTGAGCACCCACTGGACACACACGCCTCGTAGTAGGGCTGGGGGGGGACCATGTCGTGGCACTGGGTCAGGTTCCTTCTCAAAGCAAGGAAACAGAGAGCATTTCACAGCCTGGGGAGACTTCCAAGGAAGAATTCAACGCAGAACCAAATCCCCCCGTGACACAGAGAAAGCCCCAGGATAAAGGTACAGCTGCAGATTGCTCTCACACACAGTGTGCCCACACTAATTAATTAATTAAGGATGGGCTTTACCTCCTGATCTGAACAGTGCTTTGAGAGGAAGCAGTGTCATGTTGGACTGATACCTGCAAAGAAAATTCTCCTGCACAGCTCACAGCTGTATTTCTGTGTGTTGTCATTTTTGTCAACGTGGTTTTAAACAACAAAATTATTTTTTAAAGCAATCACACACATTTGCTTACTATATTCTGACCCTGTTCCTTTCCACCCAGAGCTTTCAGATACTTCATTATAGCAAGTTCCTGGTTGGCTTATCCAGAGCTGACAGCAGAGGCAGAGCCAAGGAGGATTATTAAGGAATGACTGAATTTGATGCTGCTGCTGAAAAGGATCTGACAAACTCAGGAATATTCACACATCACTTCACTGCTCAGCTTTCCAAGGCATGTTAGACCTCATATTTTCATATGTCCTATAAGCAGTTCACCCAAGTCATGCAAGGAAGCACAAAATTGTCTTGTGGACTTATTTTTCTGGCACTTTGGGGAGTTATCTTACCAGATGATTTTACACAGATCAGAAGGTTCACAGTGCTGATGATATTCCATCTCAGCTGGTTCTGAGACACCTGGATTACAGTAATTGTTGGTAGGATCTGGGACTTTCCAGTCTAATGCCATCTCTTCAAAGGACTCAATAACCTCACCATTTCTCTTCATAGCATCATCAGACTTCTGTTCAGTGCAGGTACCTGACAGAAATAGAAAAGCAAAATTACAAGGTAAGGAAAGTTGATGCTGATGAAGCTGCTTTTGGAGAAAACCTGGAGGGAAGTTCTCATTGCAGGGAGGAAACAGTTTGTGAGGTTCTGGATGAGTTCACAAGAACTGTTAGTAGGAAGAGCAGGCTAGAAGAAATAGTTTGTCAGCTACTCATAAAAACCAGAGCTGAAATGTTGGTTGACACACTTCTCCTGGTGGCTGAAGCCACTGAGATTGCTCTGTCTAGCTCAGGACTCCCTGGATTTCATACATTCCCATAATGATAAAGAGAGAGGGCTTAGAAAGAGTCTATTTCCATCCACCAACAGACTGGGAACAGAATGGAAGAAAGTGACTTAAACTGTCACCTGACTGTCTTTCTACCAAACAGAGATAAATTTATTAAAATTTATAAGAAACAGAAATGAATGGTGATGCAAACATTTGGAGATGTTAGCAAGTGGTGAAAGAAGGGGGAAGATTTATTGCATTCATTACTGTGAGCTGCTGAGAAGGACACTTACCACACAGTCCCATGGTGTTGTTATAAAACTTCCCAAAAGGAAGTTTTATGTAAAATGCAAGGTGACTGTAGGAGATATAAACTTCTAATTCAGGTATTTCCACTATGACATATATACCAGAACTGGTTATCCTGATGCCATCCTTGGAAATGTCTGCAACAACCTTCTTATCATTAAACAAAATCTAAAAAGAAGAGAAACAAAAGGTCTCTATGCACATCCTTCTGCTGAGTAAGGTGTAAAGTTTGTGTAGCTGGAAGCAGAACAAGTTCAGAGCTCAGGTGCAACAAATGAAGTCCATAAAAGGCAGCTATTTAAGCAATTCTTTATGGTTCCTTTTTAATATTTCTCTAAAGGTATTTATTATTCTTAACAATACACAATATATATTAATACACTATATTATTATATATTGTAATAAGATAACCATGTTATTTAATATATTATATATCAATAATGTATTAATAGTATTAATATCCATAATACAATTTATATTGATCTATGTAATATTTATATTAATATTTATCTTTGAATAGTTAGGTCAGGAAGCAAAACACTGCTTTTAACTATGTGATTATTTCCCAAGTTTTTAGAACACACAAAGTTTTGTTGACATGAAGTAAAAAAAAGAGAGAGAAAGGAATGTGATTGCATTTCCTCCCTATTTCATTTTTTACAAGCTTCATCCTTTGCCTTGACAGGACACTTGGCAATACAGCAATACAACTGCAGCAAAATAATACTCAGAACTCTTTTTGAACACGATACTTAACCAAGTTTGTTTTTTTTCCATGTTTCACTGCTTGTGTCAGGATAACAACAGAGTTGGAGTGGAAGATGAGAAGGGACATGGAACAAACTGCTCCATCAATGGCAGCACAGTAGTAGTTGTCTATGTGAATCCAGAAGTTGTGAGAGTCAGGATGAGTTGACTTCACAAGCACATAGGTGCAATTTTCCTTAAAATGGTAATATGTTCCATCAAAAGTCACATAATGCTCATTTCCCCATCCACTGCAAATACCTGGAAGACAGAGTGACAGGCTTCAAGTTTGGTTTCTGATCATTCTGTAAACACAAGTTGGTTTTGACTCTTTTACTTGCTTTCAGTGAGAGCTGAAATAACCAGTCTGATAAAGAAAAAAATAAAAAAAATCAGCCTAGTAAGGACACCCTTGTCTGCTCTTCTCTTTCATTACAAGCTACTGAATTAACATGAACACAGTGGAGAGGCTGACCACACAGACCTCCTTCTTGTGGCCTAGCTGAGCAAAACATGAATTTCAGGAATTCTCCTGCCTGCAGCACTCACACTGACACTCAAAGACTTCACAACACCCATTTTCATCGTGGTGCTTTGTGAATGGGAAACCATTGACACAGAGATGGAGCTGCTGAGGAGGGCAAGTCATGGCTGAAAGTTTAATGTTGTCTCCTTCTCCCAGGCAGGTGGCAAGCTGGCAGTTTCCAAAGTTCCATGTTTCATTAAACTATTGTCAGATTGGAAAAAAAAAAAAAAAAAAAAAAAAAAGGAGAGGCACATAAGAAGCAGTGTAATAAATATTTTTAAATCACATACAGCAAGTATCCTCCATTCAGTCTAACATGGCATTATTTGTCATCTGTTCTTTCTCTAAGAATCAGGCAATATGAAACATATGGCAATCAATCAATAGTCTTGATATCTATCTCTGTTCTACAACACTTTGCATAGGACTGTCCTGCTTCTGGTCGTAGGACAGTGCCACATATGGTTTCCTTGCCTCTGTTTGGCTTGGGTAGCTCTCATCATTTAGATGTTTCATGTGAACAGAATAATCTCCTATTTATTCCCTAAATTATTAGGGGGCTTCAGTTACACTTCTAAATCATCTGATTCAGCCACACCTACAGTCCAGCTGTAGTAGTGGTTCCTGGTTACCAGCATCAGAGGAGAACACCAGATCTTGGCTGCAGGCAATGAGGAAACACCTTTATTTTCTCACCTTTCTGGGAGGAGTAAGCCCAAGACAGTCACTGACAGGAGTCCCCGTGGAAGCAGGAACTTCACTTGTAGCACTGGGAGCAGCTGTTGGGGGGCAGGCTTCAGAGTCTGGATCACACATCTCATGGGGCTCAGTATGACCAATTTTACACTCCAGCAAAATGAATTCCATCTGACAGGATGCATTGCAGATGGAGTAGGCACAATGACCTGGAATATTCACTGGCACAGAAACATTTTCTCCTGCAAGGCCAAAACCAAGCTGTTAGAGCAGCACAGGGCATGGAACTGGTACAGGCTCATGACCTGGGCATCAGAGATCTGCCACGTGCTGACATTTCTCCTGCATTTAACCCCCTGTTTCTGCCTGTACCCAATGGTTCAGGTGCCACTGTCTGTCTGCAGCTCCTTGAATTCAACTGAATTGAGTTGAACTGAATTCCTTGAATTCTTGAACTGGAGCTCAGTTCCACCAAATGGCAAAAGCTGAGGGAGGGCCACAGATGGCTCATCTGAAATTCTGCTCTTTAGTACATCAGAGGGAATTCAAAATGAGCACAAAAGGAGAAGAAAAATAAATTCATCTGTGAGTGCACCTGGTCTTCACAAAGATCAGAAGACAGGTGGATCAGGAGCAACTAAAAGATGAAGAAGTCTTCCTCTGTTTTGAAGACATGATTGTGGATTACAACTCCATATCCAGCACTCTGGAATTCAGGGTTTGTGCTGGAGCTCACTGAAGTTGGCATCTGATAGAAGCTTCCTTACACAAAGGCCATCCCAACCAGGACAAAGTTGTATGGTACTAGAGAGCTGCAGTTCTCAAGGTGTTACTTACAGTCCTAAGATGTAACAACTTGTGGTAATGTGGAGCTGCAGAAGACTGAATGAGCACTTGCTGAAGCATTTTACCTAACCATCTAACCAGCATTGATGGTTTAGAAAAAAACAATTGCTTGGTTTCTCACCCATTTGCATCTGTTTTCCATTGTTATTGCAAAAGCAGGGAGTGAACACCATGGGCAACAGAGTTCCAGATGTTACAGGTTCTGTATGTGGTTCTGCAGGAAATGAAATCAACATTCAAATCCTTTGTTACTCTACTTTCAAGCCCTATGAGATCTATTACATTCCCTACAAACACACAGAAAAAGGCAAAATACTCACTTTAATACTCCCACCCCATTCTGTACAGGTACACACTAAACCCACCCTCTTACATTGGATGCTACTAGAATAATACACACAAATTCCTCCTTGTAGCTAGCTTTTTTTTTTATATATATACAGAATGTAATAGATCACCCTTCTGCTGTCATTTATTCATTGCAGTTTAAGGTTTAACTTTCTAATCCTGCAGGACTTCACCTGACTTTGGGGAGGTGATTTCCAGTGGCACTCCATTATGCCTTTCAATGCCTTGTTCCAAAGCATCTGTTGGTTTAAATACAGATCATTTAAACATTTTACTATGTCACCTACACTCTGCTTTCACCAGCCCTTCCTTTCCTAGCCTTTACTCCATTATACTTCTCATTAGAAGTAGATTTTTAATTTATTTTTATTTTTACATCCTGTTTTCTTTTCATTCACATCCCCTTCACACTGGAACTTCTCAAATGAGCCAGGTGGCCTTTGCTTGCTCCAGTGACCCATTTGAGACTGACTTATTCTAATGCAGGAAACAGTACAGCAAGAACCACAGTGTGATACAGGTGAGGAGAAGGAGGAAAACAAGGTTTAGAAGTATGAAATATTGAGACTAACAACACTAGAGTGCCAACTGTGTTATGCCCAAAGTTATTGTAAAAGCCACACTGAAAAAATGGTTGAATCTCTCTATTGTCTCTACCCCATCAATAGTAAAAATATATAAAAATTACACTTTTGATCCCCATCATGAAAATGGTAAGCTCTAACCCTTCATCCCTAAGCCTTTCACTGCTTTGAATTCTGTATTATCCTAGACATGCAGTAGGAGTCTTTTTCCAGTCTGGAGGAATTTTATTACCAGTAAAGACTTTCATAACCAAACCTCTCACAAATTGAGTACCTTGTGCTGGTGTGGATGGCGTTGTGCAAGGGAAGAATGTTTTAATGATCTCTCCATTAGGGCCACAGACTGCATCACCACACTCAGTCCCATCCACTTGGCTGTATACAGTTTCATTTAAGGCATAGGTCTTGCCATTGTAGCAGCAAAGGCAATCTAAGGCACCAAAAGAGCAAATGCCTTGTGAAAAGGGAACACTTCTCAATAGAAACACAAATGAAAAGAAAGCCAAACCCTGGATTTACCCTTCTGTACCTCATATCATCAAACATGAATTACCTGGCTGAAAAACTTTCTCAATTTCTACTTGAGAAGTTGCACTGCAAGTCTACCTCATTATTTAAAGTGGGTTGGATTTTTATTTTTTTTTTTGCTGCAGGTGTTTCCTGAAGTCATCTTGCACAGAGGAATTCCTGGCTGGTGGAAGCATCAGAACTGGCACTCTACTCACCCAACATGGAGCACAAGTGCACTCCCACTTGCAGGGCAAACGACTGAGATGACTGCCTTGCTGAATGACACAAAACTGAAGGCTCAGAAGGTGTTCACAGCCATTTCCATCCACTAATGAGGAACATCCAGTGGCAAACAATTTCATTTCAATATACAAGAGGCTCTCCAGTTTCTGGACAATGTACATTCAGGAACCCAAGGGAACATATCTATCAGAGTAAGAAAATCTGCAAAACTGAAGGAAAGTCCTGTCTACTGGGTCACTCTGCAATTTTGGATGTGTTTTCTCCCAGATATGGGAGTGAACTGATACCAAACCTTAAGAAAGTGTGTCTTTTAGGCACACAGCTGGGTCTCTCCTAAGCTAGCTGTGGAAGTGGACAGCCAGTAGGCCCTCCACAAGATATTCTCTGCTCTAAAAGTGCTTGTTAAAAGAGGTCCCATGGGTTGTCTGTTTCAGGCTCCTTTCTGCCTGTTTGCTCTGACTACCAAGTAGGTGTAAAGGTGGAGAAGAGGTATTTACCTGGATGAGATGAATACCACATTTCATGCCTTTCTCCTTCCTCCCTATGGTTATTCCTTAGATGGTTCTTCAGGCCAAAGGATGTGTTTTGCTTATCAAAGTTCTGCTTATCTGTACTGCTCTGCATCCCCCCACTGAGCTAGCTAGCTGGAGTCCTGTGATCAATACACCTGCAGCAACCTGTGATGTTGGGTTGTTTCTGTCCTGACATCACTCAGTGAACAGTGGAAGTGATGGAAAGTTACCTCTGGAGTCTTCAGTACACAGTTTCTCTTCAGGATCACTGAAGATAAAGAGAAAAGGAGATTTGGTTTATATTGAACCAGCATGTGGAATAACAATGTCTGTTATGGTTTCTGCTTTTACACAGGAGGATTTAATGATGCTGGCTACTAACATAAACCAAATATTGACTGCCTTGTCCCTCACAGTCCTGTTCTACCTCTCCCACTATCAACTGACCTACCAGGAAGTGCAGTTGGGGAGGGAGACACACTCCCTGCTGTCCTCATCAAAATATGGCTTGTCAGGACTGCACTCCAGGTAACAGCCTGGAAAGTTAAAGTAAACACAGCATTCTTAGTCTGCTTTGCAGAGAGCCAGAAAAAACACATAAATACCTCTATTAGATGCAGATTTGGTCTCGAAATGAATGTGATCCCTGTATGAATATTCTTTATTCAACCAATTATTTTTCCAGGTTCTGTTTCTCCTTCTCTCCCTAATTCTTAATCAAATGTATTTCTCAACAGGTAGCTATTTAGACTGAATGACTTCTTATCTCTCCCCAGATTTAAAGCCAACAGGCAAATTATGCTATGAATGGCATGGAGAACCAGCCCAGGCAAGGCATGGTCAATGAGTTTCTGGGGCAAATGGGATAAACTTTTAGCAACCTTGGTGCTCAAGACATTTAAAACCACACTAAGAGCTTCAACTCCCACAAACTGCATCAAAAGAAAGCAAGAATTACCTTCTAAACTGTACAGCAGGTTCCCACATTTCCCTTGTGGGTTCCTGCAGGTCTTCAGACAAGGGACTCCACAGGGTTTATAGAACCACTCATGTTTGTCAGGTGGATTGTAATAATCACAGAACACAGCTGAAAGAGAAGAATAAAATATCCTCCAAGTCTCAGACCTCTTGTAAAGAAAAGCTCACGAAGTTAAGCATGTCCAGCAAGGACAGAATTCTGCTCTTCTTCACCTCCCATGTGCCAGAGGGCAGGGAGGGGATGGAGCACTGGCTTGCTGAGTGCATTTTCAGTGCAATACTCACGACAAATGGCAGGAGTTCTCCAGTCAATGCAGACACCAGCTCTGCTGCAGCTCCTGGAATACGCAGCAACTGAGGTACAAAAGCACTCACAGTCCCCCACACTGTCACAGCCACAGAAGTCAGAAATACAGGATTCGTAATAGGGTATTGGGTTCACCTGAGAAAATACCAACAGCTGTTACCACATCTCTACCTGCTGCACTGGGCTGTAATGAGAGAAAGGGCTCTGAATTTCTGCCATCCACTGGCAGTTGCTTTGGCAGAACCAGGGACACATTGGGGTTGTCGTGAAAGAGTTATGATATTTTGCAGCAGGTAGTTTTCTATTTACACCTGCCTGGTTAAAACTGCACTCTACATTTTCTGATTGTCCTGTGTGCATTTGCAGTCAAAATATCTTTGTGATTTCTGCAGAACTGAATTACCTTGTTTTGGGTTAGCACAAGTACATAGTATGTGCACTTTCTAGCTGAACCATAATGTTTAAGCAGGTATAGAAGGAAATCCTATTTCCAGTGAATTTCATGTCTATTGTGTTTCAAACTGTGCCCACAAAGGAAATGAGGCCAAATTTGCTTTTTAAATGGCTTATTAAGTTGCCCTTAAGTTTTTTATAAACATTCTCTTTAAGAATTAGTGCTCTTCTTTCTGTTTAGATTAATTCAAATTGTGTCTAAAAGAAACCAAACTATGAATCTCTTTAGGTAACTTCAATAAACTTTCCCAAAGATCCCAATACAAACAGTTCTAACCCTAACTTACCTCTAGCTTTTACAAACCAATACCTAACTTTTTACTCCTGGGGCCCAGCTATTATCCTCTTTGTCTTCAGTTGCTCAAAACAGGCAATGCTGTTTCCTCAATCCTGTGCAAGAGAATTCCTCAGACATAGCTGTGAAGTGAGGTTTTGAGAGAGGCAGCCCTTGCACTCAAGGATGCTTTGCAGTAGCCTTTAATAATAAAAAACTGTGCACAAGTGTTCTGTGTGCCAGAAACAAACACCCAGTGTGAAACTCCTGAGGGTGAGAGGATAGGATTACCTTACTGTGACAAGCTTCAAAGATACTGCTCTTAATGATGCTACAGTGCTTCTGTCCCAGCACAGACTTGAAAGGCTGATCAGCACAGAGGTCTGTCATGTTTATATTTGAGCAGGTGCTTGTTATCTTCCAGCTGTTCCCAAACTCCTGGATGCTCATCTCCACAGACTGCCCTCTGGTAGTGAAGTCATTCCTTGAGCGCCCGTCAAAGTCTCCACACAGGCCACAGACTTTTCCCTGGGTGATTTGGGTAAGCACAGACAAAGGGTTGGTTATTCTGAGGCCACTTTTACACAATGAAGCTATAGAAGAGGCCAAGGTAAAATAGCTGCAGGGTTCTTAACAGTTATCAAAATACAGCTTTAAAAAGCTGGAGTTCAAGTGACAGGGTCACTCTGTTAGGTCTCCAGTACTGCCAAGTGTCTGACTTTACTTCCAGGTATTTGGGAGCATTTCACACTGACTGAACAGTGAAATAAAACACAAGATAAGGGACTGCTTCCTTCTTCTTGTCCACTGAACTGAAGTCTTTTCCAAGCCCTGGTTTTCAAACTGGGTGCTCCACTTATAGAACTTTGTATATGTAACTTTGAGGTCTCTCAGTCCATCCCATACCTACCTGGAAAGCTGGTGCCACATGCACAACAACAGTGGTCTTCTGGTCCCACATGAAGTTCATCCCTTGGTTTGTTTCAATCACAATATAACCTCCTCTGAGATCCACTTTGTAATTCTTCTTAGCTCCTGGATCAGTGGCTATCTCCTGAATCCTTCCTTCCAAGAGCCTGATTTCACTGCTCTGCAAGGAGCAGATGCATTGCATGGAAGGAAACAGAATAGAACACTTAATGCAACAGCATTGCTATTCTGCCTCTTGTCCTTTATCTCATTTTTTCCTGGTGTTTACATTACATCTTGGTCTATTGCCAGACCCTCCCTGAGACTTACATCACAGCCAGAGGAATTGTCCTCATTCTAGATGAAATCTGTTTTGCTGGGTGCACAGCCCATTGGGCATGCAGGACCTCCCACTGTCACTCTGCTTTATTCCACCACCCCCTCACCACCCACTGTGGATTAAATTTCTTTGTGTACAGTTTGGGGAAATGCTAATCCTGACTGGAGGGAAGAAACGCTTCTCCCTGTGGTTCCAGCTGCCCTGTGCTCAAACCATAGGACAGAAAACACTTCTCTAAAAACTTTCCTAAAACTCCTACCCCACTCATGTCAGAGATGCAGATACACAGGGACACACTTCCACCTGAGTGCTGTGGGCTCTTTGCACTCATTGCCTCAGCTGCAGAAGTCTCCAGCCCTGCTAACACCAAATATTTAAACTTCTACCACTTGTCTGCCACTGCTTTCTGGCAGTTTCTCTAGAAACAACGGAGTTGGAATATCAGGGAATACAACACCAGCTGCTGCAAAATCCTGACTATAGCTCCTCAGTCATAATCAATTTGAGACAAACCTCAAAAATCAGTGTGATCTTTAGGGAGCAGATGGAAAGTGACTTCCCACAGGCATTGTTCTGAATTACAATGCGGAAAGTTCCAGCGTCCATGTTATTGGGGCAAAAATCCTTAGAAAAAGAAATGACATTGTATTAGATCTTTTCAGGCAAGCAGACCAGTCTTTTAACATTTCTGGGAGCTCTAAATCTGACTTCTGCTCTATTGTCACTTTTTTATTCACCAAAACTCTGGGCATTTTAGAAGATTCTGATGGCAGCTGTCCTGGTGCAGGTTCATACTTGGACAGGAGTTTTGAAGAAAAAAGGAAAAAGGAAAATATTGAGCTTTTAGTAACACCAGTCACAAAGTGCCAAAAAGATCTTTTTTTTTCCTTTAAATTAGCAAAACCAACTGTAATTTGGGGATGACAAAATGTCTCACTGAGCACTGTCTCATTACATGCAATTATTGCACAACTCTGCTGGTTTCTGACACAACAAAAATACTGTCAGTCTTGGATGGCTGAAACACTGAGCTTCTCAACACAGCACCAGTTACTTTCCCTTGCAGATGCTTAATTACACGAGGAAAAGAGTTAATCGTGTGGGATCACACAGTGCCCTCAAGTGCCACTTCTGAGAGCCAGTTGCTTTGTTATTATGTGGAACATCTCACTCTACTTGTAGGTACAATGGGGGCATAGGCTCTGCTCATCAGGGTCAACTGTTTTGCTGGGGTTATCTCTTTAATTACTCAGACTATGCACTACAATGTAAGCTGTGAAAAGCAAATGAAAGTGAAAAAAACAAATTATACCTGAGCTAGGATATAGTCACAGTCTCCCAGGAAATCAAACTTCTCCCCATCAAAGCTCATGTAGTGCCCATTTCCATACACAGTGCAGGTCCCCTTGCAGGGATTGTCTGTGCAGTTCCACTGCCTTTTGTTACAGGTGCTGGGAGGGGAAATGCAAAGAATCACAATCTGTGTATGAATCATGGTTTCTCCTTAGTCCCAAACAGGGGTAGAGTAATTCAAAGTTTGCCTTTTGCAATACTTCAGAGGAAGCAATAATCTCTCCCCCTTCCAGCCTTACCCTCTTACCCCCAGGCTGTTCTGAGACCACAGCATGAGATGCTTTACTAATCACAGAAAATCAGAAAGGTCATGTTTAGCACCAAGGCAGATTTGAACTTAGTCCATTTTTACTCTTTTTTCCTTCAGATATATTTAAAATCCTTAAATATTGGCAGGAGGTGGGGATTTGGCAGGTAAATTAAAGGTGAAGAACTGAGTATTTCTTGTTCTGTATATTAGCCTGTGAGGCACCAGGAGGTCAGTTCTGTTCCTGACTACAGTGGTATGGAACCACTACTATCCCAGTCTCCCCCTGACAAACTTTACCTCCAGATCAGCAGGGCCATAGGCAGAAAATTTTAGTTGTTACACCCTTGGCACAGACACTGGGACTTTTTTCCCATGTGTGCAAAGTTCTCATAAGAAAACAAAGCCCTCCCTAAAATAAAACCTCTTAATTGTCTCTGTGATACCAAGAGCTGCGTGTCAGGGTTTGCTTCACATGGTAGATTTGATTGCTTGTACCAGTGGTGATCAGACCAAGTGCTTCTGGGTCTTATTTTCTCTGCATCATCATTCAGGACTATCCAGTTAATCCTCACTAAATAATGGGTAAGGACTCAAAGCATTTTACTCACCATACCAGTGATAACACTGGTTATGGCAGAGTTACACCAGCAACTGGAGCAACTAGAGCATGCCTTTACTTGAGAACTATGTCCCCAGAAGTGCCTGCACGTCACTGCAAGGTGATTGTGGTGTCTCCTCTAAGCTCAGCCCTTTTCTAGGGTTTGGCTGAGCCCAAGAAACACAGAATGCATTCCTCACTGCAGCTACAGAGCAGCTGGGCTGAGGCTGGTACTTCTAAAGCTGGTGTGAAGTAAGTTTGCAGAAAAGAATGGAAATTATTTGACAGAAGATTCTTGTTCTCCCCAAAGCTTGTACATCATGTTGCAGAGAGGAAATGCTCTCCCTTTTGTATTTACTAGAAGCGTGACAGATTGTCCTGGTTTGGGCCAGGATAAAGGGGATTTTCTGTCTTGTCCTTTTGCTTTCAGCTCAGTCTCTTGTAAGCAGCTGCACTTGCTGAAATTCACAGCAAGTTTCTCAGACAGTGTCTGCTTCTAGGACTGATCCCACTCCATGCTTAGAGTTCCAGCCAGAGCCTGGTGTGCAGAGCCAAGGACACTGCTCAGCTCTGAGGAACATTTTACCCTCCAGGAGGAATAAAGAGGTCCCACCTGCAGCCTCCTTTGGGGAGGAAGGGACAAGAGAGATGCCAGAACTGACCAAACAGAGGATTCCATCCCATACACCTCAGACTCAGGAGAAATCTCAGGGATCACCAGGCTCAAGCCAGCTTCCAGCTTCCTGCCCTTCCTGCCTTTCCTGCTTCCCTTCCTTCACCCCTTCCCTGTTTCCTTCAGCATCCTGGGAGGATTCCATCCCTTCCTCTGCCTGTGCTCCTGATCCATCCCAGCCTGAATCTCTGTGTTCCTGCCTCCAGCTCCCAACTGCTGCTGACCCCAGGATTCCAGCCTGGACTGTCCCAGGGCTGCCCTGCAGCCTCAGTGGGGATGGGAGAGTTATTGGGGGAGAGGGGGAGGAACCTGGGATCCATTTTCCTGTATATTTGTATAGATTTAGTCATTTTTCCTATTTATCATTCCTGTTTCATTAAAGTTGTGCAGTTTAGTTTCCAACCCATCAGTCTCTCTCTCTTATACTCTCTCCTTTCTTTATCAGGGAGGAGAGAGAGATTAATAGAGACAGAGCAGCTGTTATTTAGTTTAATTGCTGGGCCAGTGTTAAACCCTGACACAGATGCAGTAATGAAGAGGAGGGCATCACAATACCTCCTGCTCCACGGCCACACCATGCACTGAGAGTCTGAATAACCTCTGGCACAAACCAAGGAAACACTCCTGGAAACACTTACCAGGTGTTGCAGTCCACACTGATGGTTTCTCCAGGTTTATAGAAACGTCCCCCATGGACACATGGGCACTGATCTTTGGGGATACATCCCCCACTGCCATCCAGCACCAGCCCATCTGGACACATGCAGCCAGAAACACACTCTGTGACATACTGCATATGTAAAGAGACAACATAAGGGAACTTGTTGATGCACAAAAAGTAGAGGGAACAAGCAGGGGGATGGATGTCAAGCTTTTGGAATTTCTTTAAAATGCTGTAAGTAGCAGTGCTGTAACTAAAAGCATCACAGTTATGTTACCAGTAAAGCAGTTGGTCTGTGAACAGCCTAATCTGTTATCACCAGCATGTGTTAAGGAGAAGCACAAAGGCAGAACCATGTCCCACACTCCTGCTAGGGGGTGAAGTCCTTACACAGTGCATGTCCTGTGTCTTACAGCTTTTCTGACACTCTGATCCAATTGCTCCAGGACCTGCAGAGCTGCAGTTGAAGTAATACATAGGAGCTGGGCAATCTACAGGGGGAAGAACACATTTGATGAAGATAATTTAGTGATGACAATAAGGATGCTGTCATAAATTGTAAAACAAAGTGGAGCATTTCAGAGCATGTGGGTCACATTTACAATTTCTGTTAGCTTTTGGGTCTGCCCACCAACACTGGGTTAGAAGGAGGCAGGTAACTTCTAAGCTTTGGGAAATATCTCCATATTTTAAAGAACTGAGCAAGTAGCATTTTTACAAAGACAACTATAATAAATAACCAGAACATTTGAGGGAAAAGGCAAAAATGTACAAAATACTAAAATGTTATAGAAAGTGAGAGACAGCAAAGAAAATTATTATAAATACCAGTTGACTCCATAAGGCCATTATTTAAAAAAATCTCACCTTTTACCAGGACAGTTTCTCCAATGCAGTCTAATCTTCCTTGAATGCATTTGCTAAAAAGATTGAATAAAATGAAACACATCAGCACTCTGCACATTTCTCTCTTACTGGAGGGGAAAGGCACTGCAAACTTCACTAGTCATAGAAATAAAAAACTGGTACCAAAAGGAATATTTGGTACAGCTCTCAGGTTCACAGACCTGCCCAAAAGGAAGATTAAGACACCCAGCTTTTAAATACCCTTTCTTCATCTCCACTGGTTTCCCGTGTGCTTTCCCAAACCAAGTTTTTCCTAAGCATTTATTTTTCACCCTGTGAGATATGAATAATATTTTCTTAAATAAGAGACTTCTTAAATTATTAAATGAATCTGCATTTATTAGTTTAGAATCCTCATTAAAAATATGGGGGGAGAGAGAGATTATGATAGACATCTAAAGATACAAATAAATTGTTCAAATAAATCAGCCTTCCCCTGTGTTTTTTTTTGTATGATTGCCTTGAACTGGTTGAAAATGAGAAAATGACACTGCAGATACAAATTATGTTATTTTTAGCATTTTCCCCAACTCAGTTTGAGAACTGAGATTTTGGGGGTTTCTTCCATTTTCAGTTTTACACAGTCTTCACAGAGTCTGCAGGATGGTGTGTTGGAGGGTGGTTTTTACTTGGCTTTTTCATTTCCAAGCCAGAAGTTCCCCCAAGGGCCCTGTCTTTTAGAAAGCTTGCTCCCACACTTCCTATACAACAATGAACTTCACATACAGATAGATTGCAAACAATATTCTGCTCAAAGTGTTTTCAGGTTCTTGTTTTCTAGCAGGAATGTAGGACCTGTGGCTGCACTTCCTACCAGGGGAATATTTGCTTTGGTGCAATCTAGCAGAAATTTGTTATTATTCCTTATGGTAAAATGACATTTTTCAAAGATTAGAGCAGGCACCTAGAAGGACTCTGGAGTCCCCAGTATCAGAAGGACACAGAGCTCCTGGAAGGTGTCCAGAGGAGCCACTGAAATGCTCAGAGGGCTGAGCACCTCCCTGGGAAGCCAGGCTGAGGGATTGGGGTTGTTCAGCCTGGAGAAGAGGAGGCTCCCAGAGGAGCTCAGAGCAACCTCCCAATATCTGAAGGGGCTCCAAGAAAGCTGGGGGAGGGCTTTGGACATGGAGGGTAGGGAGAGGAGAAGGGAAATGGGTTAAAATTGGAAGAGGGGAGATGGAGGTTGGACATGGGAAGAAATTCTTGAATTTGAGGGTGCTGAGCCCCTGTCCCAGGTTGCCCAGGGAAGATGTGGCTGCCCCATCCCTGGCAGTGTCTCAGCTCAGGTTGGATGGGGCTTGGAGCACCCTGGGCTGTGGGAGGTGTCCCTGTCCATGCAGGGTGTTGGGACTGGAGGAGCTTTAAGGTCCCTTCCAACCCATTCTCTGTTTCTATCATATGAATTCCCCACTGAGCTCTGATGTCCCCCAGGCTGCAGCCTTTGCAGCCATCAGAGCAGCTTACCACATCAGCTTGTCCTCTTGGAAAGAGTTGCCAGGCTGAACAATTTTGCCTTTGTAGTAGCAGGGACAGTCCTCTGGGGTGACACATTTCTCCTCATCATTGAGGTAGGTCCCTTCAGGGCAGGCACAGCCCTCCAGAGGAGCCATCTGCACTCTGCAGAGCGGATCAGGCTCGTCCAGCGAGCGGCAGGACTGGTTGCAGTGTCTCACACTGTAGTTATAAACCATAGTCTCAGGACACTCTGCAGAGGGATCTTTGCAAGAGAAATAAAATGGATGTATGGTCTTTTCTGTGCAATCAGAGCTCATGAGAAACAGGACCTCATAGGTCCTACTAAATTCTGGCAGTGCCAGATTAAAATACGTACATAGAGGGACTCCAAACCCAGAATGTAGCAGCAGGGAGGGGGTTGTCCAGGAAATTTTCATTCATTTTTAGATAGTTCTGAGCTGAACGTGCCTGGGGCAATGGGCAGAGTGGGAAGCTCCACTTAAACATAAGAAAAAACCTCTTTACTCTGAGGGTGCCAAGGCACTGGCACAGCTGCTGAGTGAGGGTGTGGAGTCCCCTTCCCTGGAGAGATCCAAAACCCAGCTGGATGCAGCCCTGACTAATTAGTGCCAGGGGATCCTGCTGAGTGGGAGAGTTGGACCAGATCATCTCCAGAGATGCTTTCCAACTCTGATAGTTCTGTGATTCTGTAAATACTTCCATATTCTCAGACATCACCAATATATTTTTATATATGTTTATTAATATAAATATATTTATTCATAATTCTTACTATTTCACTGTAAGGTGGATAAATGCAGTAAAAGAGAGGGATGCTATGGACAATGTCTGAGACAAGGTGGCTGAGATGAACTGCAAAAAACGTACAGGAATGAAAATACCTGGGGAGGCCCCCGTGTTCAAACCTAACCCAACTGAAACTCCCTTTTGCTTCTCTGAGCACTAAATTCACCTCACATTTTCTGCAAGGAAAATGCTTCCTTGGAGCATGAAGTGGGCATGAAGCTATTTTGCCAGGCAGATGTTTTTTATGGAATATATGCTTATTCTCTTTCTCAAAGCCTCATTACCTCGGTGACTAATCCCCAAAGGCACTGATTGCCACAGACTGTTGCCCACATCCCTGCTGGAGGTATTTTATAATGCTTACCACAGATGCCCTGCCTCCAGCCCTTCAGGGACATGCCTGCTGCAGCACAGTCTCTGGAGTAAGTAGAGAGCACACTACACAGAGCAACTTCACTCTTCTCAGCATTACAGGTGTCATACAGACATCTCTAGAGGACAGAAAAGGACATGGGTATTACAGACAACCCACAGAAGAAACACAGAAACAAACATTGAGCAATTTGAATAGCAGCCAACCAATATATTGTTTAAATATTTGAGAAGTATTATTACCAATGAAGCTTCATTTGTAATATTTCTAAGAGAAAATGTTTGCTAAACACGATGCAAGCCTCAGGAATAGGAAATCAGTTCCAGTCATGTAAATGCAGTGACATTATGTCTACCACTCATGAGTAGATGAATAATAAGAATGCCAAGGGCACCTATAGCTAATGAAAGCACAAAGAAACATCTCTACCAGCCTCCCAAGAAGATGCACAATCTAGGGCATGTCAAAATGTGTCACCTAAAATTATGCAGAACTTACTTAAAGTACTGCAGAGCTATGACTGGTACTTCTGATCCTACCTGGTGTGTAGATAAGCTACACCCAATGAAATGACAGGTGCATAAGAGCAGGCTGTTTAGTAGGGATTCATCTGTAATTACATCTAAATAACCCATTAGGTGAGGATAAAGGGGATTTAAAGCACAAGTTTTTTTAGTTGTGTGGTCAGCCAGTCACTCAAGAGCAGCAGGGTCAGCCTGCATAGGTACTGACTTATCCTGCTTATGGAAAATGCTTCCATGAAGCATTCCATCCTGTTTTAAGATCTGGTGAGACTAGCAGGAATACCAGATATTTGCACAAGAAACAGGTTATTACTTTTCCTTAATTGAAATTGCAAATTCCTATTTTACTTATAGTTAACATGATTTAACACAAGATGAATTTTCTAAGGGAAACTTGGGACAGCTAAAGCAGAAGCCATAGTTTTACTGGGACCTGAAGACACACCAAATTTTTGGCAAAATTCCAAGCTCAGGTATTTTCAGTAATTGGTATCACATACACCCTCCCTGTGACTCTTCTCAATTTCTGCAGAAATTCCTTTGCAAGGAATATGGCAAGTCTTTAGCTCACCTAGCTTACACAGCAGCACTGTGGAGTTGTACACCAAGAGTACTTATGGGCACTTTCTTGAATTCTAAGTATGAGGAGATGAATAAGATTCCACAGTAATAAATGGGATTAAAATGTTGTAAATATATATTCTCCCCTTATACACATATTTTTGGAACAGTTCAGAGGAGATTCATGGGGCTGAAAAACTCTCAGTTCCATTAAATAGAGAAGCACTGACTTGGCTTTTCAAAGAGTGAACAGTTTTCAAAAAGAGCAAACCTATTTTTTCTTATTTTGCTTCTGGATCATGGAACAGAGCTGTCAGTGATGGCAGCCACTGAATATTTTCAGGGCTGCAGACACAGAGGCCCATCTTTTCTTGCTTTTTTTTTTTTTTTTTTTCTAAATGGCAGATAAGTCTCTGAACTAGATGAAACCACTCACTTAAACCAGTGCCTTACCTTAGTGTAGACAGAAGGGTCTACAACAGAATGGCAGGCAGAAAACACACCACTTGTATTGGACAGAAGAGCACACCAGTGCTGGGCAAATTTTTCTGAAGTGGGGAAAAATATTGTCCATAATCACATACAGCACATTACAACTTATATCAGTATTCTTATCAGGTACCACACAGAACCTGACTGTCCTGAAGTGTTCAGATAATGCCAGAAGGAAATATGGGGCATCAAGGTATCAAGATAACATGTATAACTGGATGGGTGACAAGCAAAGCTCCTAAAAGAAAGGTTCCACCTTCCAAATATTAATATTACTGCTGCTGGATTTGCAGAACATCTGTAAGAACTCTCCATTTTCTTTGTATTTTCAAACTTTCCTAATATTTTATAGTCAGGCAATTCTTCTTAGCCAAGCAATAACATCCAGGATGTTGTGTGGTTAATAATAATAATAATAATAATAATAATAATCAGTGTGGTTATAAGCTGAAGCTTACATGTGGCAGCACCCAGGAGAGTACAGCCTGAATCCTACACATCCTAACCCAGTTATAGTGAGAAAGCAGACAGGACATCTGGTACAGTACCATGCTCCCTGAAGTCAATGCTGGTGATACCTTACTGCTTTTAACTTCAGCACAGCTCTAACAACCTAGACTGGATTCAGATCTTGCCCAAATATTGACAACCAAGCCTTAAACCTGAACTGATCTCATTGGTACCCTGTGTGCTTCCCAGGTCATCAGCAAAGATGTTGGCTCTTTCTCCAGCAGTGCAGTCTTTCTGTTTTAAAAGCAAAGCTATCACTCTAAAGACCTCCAAAATCCTTCTCTCTAGCAGGAGTCTCAATGGCTCCTTTTGGTGCTTATAATATTTCTAAAGATTTTTTTTTTGTTATCTGTCCTGAGAATTACTTAGCACTGATAATCCAAGGATGAAAAGCCTGGTACCTTTATCCACACTGTTTGAACAAGGATCTTCAAAGCTGTCATCAACATCAAAACAGCTGGCTCTGGTTTTCCATGAGTTACCAAAAGCAGAAGCTGAATCTTCCACAGCTCCAGTGACTGTTCTGAAGTCATCAGTCTGGATGTTATTGAAATTGCCACAAAGACCTCATTTAAAAAAAATAAAATAAAAAAAAAAATCGCTGTATTAAGAGGGAAAAGGAAGGGCTCTCTGCTCTACAATGGTCCTCACCTCAGAGAAGCACATATTCTTTCAGAGATTTCCTGATGTTCAGACAAGTCAGCTAGGACCCTGTCTTTAGCATCTAATTACTATTTTTCTGCATTACAGTAGCTTTTAGTGATAGTGCAGGGATTGGAAGCTTTTAAAATGTGTTTCACTGAACACTGGCAGACAAAGAAGGGCCTTCCCCAAAGTTTTATAAGCAAAATGAGTTGTAAAAAGCAAACCAAAAGGGGTCAGAGAGACAGGGTGTAATCCCATTACACAGATAGGGAACAGGAGAACAAAAAGATTAAATGATGTAAACAGGAGATTGGTGACAAAACCAAGAACAGGAGACAAAACCAAGAACAGGAGACTGGTGACAGAACCAAGAACACAGTCTGTCTCTGACAAGTTTTGGATGAAGGTCTGATTTTACAATTACTCCAAAAGATCTGCCCACACTGAGCATCACAGAGGTTATCTCATTTTCTTCAGCAAACTGAAGAGTTTAGCCAACATCTTGTTTCAGGAAAGGTACAGACTTAACCAAGGCTGCTAATATAACAAACTCAATATAAAGTCATATAACTTGTTCAGTTGAAGTAACAGACAAACAGATATCACTCAGTTTCAGAGAAAACTCAACAGACAGGATGTATCCTACCAGATGTACGATTCTGGTAAGAGTGATCAACTGTGATGGAGAGCTGCATCACAGGCTTCAGTTGTGCTTGAATCCTTACTCCAGTTGAACTCAGAATTTTGATGAAAAATGTAGAGGGTCTGAAAATGGTGATGCCATCTAAAAGGAAAAAAAAAAAAGTAGCTTCAGATCCTTACGAAGCTGAATAAAAAGGAATTACCATTTATCAGTGCGTCCAGGGTAACACAGGAAATCCAAGAGAGTCCCAGACCCAAATGACCTAACAATGAGAAGGATTCTTCCTTTCAGAGAAAGCAGAAAATTATCTGTCAATAGATGTGGGGTAGTCACAGAATCACAGAATCATCCAGGTTGGAAAGGACCTCTACCACCATGGTTCCCAGCCCATTTTAAAATTCAGCCTCATTTTAAAAACCTTCAGGGATGGAGAATCCACCCCCTCCCTGGGCAGCCCATTCCAATGCCTCATCACCCTCTCTGCAAGAATTTTTTCCTAATATCCAACCTAAACCTCCCCTGGAGCTCTGCCAGGGGAGGTTTAGGTTGGATATTAGGAAAAAATTCTTAAGCTCATGCCCTCCTGTCTTACTGAGAGCTGCCTGGGAAAAGAGACCAACCCCCACCTAGTCTAGAGAAGATGTGAAGGAAGACATTTACCTTTGTTTACAGGCAGCTTCACAATGAAATTGTTCATATAGACATTACCACAGGAACATATTTTTATAGTCTGCAGGGGAAAGGAAAAACAGAAAAAGCTCACAGTAGTGAATGCATATGATGTGAGACAGACAACAACCATCTGAGAAGCTTCATTAAGCACTAAGAAGTAGTGTCTTCAAACACACCCCCCTCTGGGGTCACATAACTCAGTGTCTGGATGCTCAGAGCATGGATAAGATCTCTAGACCATAAGAAAAAATGAAAAACTCTTTGTATAAGCAACAACCTAGTAACTGAGTGCTTTCACGTATCCAAGAGGTCAGTTACCTTTGTGAGAACTGCATGTGAGATGTGACATATAGATTTGGATCATGGGAAATGCAACATGCAAAATGAGAGCTGACTCAAAGTCCCTCAGTATCAATGGACAGAGAAGGTCCCTCAGGAAACACCCCTCTCACCTTAGATGGGCTGACCTGTCCTTTGGAGATCCCCATCTTCCTTCAGTGACTATAGAAGGAACAGTCAGTATTCCTTCAGTGACTATAGAAGGAGGTCAGGATGTTGGATTTCCTAACCAGACTGGGACTGCACCAGTTAAACACCAAGTAGTCAGAGTGAATCTGTATAACTTCAGGAGTGCATAAATACCAGCCCTAACTCAGCTTCCACTGGATTCAGATTCAGTCATGGCATAGTCTTCAGCAGGAGAAGACCCAGGCCTTCACTTGAAAAATTCTACTGCTTCACTCATTGCAGTAGGAAAAAACCTCAGGACTCAGAACTGCTGTAAAAAGAAGGGGATCTTGCTTTGTAGAAATCTCCATCTTTCAAAAAGAAACAAGAGAAAAGTCTAAAGTTGTGAACAAGAGAGGGAAAGACTCCTGCTATATCTTGTAAGATAATTTTTAGCTAGCTAAAGAAAATGGAAAAACCAAAATCCGAAAGAACAGGAAAGGAAATGAAACTCTTGTAGCACAAAATCAATAAACACAGGCACCACATCATCTGCTGGTATTCATCTTGCAGCCTTAGGACTGCCACACACCAAATTAAGTCCACAGTGTTAGAGAAATCCTAACTTTGAACCTACATAACAATGAGATATTTTGTATTACTAATTAAAGCAAGTTACTTACAGTTCTTCCTAGTGTGACCAATACATTCTTTAAGCAAGTCATTGTCCTTGATGTCCCACACTGGATCATCTCTCCAATCACCACAAATGTGTCATCAGTATTCTGGGAAAACATGAAAAATGGGTGTACAGACATTGTTCACATGTTACATGAAGGGAAAAAAAGTGTCTCTGGAAGGACAAAATGGAATAATGAAAGCAAGGGAGCATTCAGTTCCTAGCTGCAAGCTGCTGCTGTTCATTGCCAAAATCCATCATGGTCACTGCCCTTGCTCTGTACTCTGCTGCCTTGCTGTCAGACTGTGGAATTCTTCTTTGCAGACAGTCACATGGAATTCAGTCTTTTTGCCAGAAGTTTTGCTTATCACATTCTTTTTGACAGTCATACATGAAGACAGCTTCAGGAGAAATGCTGGATGCACTACTTTTATTCAGTAAGAATAAAGTATTCAGTAAATTATTCAGTAAAAAACTCTGTATGCTTAACTATGTTTTAAGCTGCAAAACTTTGATGCTAAGGACCAAGCAGTTGACTCACAATCCATTGAGAATGTGAAAATCTAGGGGGAAAATTTATGTCTGAGAATGTGTTGAAGTGCTTTGGTGATCTGGTGCCATTTAATTACATTTAGTCAAGTCACCCAAAGCTCCAGCACAGCTTAGTGTCTCCTGATGCTCAGGAGATTGGAGTGAGATGGGAGGTTGTTCATACCTTAGCTAAGACATAATGGCAGTTGCCATGAAAATTGAACCTCTTGTTATCAAATGTTGTTATATGGAATCCTCCATCTATATTGCAACTTCCAGAACAGGGTAGAGAGACACAGTTCCAGTGGCCTCCCTTGCAAGTGCTGTGCAAAACAAACAAACAAAAAATGAAACAGTTAGAATAAAGAGAGCTTTAAAAGAGCAAAAGTGACATAACATCTCTGAGTCTGCACAGATGGTAGCCTCTTTTTAGCTTGTAAGTCAGCTGGTTATTAAATTGCCACGGGAGGAAGATTTTATATTAGGCTCTTAAAATATGAAGGTTAAATGCCTCTCAGTGAGAGTTAACTGCACTGGGCTTTGAACTAGTCAGTTGGTCAAGCCAGAAATGTTTTTCAGGGTCTAAGTTGTTTACTTGACTTTATAAAGGAAGAACCTCTTCAAGAAGGATCTTGCAATACCACTTGGACCAGGGGAGGCTTAGACTAGGTATTAGGAAGAAATTCTTTACTGAAAAAGAAGTCAGGAGCTGGAACAGGCTGCCCAGGGAGGTGGTGGAATCCCCATTCCTGGAGGCATCAAAAAACTGTGTAGATGAGGCACTTCAGAACATGCTCTAGCAGCATAGTGATTTTTTTAATATTTTTTTTTCTGGGTTGATGGCTGGTGATCTTAAGAGGTCTTTTCCAACTGTGACAATCCTGTGTGTGCTTTTTTGTGTGAACATTTCATACCATGGCTCAGCAAATTGCTGATGCAACACTTGAGCAGCTTATTGTGGAGAACCTGAGATCCTGAACAGTTGTAATTCTTAGAACTGTGCACACAAGAGAACAGCCCAACCATGTTAGCTCAGGTTCTGTGAGGAGTAAGTGAGGATGTGGCTATTTGGGAACCACCAAATTCCAGTTTGTCAAAATTGCAGCTTTTGAGGAGTGTTTCCTCAAAATGCAGAAAATATCCAATCCAAAGGGGTTTTCAGAACATCTGACCTACTCCAGCATGCACCACAGCATGTTAATTACACCTTAAAGCAAAGGTTGTGCCTAGAGTTAAGAAATGATGCTGTGTCACAGAAGCTCAAATAACAATAAACAACTGTTTGCTCACTAAATGGATATCAGAGTAAGAAATAAAACTGTTTAGGGAATAATGTACCTACAGTCTTACCACCCTTCATGAGTGCAGAGTGGAGATGGGTTCAAGCAATAGGGTTTTTTCTAAATAAAATCATTCTCAAGGATCAGGATTTTTGAGATCCAGGTCCTGAAGCAGCATTTTTTAGATCTGGAGGTGGTTGGAAAAGTAACTCACTACCACGGTATAGCCAATGCCTCTGAAATCACCAGTGAAGTTTCTCATTTTTCTGCATTCTGAAACCTTGAGTTTCCTCTAAAAATTCCAAGACAGGGTGGTGACTGTGTGAGGGTGAGGACTACCTCTCAGTTTTCCTGCACCGTTGAAATTTAGACCCAGGTTTTGCATTATAATATAAAGATAAATGTTAAGAAGAGGAAAAAAAAAAAAAAAGAAAAGGAGGAAAGAGCAGAATGCAACTCAGCAACACTCTGGAATGAATGTCTTTGCCTTGTTTGTGCAATCAGGTTCACAACAGTACCAGTTTTGGCAAGGGGTGGAGTAAGTCCCTCCAGATGAGTAGACTTTGCCTTGAAACATACAGGGGCAGCTGTCTCTGGGGATGCATTTTTTGCCACCGAGGTCATCAAGGATAGTTCCTGTTCAGACACATTGGCTGATTAATATTCCTTTGATGAGTCTGGGAAACACCATCAGGGAAGATTAGAGTAAGGAAAAAACTTTGAATTATTGCATTTCTGTAAGCAAATAGGATGTGTTTTAAGGAAAACACCACACCAGGCACTTTCAGGTGTTAATGGATGGAAATCATTTTTACCAGAGCTCAAATGAATGCAATGCAAAACCTAAAGAAAATGTAACTGCAATTTGTCACTGTGAGCAGAATTATCAAGTCCCAGATTGCAAGGATGTCAGCCAGTTTTCATCCTTTTCTAATAGTAACTCTGACTGAAATCAGACCCTCATCTTAGCCTCTACTTCATGTGCATTTATATCACATCATTTAAGCTACAGCAAGATCCAGCCACATAACAGAGGCATCTCACCACAACACCTTCACTGGCATTCTTACTGTCTAGAGAACACCTCTCATCTTTCCAAATCTGTACCATTTTTTTTTTCTGTTTTCTGTCTAATCCTTAGAAATTTCTCCATTCTCTCTTCTTGTGACAGGATCTAATATTTAGATTTCTGGTTCTTCCAAGAAGAAATCTGTTAAATTATCCTAGAAGAAACAATTTATTAATTCAGGTGAGGGCAAAATGTTTAAGAAAAAGACACTAAGTGAAAAGGAACAACCTCCATCTTTGTCCCTTGATGTGTGTGAGCCCACAGAAGTGAACTGCCTTACCTGGAGGGCAGAAACAGCCATCTGTGCATGGGGCTTTACAAATCTTGCTCCTCTCTGGGTCAGCACACGTGTCAGCACAGGAGTTTCCACATTCCATGTACTCCATGTTGTTTGGGCATTCCTGATCTGCAGGACCAAATGAAAAGAGGATGTGCTACTGATGGATTTGTAGGAGCTCTCAAACCATTCTATCACTACCCAACTCCTTCTGCCACCTTTCCCTCATAGCTTTCTATCCAGATGTGTCACGGGTTTCCTTAACTTCTAAAGGAACTTTTTATGGCCTTTTACTTCATCTTTGGGAGACAACTGATGAAAAATAAGAGTTATAGCACATTATTTTACTTGGTCCAGGCTGGCTGAAGTCATGATCCAAGCAAAGGATACCCAAACCATTTATGGAGTCATAATAGTTTATCTTTGTCTAAAGCATCTCTCATTCTGGCATTTATTTTCTATCTCAATCCACATCAGCAGTCTGGGAGAACTACTTGTAGCCTTCCTCCTGGATTTAGAGTGATTTCCTGCTCAGTAGCTTCCACTGCTGAGAGTGGCAACACAGGATATTCTAAGGATATTCTAAGGATAAACACATCAGATTTCACAGGGCCTTCTTCTGACTAGATGCCAACATTTAAAGCAAGGCTGTTCATGAGTTCACCCTGCATGGTAAAGTTCAAGAAGATCCAGAGATATTTTAGCCATAAGGAGAAGGGGGACAATATTAAAATAATTTTCCTCCTGAAATTAGAAGTGTAAGTTAAATTTTTAGAAGCTTTTCCATTAACAATGCTTCTGTCAAAGTGCTTTCACAGACTGACCCACAGTAATTACCAGAGCTCCTAGTTTTGCTCTGCTGGGATCAGAACACATGCATAAATATCTAACCTGAAAAACATGTCCAGAGCAGCAGTTACTCACAGCAAAGTTCTTTGGTTCTCCACTCCCCAGGGTCTCCCTTCCTGAGGACACAGTCTCTGGAGTACTGGTTTAAAGTGCTGCATATGCAGCTGGAGCTCAGGTCAGAGTGAGAGGAATTAAGTGCACAGTGGCACATATCCTCAGTGCAGGTCTCCACGTAGTCATCAAATGCAACAACTTTGGGGCAGTTTCCAAAACGGGACATCAGTTTTTTGCATTTTTTTTTCTGTAGAAAAGAAAGGAAGGAAAAGAAAAGCAATATTTGATACTTTATCAGCTTTCAGGTTTAGGGATGTGCATCCCATTTTTGATTACAGTCAGGATAATTCAGGTTGGAAGGGACACCAGGAAACCATCCACTCTTCATTTTCTGTCATGAGACACTTTTCCTTGGAACAGAAGCTGTCATCCAGCTGTGCATCTTCCCACTACCTGTAACACTATAATAGGATATTCTTTCAGCTGTAAGATCAACATGTGGCTCAGATTCATGGCTAAACACCTGAAAAATTAAGCTCAGTGGATGCTCTGTAATTAACATGTGCAATTAACACTTGTTTCAACACAGCCACTTCTTGGCCACACATACTTACATATTTACTGCATCTATCATCTTCCCTCCTAGGATGTCTTCCTGTCTGGCCACCTGGAGTCACATCAGCACACTTCCCTGATGGATCCTCTACTTTGTGGAAGTTCCCAAACTGCCTCGGATGCATTTTATATCCTGAAAAATCCCCACACAAATCTGAGTAATAGCCTGCAATTATTTAGATGGGCTAGAAAGGTGGGCTATTTAGGTGGGCTATAAAGATTAACTTCATCTTTAGGCTCTTGGGTTGGTATGATCTTCACCAATTGCCCAAATTTTACTAGAATAAATGTTATCATATTATAGATGACAGCCTAATATAATTCCTGTTGAGCTAGATCCAGGAATTTGGCACACTTGCATTATAATTACATGAGACTCCTGATGTTGCTTTTGCACTTTATCACTTCCAAAGATGTTTGCTATGGTTGCATTTAAGCTGACAGAGTTCTGTATCTGATGTGCCATGACCAAACATCAGAACTTAAACTAGAGCCTCGGGGGATTGTTTGGAATCATCTGGAAATCCCTTGCTTTCCACAGGCTAGAGAAGATGGGAAGAGGGAGCAGGACAATGTCAGGCATGCAACACATGTATGTAACCATCACAGGAGCTACAGGAGTGCATTTTCCCACAGTGCTGCTTAGAAACCTGATCCTGGATGTGGGAAATTTTTCTGGAAAAATGTGAAATTTATATATTTTGAGGGAGAGTCTAATAACTTGCTACTACTAGCAAATTATTGTATAAATTGCTGCTCTCTGATTATTTCTTTAAGACTCAGTAGACAAATTTCTGATCATACCTGTTCTTCTGTTCTGGAACAGGACCTTAACTAAGTGCAGCCCTGAGAGAATCACTCCCACAAAAGAGTTCTTTTCAGTTTCTTTGCTATTAACTTTTCTGGAAACAGAAACCACTCTAAAGCCTTGAGCTCTGGGAGCCAGGTGATTTGCCAAGGATCTCAACTGACATTAAGTATAAAAAAGTTCCAAGAAGAGTTGCTCCGTGCAGAAATGGGATTTTTTTTTATTTATTTTCCTGATAACTTTTTCTCAAGGGAAAAAGAGTCTGAAAGTGAAAAGATATTTTGGACCTTTAGTAGATGTTAGCCTGGGCAGGCAGACTGACTGCTGCCTGTTAGCCCAGGTAGAGGGATGTATTCAGAGCAGAAAGAAGGGACTTGAAGGCATCCCACCTGGTCCCTGGGAGCCTGTTATCTGTGGAACCAGATGCATAAGAGTCTGAGGTCTTTATAGCAATGCTTCTCACCTGGAAAGCATTTCTTCAGAAAGTTGGAGCCAGCTTTAGTTTTTCTCTACTGCAATGGTGAAGTAAATGCAGCACTATGGCTAAGATGCATTCCAAAAGTTTAATAAGGAATATGAAAATGAGCTACACATCTACCACTAAAGTGATATTTTTAATAAAAGATCAGGATTCTTTCTCAAGGGGTGAGGTAAATGACAATACTTCCCTGGTGACTTAAGAAGTTTAGGTGGGTAATTTTGGCTCCAGTCCTACAGCTCATGCCTCAGGGTGCAGATTTCTTTCTGCTTATACAACTTGGTGCAGGACTGAAGCCTCAGTTGTTTGCTCTGCTCTCCTCTTTCCAGTTCAGTGCAATACCTGAAGGTGTCAGTGGATGACACCAAGGTGTAGTGCTCAGTTTGGCAAAGATCCTCAGGGAAATCTCTCTGCTCAGTGATGATGCTTTCATTTCATTACAGAGGCACAAAACAGTAACCCTGGATACCTAACTGTAAAATGATGAAAATGGAAGACAGAATATGCACTCATGCCTTGTTTGAGACTAAAAGTTTCTTTAAGTTTGCTACTTTTAATGAGAAATCTAACAATTCTGCTGCATGATAGCCAGGCAATTAATTTGGGTCAAAGATGTTTAGAACTCTTGCATATTTGCAAAAGGCAGAGGAACACAAATAATCCCAGAACCTCCTAAAATACATCTCCTGGATGTGAAAATGTTCATGTGTTTTTAAGAGTGTCTGTTAGGAAATCTGAAACACTGCTAGGTGGGAACAGGTATCAAGTTTTGTGTCACAGGTTAACAGTTCTAAGTGGAAAATTCTGTGTTCATGGCCTACCATCCATAATCAAATCATTCTTCTCATTGCCATCATAGTTCCCACACAGACCACATATTTTCTCTTTATATGTTTCTTCCAGGTCCAGCTACAAAAGAAAAGAGGAGATCCAGAGTTTAAAGGCTTTTGCCCACAGCAGCATAATGTTGCAAAATGTTGACAATAAAAAAGCACAGTGCTGCAAACCAGTCCTGAGCATTTTTGCTGCTCTCCTTTTACATTACAAACCTGCTGTAAAACTTACCTGCAGACAGGCTGAATAGGAACAGGAAGATAATCCCCTAGCAACTGTCATTCCTAACACATCCCTGGAAGTGTCCAAGGAAAGTTGGATGGGGCTTTGAGCAACCTGATCCAGTGGGAGGTGTCCCTGCCCATGTAGGAGGGTTGGAACTGGATGAACTTTAAGGTCCCTTCCAACCCAACCATTCCATGATTTCAACCACTAGAGAGCTAAATGAAAACTGCTGAATACTGGGTTAATACCTGGACCAGTGTCTCCAGTTATAGAGACACTGGGACACAGATATGTGGTGCCTCTTGCAAGGTACCACAGCTCCATTCTGGTCAGTCCATATAACTGTGCTCAGGTGTTGGGTGCTCTCAAGCAGATTCTGCCCAGCTCTCAGCCCTATCTAAGGCTTTTTCTACTCTGCAGGCTAAATGGAAGATTTCATATCCCTCCTAGGGGTGGGTCTGTCCAGAACTTATTCTGCCCCTATTTGGGAGCAATACAGAGCCAGGTTAGCACATTAATTCATGCTAGATAGAATTATTGCATCTAATTGCTCCTAGATGCTTGGAGGTAGTACCAGAGTCACTCAGGTCCACCAAACAAGGCAGTTCTTTTCCTACCAGTGTGTCACCCTGAAATTTTGTCCCCCCTGTTGCTGGTGTTTGCCATAGTCCAGGTATTAATTAGTACAGGAGAAGTAAATTTGAATACCACTGGACTGCTTCCTGATTTTTTTATCTCTCTGTTCATCTTTTGCCCTCTCTCAGAACTGCAAAGCCTGACATACAACTTTCATCAATTTAATCTGTGGTGATTGTGGAGGGTAATGTTCTAACCCAGCTGTGTAAATACACTGTTGCAGAAGAGAACTTTTTGGTGTGGATGTACAGATGGGAACTCTCACAGAGCAAGGCTTTGGAATGAGAGGCCAAGGTGTCACTCAAGATGTGCATCAAGACAGAGGGCAATTACTAATTCAGAGCTCAAGGAATTCACTGTGCTGCTGCTGGTGCCCCATGGAGGCAGCAGATAGCTACAGAGGTGTGATCTCCAGAGTTAACAGTGGCACCTTTTGTCACATAAAATCAGCTGGGAATGCCTGGGGGTTGTGACTCCATGCCCCTGCCACATGGAAACAGCTCATGGATACAGGGATACTGGATACAGGGACACCTCCCCTCAGGAGCTTTTATATCAACATGGTGCTGCACCCAGCTCTGCTTTCTGTCACTGATGAAGTTCACCAAGAGAAAAACAACTAACTGGCTGTTCATACTAGCAGAGTGTCAGCCCAGTTCCACTTGAGAGTCAGGCCCAGCTTGGAAGAGACTTGGAAGTAAGCACAGGTGTCCTCAATCAGGATGCTCTTCAAGCTGAAGGGCATGGGGATCCTGGAGATTGGAGCAAACAAAACAGACTGCATTGAAAAAACGCTGATGAAATCCTCTCAGACATACAGTAAATAAAAACTAGAGCTGAAAGAAGCAGATCAGCCACAGGGACACATTTTTCAAGGTCATCCTTCACCCACACAATGCATTACAATTAAGGTGTGCTCACCTTGCTCACTGTGACCTTCTACCAACCTTAATCCCCAACACAATGCTTTTTGGTCATGGGTGTGCCAACACTACATTAACCACTTCACTTATATTAATGCAGCTCTGATTGTTTACATATAACCAAAAGGTTACAATGAGCAAGATCACAACACTGGGAAAATTACTCTCCAAATGAGGATACTGCAGGTTCTCATCATCCCTCCAAGTTTTTCTTAACATCTGGGATTCACAGAGGTTTGGAAAAAAAGTCTTTTCTGCTACTTAAGTACTGGTGTGGCTCAGCCTCATTTTCAGTTTTTCTAAGGCAACTACCACTCATTTTCCAGAGCCTGTAAAACTCAGAAAATCAGGAAAGGGCTAAAAGATAGGAGTTTTGTTACCCTTTTGATTTCAAAGATACTGAGTGATGTTACTCTAGATTTGGTTGTTTCTGGAAGGCTGTCAAGAGAAGACAGCCCAAATGCTTCCAGTTTTCTCTCCAACAAGATTGTGAAGGTCCTTCCCAGAACTAAAGCTTGCCTTGGCCCTTCATACCTGGGAGCTGGGAGCACTTCTCATGAAGACTGCCCTTTAAACTCTGCCCAACTTTCAGCTACTGTTGCATATAACTTTTAACCTATGCATTATTTTTATCCTTTTGGAAGCAGTTTGTTTTCTGGTTCATTTCAGACTGGAACTAAAGGTGTGGATTCTGCCTTTTCAAGCCTCTGGCATTTTTGTAAGAAGATCCCAAACAAAGCTGTATGATTTTCTAGACTGAACTGTCTGAAAGCAGGAAACTTTTTCCTAAAGGACCATCTGGTCCTGAGCAACTACATAAAAAAGCAGGGTTAATACCACAGAATAATGTCTTGAGAAAAAAACACAAATATGTATTTTATACAAAATTAAAATGAGTTGCCTTTCTCCTTCCATCCATCCCTCCAAATCAAACCAACATCAAGGATGTTGGCTTGGATACAAAACCTTCTGGTTTTGTAACATACACACTGCCTTTTGCTTAACATGTTGGTGTTGATGGATGGGAGATGCTCACAGACTTCTGGGCTCATCCACCACTCTGGGCTGGACTCTTTGAAGAGGATACCCTGTTCCAAGTACTGTGAATATCATGCACAGACATTTGCACTTCTGCAGAACAGCACCACTTCCTAGAGAGAGCACACAGCAGTGAAACTACTGCACCATAGGGAAACAATCCCATGGTTTATACTCACTTGTTCCCATTGACTGTGATGCCTGTCTCCTTCACCTCCAAGGTGACTCCATCTATGGTGACAGTGAAGTAGATGAGGGAGCTGTTCCTGTCACTGCGCCTGATCTGGATGCTGAAGTCCTGGTAGCTGTCATTGCAGTGTGAAGCAAAGTTGTATGTGCAGGTGCCAGGAAAAGTGAACTTCACATGGTCAAAGGTATGGAAGTGGAAATTGCCCCAGGTGGCACATTCACTCCTACTGACAGTAGAGACCCGGACTAAAAAGAGTCAGAGGATGGGAGCTTAGACATTCACACCACACTGAATTTTATTTTTCCCTTCCTTTTTCTTTTTTCTTTTTTCTTTTTTTTTTTTCCCCCCAAAATATAAGAGATTTTTCAAAGCCAAAAATTTTACCCCTGGGAAGACACTAACTTGTCAGAAGGAGTTTCATCTCACTGAAATTTTGAAGTCCATGCCAGAGATACCTTCAGTGTGAGCAGATGAGTCCAAACTCCTTTACAGTTAACCATGAGAAGCGCTGTGAGATGGCTTCCCTGCCTTACATGGCTACCTCAGAAGAAAATGGTCCAAGACTGCATGTTTCTCCCCACTGCCTATAAAGGTGACTGAGGTGTGCAAATGTAGCTGCAACCCCCCAGCATTTACACTGTAGGTATCTGAAGTGAAGGGAAGGGAATTCCATCCTGGCTGCCTAAATCTCATTTCTACTTTAAAATCCTGCTTTGTAACCCAGACTTTGGTCCAAAGTCCTGAATTGGGCCATTTCCAGTAGATATCACAGCAAAAAGGCAGCCACTGCTCTCAGCAGCTGCCATCAGCCTCAGGACTCAGCTCACAACTACTGGGTTTTCATCTCAACCAAAAATTTATGCTGTGGACCTCTGAGCTGGACCTCTACCAAAGACCCTGATCCATTAACTGCATCTAAGACATCACTTCAGAAAGCAGTTTCCATACCACTGAGCTGCACAAAGCCAATCTAAATCAACTGGAATTTAACTTTATGCTTGCTGCAGAATTATTTTTATATTTCTCCTGGGCCCATCTGAAAATATGACAAATTAAAACAGGCAAATTTTTGTGTTTTTCATGTAGCACTGTCCTGGTTTGGGCCAGGATAAAGGTGATTTTCTGTCTTGTACTTTTGCTTTTAGCTGAGTCTCTTTAAGTAGTTGCACTTGCTGAAATTAACAGCAAGTTTCTCAGACAGTGTCTGCTTCTAGAACTGATAACACTTGATGTTTATAGTTACTGCTAGAGCCTGGTGTGCAGAGCCAAGGACACTGCTCAGCTCTGAGGAAAACTTTTACCCTCCAGGAGGATAAAGAGGTCCCACCTGAGCCCTCCTTTGGGGAGGAACAGACAAGATAGATGCCAGAACTGACCAAACAGAGTCCATCCCCTATACGTCACACTCAGTATAAATTTGAGGCATCACGAGGGCTGAGCCAGATTTCCTGCTTCCCTTCCTTCACCCGGCATCCTGGGAGGATTCCATCCCTTCCTCTGCCTGTGCTCCTGATCCGTGCCAGCCCATATCTGTGTGTTCCTGCCTCCAGCTCCCAACTGCTGCTGACCCCAGGATTCCAGCCTGGACTGTCCCAGGGCTGCCCTGCAGCCTCAGTGGGGATGGGAGAGTTATTGGGGGACAGGGAGAGGAACCTGGGATCAGTTTTCCTGTATATTTGTATAGATTTAGTCATTTTTCCTATTTATCATTCCTGTTTCATTAAAGCTGTGTAGTTTAGTTTCCAACCCATAAGTCTCTCTCCCTTATTCTCTCTCCTTTCTTTATCAAGGAGGAGAGAGAGATTCATAAAGAGCGTCTGGTACTCGGTTTAATTGCCAGGCCAGTGTTAAGCCCTGACAAGCACATTCAGGAGAATTAACATAGCAACACATTTCAAATCACTGAGACACCAATGTACTCAGTGTACTCTAAAATATTATTAAATATTCCTACCAAGCAATCAGCAGGGGGACACTGAAAAATTCAGATCTTAATGTTAGAAATGAGCAACAGACACAAGTGCCAGGAAGTCCTGAAAGAAACAGCTTTTTAAAAGGACTGTGGGTGTTTGCAGCACTAAAGTGCAGTAGGTAATGAAGCACTTTTCTACATCACAATGAGGGGAAATGAGAAAGTCTGGCTGCTCTTGGAAGGGGAGCTGTGAGATTACTATGGCAGCAATAGCTGTCACATCAGCTGTTTGTGTACTGAGCAGCTGGGGGAAGCCTGAGACATCCAAAACCAAATCAGGAGGCAAGGATGCAGCAAACCACAAAAAACTTGCTTAGTCCTAATGCACTATTTCATACTGATCAACCAAGCCTAGAAAGCATTATGGTAACATATTTCTTCTATAAAGAATACATGTGAAATGTGTTGAAAATGGTGCCACCTTTTTTTTTACGATGCAAACTGCATCCAGAGAGTCTCCTTTTTAAGATCAGTCACTTAAGACAGAAAACATTGAATAAACCACTTAGCATTGGAAGGAAAAAAAATTAACATACTTAAATGGTGAACACTAAGGATGAAAATGTACAATGCTAAACAGTATCCGGCATGCCTACAGCTCTTACATCAATATGTACATGTTTCCATTTGGCAACCCTATTTTTCACCTATATGCAGAGCAATATGTGAGCAAATAATCTGAGAATTAGATAGTTTTTTTCTTACCGATCTGAACTGGTTCTTTGCCTTTGCAACAACTCCAAATTAAGCAGAAGATCCAAAATGACCTCCCCTGTTTTATGTCCATCTTGCCATGAAACGGTAACTTGAAAATCCTTCCAGGGAAGTGGTTTTTTCTTGGCTTATAGGCAGAGTTTTATAGTCCAGGAATTTGGCATGGGAACAAAATATTGATGGCTGAGTCCCTGAAAGGTGGAGCTTCATTCAGTTTTCTTTCAGTGGTTCATTAGCACCCAGCAAACCTCCTGTCTTCAAACAAGAGGTACCCAGTTCTTCCTTGATTTATGTGGAGACAGAAAGATGGCCTTTCCTTATTTCCTTTCTTTAACAGAGGTCCCCACACCCCTTCAGTGTTGCTTTTTTTCTTTTGGTAACAACAGCCTTCTTCTTTTCAAAAGATCTGATTAGTAAAGCAATCACTGCTGCCTTTCAGAACTTTTTCTGTCTTGCACATCAGCACAGTCCCCTAGCTCATGAAAAAAGTGTTTGTCATCTCTTCCAGCTTGATGAAGCCTTCTAAATGTTAGAGTAAAAAATACTCTAAGATCTCTGGTTTATTTAGAAAACAAAATTTGGCAGGAGAGCACTGTCCTATAAGAAGTTTATGCAAAGTGTCTTACAAAAAAAGGCAAGAGATCAACTGCTTCAACAAACCAGGAATGACTTTCATCCACAAAGTGCAAAATTCTCACCTCTGCTGCACAAATGGGATTTAATTGTACCACTCATATAAGGGAATTTAATTTATTCTTTATCCACACAGAGATTGTAGTTTCTCAAAAAGCATAAAGGAGTGCCCAAGTCCCACCAAAATGTAGACTAATATATTCCTTCACCTCCCAAACTATACTGCTGCAAAAAGGTCTCTTGCTTCTCTCAGAGTTCTTTATTACCCTATCACATACCCATAAAAAATCCAGCAGGCTCAGTCACGAACTGATCTACACTCCACTACATGACAGCTCTTAAGATATCCTGTCACAGATGTTTGATGGCAGTAATTTTGGGGTATCTTTAAGAGGTTTACTTATTTTTGTTGGCACAAGATGACCTAGCAACTCTTCACCTGATCTCTGCTGTGGGAGAACTGCCTCTGACACAGAGGAAGGCCCTCACCCAATCCCAGAAAACCAAACACAGGGAACAAATGTTCCCCCCATTCCAGCTTCTCCATGACCCTTTGGGAATACACTAATGGCAGAGGGATTGCCAGCAGCCAGTGGACACAGACAGAGTTTGAAGTGAGCTTGGGTTTGAGTCCTTTACAAACGCTGGGGTCAGATCTGCCCATGCATTCACTACAAGGGGTGAGAGCCCTTTTATTTGGGAGGTGGTCCTGGACAAATGCCCTGCTCACTGCTTCCCCAGTTTCCAGCATTCAGACATTCAAATGCCCTGAGGCTGGCCTGCTGCTGCTTTCAGCTGCTCCCTCTGCAGCCATGAAATGCAGATGGCAGTGGCTTACAGCACTGCAGGTGCAGGAGTCTGCCAGGTGAAGATTTGCTGCTGCCCTTGCTTTTAGGAAAATGCTGCACTGGCAGGCAAGGGCATTGTGCAGGACATGAAACATGAGTTCACGTTACCCCTTTCCCACTGTCCGTGCCCCATTAATTCCATTGTCAGCTGCAGGGCACTACTGGAAGGTAAAGTCTGTTCTTGCAGCACTGCCATTTTGGCTGGAATTCAGAGCTGACAGACCTCATGGCACCAGATCTGGGAATTGAGATTCCTGCTGATGGTCCTTTTCCCCACAGCACATTTTCCCTGATGAATTCCATTCAGCTTTGTTTCAAAGTAGACTGGCAGAATGTCTGCCAGACAAACTGAATCAGGAGAAGATGACACTGGAGCTATGAAGAGGATCTAAAATCAAATATAGTGCAAGAGTAACAGCCAAACCTAACAGATTCCCCAGGAACTCTCAAATGGCATCCCAGTGCAGGCCACAGAACAGTGTCACTGACAGGAATGGGGAAGGGCTGTGAAGCTCAGGAGAAAGAGCAATTAGGGAAGAAAACCCCAGACACTGACAGAGAGTTCAGATGAGGATAAGGATGGAAAGCTGGAATGTAGTAACTTTCCCAAATCAGTGCTAGTGTCAAAATCCAAATACAGAACTCTGCTAAGATGGAGTACGTGTTTTAAAAACATAGTCCTCTTCCTTTCCCATCCCCACCCAAACAAATGAGGCACCCAGTTTATTCATATTGATACAACAGCAGAAAGAAGAATAGAACTCTAGGAGCACAATTCCTGGCCCTAGGAAAAAAAAAAAAATCCCTTTATTCCTACCAGGCAGTGCAAAAGCAGCAGGAAACACATATGGACTACTTCTCAAAGTCAGCCTCCAGGTTGAAATAGTCCTTAGGTGACACAGGCATGGTGGGGCTGCCCACTGGGAATCGTGTAGGGTGGTTCACAGGAGGATGGAGCTGAGGCATGATTCCCCCTGAAGACCCCACCTGGCACTTAAAGGAATGGGAAGAACATGAAAAGCACACATTAAAACTGTGTCCAAGGAACAGACAGAATAAAACAAGTATTTCATTGAGTCACCAGTGAAAGTGGTATCTGTGGTATCTGGAAAGTGGTATCAGTCATCTGGGATGCTCCCTTGGGAAAAGCAAGAAGACATCTTGCTCATGAGAGAAACAGGAAACCTGGGCCTCTTTTTCTGTGCCTTGCCATTTTCTTACCTCTGCTTGGCTGCTCTGTCATTTTTGCCGTTCTTTTGCCATTCCTTGTGCAGCACAGTTCCTGTCAGAGACTAACCAGAGCTGCTGCACTCCTCAGAAATCACTGCCTGCTCCAGTCCTCTGCACTGGTTTCAGGGCTACAGGCAGGGGAAGGATATTCACATTCAAATTAAGTTTTTATATTCAAGTGGGCAACACTGGAATTTTCAGAGGAAATACATGATAACTTTTCAGAAGGAAATGCAGCCTGACAGAGAGGCTCACTTACCACTGAACTATTTCTACTCCAGGCACGCAAATTACACCTATTCCCCTTGCAGTGACATCCTGGGCTTAGTAACTCCTTCCTTTATTGGGCCCTGCAACACAAGAGGCCTTCACTCTGCCTCAGCTGTACTAGTAAAAAGAACAATTCCTCTTGGCCCTTTTACAGCCCATTTCATGGATCATTTGCCATCAAAGGGTATGTGATTTTAGTAAATACAACAGGTAAATATTAACTCAGCTCCCTTATCTTCACTGACTCACTGCAGATAAACCCTCATGAAGCCCATGTCAAACACCACTGACTCACAGCTTGTTAAAGAGGCTCTCAAATTGTGGGGATCTGCTGGATTAATGCCACTGACAGTCAGACACCACACTGAAGCTGATGAGTGGCCAGCTTCTGTCAAATATGAGCCCATACATAATCTAAAGCTACCAAGTCTTTGATAACACCATCCTAGGTCAGCCCAAACACTGGTGGGGTTGAGCCTGAAAATCCTCAGGCAAAGCTGATATGGTTTCTTAAAATGTGAATCTGCTATCACATGGTGTTAGACAATCACTGACTAGGTTAATAACACTAGAGAAATGCTGATTACCTCATTAACAAAGCAATATTAGTTAGGAAAACAATTAATTAGCATTTCATGTCAAGCCCTCTTGTGCTAATCATCCATGTGATAAAAAACATCTGAAGTGATGCTTACAACCCTATTTTGAACATTGTAAATTGCCAGAAGAATTCAAGAACATGGATTATTTTTTAACCACTGGTATAACTCCATAGATTTGAGGAAATTCACATCAAAGATTCATTTGATCAATCAGATTTGCATCCACCATGCATCTTGAGAGAGCTGACAGTAAGGATCTGTAACAGGTGGAGCAAAAGCAGGGAATGAATTCCTGTCATTAGTTGTTGATTAAAATGTATATGAAGAATGCCTTCAGTATTTTATTTCTGATAGGAGATGGCCAGGTTTTTTCTTACATTTTTTGTTAGAATAAACACAAAACTCCTTAACTTCTCACCTCACCATGGGATTCCTTGACTATTCCTGAGCTAATTAAGGGCATTAGTTACTTCTGCCTGCAAGGGAAAAGTTTAGCTGCTCCTATCAGGATGTTTGGTTTTTTCTATCCTTTTTTTTTTTTTTTTAAACAAGACCTTTCAAAACCCAGATGCAAGCAGTAATGACACGGCTGAGTGGTGTTTGTGCACACAGGTCTCACTGACCTATTGGCACTTCCTCACATAAGAAAGGCTCCCTGCACAGAAAGCCATCTCATCAGGAGGCTGGGATCTTCAGCTTTTTCTGTGGAAAAGATTTTTCTTTCAATTGTCTTCCTGGCAAAAAATATGGAGTAGCAGAACAAAAGGAACCCAGGACCCTGTATGGGGAAGAGTATGAACATTCTGCTTTAAGAATTAGAACTTTATGGGTTTCAGGTAGACAAGATTGCATCCCAATTTTATAAAGCCATTTTCTTATTTCATGGATACAAAGACAGTTCAGAAGTTGGATGCAAAGACAGTTCACTGCGTAAGTATGGGCCACATATCCATAAGTACATGGCCACTGAAATAGTAGGATATGTAAAAGTCTGAAATTACATACCCAGTAACCATGTCCAGGGTGACTGAAAGGTACTGAAAGCCAAAAGAAAGGCAGAGAAAATCAGGGAGGCAACAGGTTCAGGTGAGAAGCTAAGTGACGCTGGCTTGTCTTACACTTTGTCCCTGTTAAGGACCAGATTTAATATTCTGTCAGATAATTTCTACTGGACTCATAGGACTGTGATCCTGCCAACATGAACCATGATATTTCACAGCTAACTTCTCTATGTCTGCTTAGGTTTCAGAGCTTGCCATGCCTTGAATGCTGTCTCTAAAACCAAAGCAGCTTTGTAGGTGGCTGAGTTTCCAATTCCAGTCCAGGTCTGTTCAGGCTTAGCATGGTGCAAAAGTTAGAATGAGGCACCCAACAGGCAGCTGCCCTTAGGGTGCTGTGTTCAGCTCAGGCTCCCTGTGTTTTTTAATAATGAGCATACAGTTCCCATAGATGTTGCAAACAAAGTGCAAGAAATGTGCAGTGACACTAATCCAGAGGGGCAGGCTATTGAAACACCGCTGCTGTGTCAGGTCACAGGCACTGTGTAAGGTCATGTTCCTTGATCACAGTGCCTGTTGCCTTTTGTGACTGCTTAAAAGAGAGCTGCATGAAGCAAAGGTGATGCTTCTCAGCCCCAGCTCTTCCAGGCTCTCTTTCTACTTGATTTCTGTCAGACAGGGAAGCTGTGTCTGTGTTGCTTCGCTTAGTGCCCGAGGTTTCTCTTCCACCCTGTTCCCCACATACATGCTCATCTTTGCATGATTTGAAAATGTGATGTTTCTCTTATCACTAGGTCAGGTTGAGATTAACAGTCCTTGTTATGGTCAAGCAGTAGAGTCTTGTGTGTGCAAAGATGAGCAGCTGTGTAACTAACCAAGGGAGCTCAGTGTCAACCCACTTCTTTGTCTAATTTGGAGAGGCGCAGCAAAAGGTGACAGAAAGAGTTTTCTGTCTTAAAAACCACTTTGCTACAGAAAGATGTTCTGATACGTAAGCACTGGAACAGGCTGCCCAGCAAAACAGTTGAATTACCACCCCTGGATGTGTTCAAATAGATCTGGTGCTTAGAGAACTGGTTTAGCAGTGGGCTGGCAGGGTAGTTCAGTCTGGTTACAGGTTGGACTGGCTGATCTTACAGATCTTTTCCAACCTGAATGATCCTACGATTGTTACACTGAAGCAATGTCAAAAATACATTTGAGTTCTACTATGGTGAGTTTCCTCAAAGGACTGGATAATAGTGGTACTGTTCTAGAGACGAGCTTATGAAAGGAATCCAAACATTTTACATATGAGTGTTGAAAACCAGGAATATGAACAGAAATCCAGTATGAACATAACAGATTTTAAAAAGATGCTGCTGAAGAAGACCTTACAGCAATTCCTACATTAGTGATGGGAACACAGCCTGGCTGGAGGGCAGCCTGAGAACCATGAGGTAATTTGGGGAGCAGGGCCCAAGAAGAGGGCTGCTGAACTTGAAGAATTGTTCTGCCTAACAATACCTGTAACCCTCACAGCTTCTGCGGGCAGGTGAAGCTGCATATGGATGCTGCAGTTGTTTCAATGTATTGCAGTGTGGTGGTGCCAGCCCAGAGGGTAACAAAGGGACCTGTGGCCTCTCCCTCCCCTCCGCCATTTCGGGATGGGGAGAAGGAACCCACCTCAAACCTCCTGGCTCAGGACAAAGACCTCGAGGGCTCCACTCAACACAGTCCTGTAAAACAGACCCAACCTGACGGGGGAAAAAAAAGATAAAATCAATTTAATCATTAATCTGATCAAAACAGGGCAAAGAGAAAACAACAGAGCTGAAACACCTCACCCCCCAGGCTCCGCTGTTCCCGTTTCTCCACCGCCTCCCCTCAGGGCACAGGGGACTTCGCCTTAATAAATCTCTTGTTCCAAGAGAGGGAAGAGGAGAGGATCAGTGACTTTGGTCTGGACTTGTCTTAAATGCTTAGGTTTCCTTCATAGTAATTTCAAGGATCCTTCTTTGCTATCGTAGCAAAGCCGACCAAAGCAGAGTTTGATTTGCCATCTGAAATACGGTTTTGCTTTTACTGAAACTGGTGCAGATGCAGGACAGCAGTTAAAGCTTTCTTGATGATACCCTGCAGCCCCTTGTCCTTTCTGCTGACAGCTGCATATGGCTGCCGAGGTTCAGACCCAGCAGCTATGGGGACAGGCAAGCAGCAGACAGGTTGAACTGGGGAAGAACAAATCGCTACTTGAGTCCACCAGGAGAAAGAAAACAACAACCAGAGCTCAACTCCCTTCCCGCCGTCCGTTCCCTGATGGCTTCCCCGCCGCCTCCCCTCAGGGCACAGGGGACGGAGGGACGGGCAGGGGGTTCAGGCTCAGTTCCCCACACGCTGTTTCTGCCGCTCTTTCCTCCTCAGGGGAGGACTCCTCAGGCTCTTCCCCCGCTCCAGGGCGGGGTCCCTCCCACGGGAGAGTCCTTCAGGAACCCCTGGGACATGAGTCCCTCCCATGGGGTGCAGTCCCTCAGGAGCTGACTGCTCCCACCCGGGCTGCCCACAGGGTCATGGACTGAGCTGGGAACAGTCACCTCCCCTGGCACGGGCTCCTCCAGCCAGGGATGCACAGACACAGCTGACCCTCTCTGCAACCCTGCACAGGCTGCAGCTTCACCTCTGCCCACCTGAGACACTTCAGGGGCTACAAATCCACCTTTTCCCCACCCCCCGGGGTCCTTCAGGGACTGCTCCTCCACGCTCCTCCATGGCTGCAGGGGCACAGCCGCCATCTCACCACGGGCTGAGGGAGGGAAACCTCTGCTCGGGCACCTTCTCCCACTCCTCGGCCGTGCTCTCTCCTCTCTGAGGTCTCACAGCCGCACATTTCTCCTCTTGAATATGTTAATGGCAGCGGTGCCTCCATGGTCACCCACCGCCTTAGTATCAGCCCGAGGTGGGGCAGACATTTTGTAGTCGGGGCAGCTTCTCAGAGCCCCCTCCGCCGCTCCCCAAACCATCCCCACCTCCACCCAGAACATTCCGGTGTTGTGAGACCTGAAGTTCGCAAGGGTTTTTCTTTCCTTCTTAGGAAATTTTATTTCTTTCATCTTAGAGTTTTCAAGTCTGTTTTCTTCCCCGTATCCGAGTTTGCTGTGCTACACCAGTTCAAACAGTGCACAAGAACTGTAACTCCATGCTTATTTGCTTAGGGCTTTGCCTTTGCTGAAGTCCTTTCTTTTGGGGTTTATGTGCTAAGTTAGATGTGTTCAATTCTGTGAAGTGTGGTTTAGCAAAGTGTAGTCCAAGAGTAAACATACTGAAAATTTTATCTGACCCTTTCTCTACTAAAGAACAAAGCGATAATATAATACAGTTGTTACATCACTAAGCAAGAGTTATTAGAACAGAATTCATTACCTTGGATTATTCTGGGAAGAGTTTTTCTGGGCTTGCATGTAGCTGTTTTCCTCACTTCTGAATCCTGTCTTTCTAACCTCAGATAGTATCAGTGATTTCTCCACATTGCTAACAGGTATTTGTCTTTCTGTCTTCAGGACAACTGTGTGGTGTCTTCATAGAACTCTGCTTCCTTTATCAGCAAATATTCTGAGAGGATTTTGGTATTCTCACGGTATCAGTGTGGAGTCATGGGAACAACCAACCATTCTGGGGCAGGGATGTTCTCCTGCAGGGAGGAAAGGAGGAGCAGCAGAGGGAGGAGACCTTACCCCAGCCAGAGAAGGCACCAGTGGGCTCTCTTGGGAGCCATTTCACACTGAGCACCATGGGCTGGAGCACTGGGATTGATCCATTTGTGTCACCAGCCCCATCCTCCCCTCCCATAGCTCAGCTGCTCCCCGTATCACTGACACAGACACAGCCTGGAAACTGACGGGGGGGTCCCAGGAACCTTTTTCTCTCCTGGTCCTTTCAAACCAGGACAGGCTGACATCTGCTGCGTTTTTCAAACCAATCTTTTCTTGCTAGTTGCAGCCCCAACAGGTCTTTCTGAAGAAAGAAATTGGTAGGAGAGTTCTCCATTTACTGCCAAGACGGTTGGGAGAAGCTGCTGCTCACTGCCACTAGGGATACACAGTTAAAACATTCCTTCCTTTCTTTCCAGAAGACTATTTGTAGACTTCCCCACTGGGGAAAGTTTAATCTGTTCTTTTTTTTCATCAAGTTCTGTAGCGGGAGGAGCCATTCTTGCTCCTGAAGCTCGACGAGCTGCTGGTCTCTTCCAGGACTCCAGCCACCACACAGCGCTTCCAGGGTAGAAGTGTAGCGGGAGGAGCCTTTCTTGCTCCAGAGGCTCGACGAGCTGCTGGCCTCTCCATGCCTCACACCAGAGTGAGCTGAGGTTCCTTCTGTGGGTGTGTGTCCCACCTTTATTGGCCCCCTGGTCTTGCTCGTGCCCAATAGGGGCCTGTCCTAATCAGGCACAGGTGGACTCACACCCACTCTTTGGCAACTCAAGGCACCTGGCTGACAATGTCTCTCTACAAAGTTCCAATGGAGATATAGGTGCACCCTGATCTGCTAAGTTTTAAGGTGCCTGAGAGTGCAGGAAGAGGCTGAGATGTGACCTGGAACTGCCAAGAGTTTTCTGAAACAACCACTCGGGAGCCAAGTTACAAGCAGCACCAAAACTGAAGGGGCTGCTATAAAACAGAGCACTGCAAGGAACACCATCCTGCGTATGCACAGAAATTCCTGTCAGAATAACTCTTTTCAGTGCTCAATAAAGCCATAGGGGATTTCCGTGGGGGAAAACAGCAGCATTCATTTTCTCAGAGGTAAAAGCCACTATTTGATGAAGTACAAATCTCCTTTGGGAGGCAGCTTCCCTTTTTTTGTGTGTGTGTCCAAAGTAATTTTTCATTCTTAGCTATGGACTGCCCTGCAGTGGCAAAGCCAAAATCTGCAGACTTTTTTTCAGGATCTTGCCTCATTTAGAAGTAGTGTGCCCATCACTACAAGGAACAGAAAGAGTCCCTGCAAGTAAAAACAACGAAGCAGGGGAGGTTTAGTCTGCAGTGCAAATCTAATGTGCAGCAGAATGTCACTACAGACTTTGAATATTTGTGTTTTTTTTTCCCAAGGAGACAAGGCAGATTTAATCACATCTTGTATCTATTTGTCTCCAGAAGCTATTTGTTGACTTCAGACAAATTCACCTTGTCACGGTTTAACACTGGCCCAGCAATTAAACCGAGTAACAGCTGCTCTCTATTAATCTCTCTCTCCTCCTTGATAAAGAAAGGAGATAGAATAAGGGAGAGAGACTGATGGGTTGGAAACTAAACTACACAGCTTTAATGAACAGTAATGATAAATAGGAAAAAATTGCTAAATATATACAGGAATATATACAGGAAAATGGATACCACATTCCTCCCCCCTTTCCCCCAATAACTCTCCCATCCCCATTGAGGCTGCAGGGCAGCCCTGGGACAGTCCAGGCTGGAATCCTGGGGTCAGCAGCAGTTGGGAGCTGGAGGCAGGAACACAGAGATTCAGGCTGGGATGGATCAGGAGCACAGGCAGAGGAAGGGATGGAATCCTCCCAGGATGCCGGGTGAAGGAAGGGAAGCAGGAAATCAGGAAATCCAGAAGTCTGGAAATCTGGCTCAGCCCTCGTGATGCCTCAGATTTATACTGAGTGTGACGTATATGGGATGGAATCCTCTGTTTGGTCAATTCTGGCGTCTATCTTGTCTGTTCCTCCCCAAAGGAGGGCTCAGGTGGGACCTCTTTGTCCTCCTGGATGGTAAAATGTTTTCCCCAGAGCTGAGCAGTGTCCTTGGCTCTGCACACCAGGCTCTAGCAGTAACTATAAACATCAAGTGTTATCAATCCTAGAAGCAGACACTGTCTGGGAAACTTGCTGTTAATTTCAGCAAGTGCAACTACTTAAAGAGACTTAGCTAAAAGCAAAAGTGCAAGACAGAAAATCACCTTTATCCTGGCCCAAACCAGGACACACCTGAAAAAATTAGGATCTCAAAGGCCGCTAAAAGTCAACAGATTTTTGAGAGAATTTTAGGGTTTTTTGCAGACAACTGAAGGAAAAGTGCCAGCAGAGAAGTTGTTGGACAGCAAAGAATCTACAGAGGTGAGTGACCTTGTAAATGTCCCAGGAGAAAAGTCTCAGTTACACCTTATCTAGACATAAAACCCCATCCTAAAGTAGAAACTAGAAGTTCTGAGGCTTGCTTTCTAAAATGGCAAAACTTCCTTCTTATTAAATGTCACCTCTCCCCTCCACAGAAATTAGCTCACTAATTATACTATTCTATAGAGGCAAACTTCTGGAGTTTAATTTTTTGTACAATCATACCAGTGTCTGCATTTTAAGCTGCAACATATTTGGCAGGGGTATTAGGAGCAGAAAATGCTGCTACCAACTCCTTAGGTAGCAAAGATGCTTGCTTTCAGGTGGCCTGTGGTTCAGGCAGTTACTTTGAGCTGTCAGATGGGTAAGGCACAAGAAGTGTTGAATAACAGACAAAATAATACCAAGAGCACTTTTCACACACACCAGAAGGTGTGGATTACCCTTGCTGTACTTCAGATGATCCAAGAGAGAGGTCCATCTCTCAGCTGATCTCCTTCAGCTCCCATTACAGTAAGATCAGATAAACAGGCACTTGAGAATGCAATCCAGCTAACCTCCTTTGAATATGTCATTTGCTGTGAGATAGACAGATGTCAAAAGTGGGATTTCTCTCAGTTTTCTGGACAAGCAGCCTAGGATTACTGACTCAGAGATGGGTATCTGTTTTTTCAGCTTTTGGAGACCTCTTGCTGTAGTACTAACTATATATACCTTCAGGTACTGAATAACCTTCATGTTCTCCTAGGTGAGGGATTTGCTTCTTAGTGATAATACATAATTGTGATTTACTCAGCCCTGCTAAAAAAAGGTATGGTGATTAAGTCAAGTTTCTCCAAGTCATCTGAATCATTTTGTCATACATTATTTATATTTGGCTTTGTTCTGGCAGACAGTGTCAAATTCTGCTCCACCCAACACATTGAGTCCCTCAGACCATACCTTCTGATACTTCAGTTTTTAAGGAATCAGAAATAGATAACCCCAAAAATTAGGAAATATGTCTGTTGACTTCCCATATTTTGAAAAAGAACTTTCCTTCTCTTAAAACTCAGCTCATCAAGACAGCACATGAATAAGTACAAACCCTTTTTTTTTTTTTTTTTTAATATGCTTTAATCATTCAGAGAAAATAAGATGATTATAAAAGGACCTTAAAAGCCATACACCTTGAAGAATACAAATGACAGCTGGACACAGTCTTAGAGGTCTTTTCCAACCATGACAACTCTGATTCTGTGAAAAATGCATTCTTACCTCTTGCACAAATAAATAGACCACTGTTCAAAACAGAGAACAAAGAGGACACAGTAACTGAGAAAAGTAAAGTTCAAAAGCCCTCAGGGAAGATGAGAATGGTGCACACTGCTTGGATTTTTCCTCTTCATTTGGATGTTAGGCTGATGGCTCTCTTGATGCGGTTCAGAGCACTTGCCTTGTCTTGTCCTTCTCTGCTCTGCAGCCCATTGGACTGGGGGTTGCTGCACTCAGTGTCTTGGCACTGGCAGCTTTCCACAGATACGTACTTGTGTGAAATTGTACTCCCATCAGGGCATTTCAGTTCCACTTCTTTCAAGCTGCTCCTGGATTCCCTGCAGCAGGAACAGCTGTGCTCCATGGAGTTGGCCTCAGCAGAATACCTGTTGGCATGGAAATGGCAAGGTTATTCTGAACCAGGAGTCAGCATGCAGAGAAGAGGGAAATGAGATACAGAGCTCCCATGAGAAGTTTGGGATGATATGTAGATGAGCCACAATTTTGGCCAGTGAAAGTGCTGATCTGACAGATGGTGTGGTCTGAAATTCATTGCATTTCCTACGATTTTTTTGTGGTAAACCAATTATTATCAAAGTTCTAGTAAAAAGTTGTATGAGCTCAGCTTCCTCTAGGAATTCCTCTAGATTCCTCTCATCATCTCAGTGCTGATGGATGTTAAAGACACCAGATCAACAATAAGGGCAGGCAAAGCCCTGACCTGAATAAGAAAATTGCACAGACAGTGGCTTTACTGCCATCTACAGTGGCATCACATCAGTCAGCTGCAAGAATTACAGATCACAGGAACCCAAGTTCATATCCCAAACCAGTCAGTGTTAACAGGAGGGGGAAGCAGCAGCTCCTTTCTTGTAAATTCTCAGATTTCAGAGGGAAATGCACAGTGAAACTACTACCACCACCCATAACTCATTTGTTTCTAATGTCTTTAGTGTATAAAAATTGTGCATGTTTGAATTTCTTTTTAACAGATGTACTTTGGTTGGGATGTAATTGTTGAGAAGGAGCTTTTCAGCCTACGAGCATTGGATCTGGCTGCTCTGGTTTCATTCCCACTACAGGAAACCATTTGTGTTCTTTTGTGAGGATTTGTAGCCACACAAATAACAGAGAAACCAGCTCTTAAAAGCATAATATATCTTATCATGGCCACCTTATTGCCAGGGCAATTTAGTGCACTTTTCTGCTGTGTATTATGAATCAAATTCAGTCACAAATTTCATGATTTTGTGCCCACGATCTGCGGAGCTGATAGGTTCAAGTCTTCCACCATTCTGCAATCTACCTAGTTCTGGTGCCTTTTGTTTAAGCAGCAGAATTGAGGTTTCGTGGTCTGATCCCTGGACTTACATGGAGAAGGTTCCACACGTCCCTTCACATTCACCCATCACAACCCTGTCCGCAGAGCGGCAGCCGCGGAAGACGATGAAGTCGCGTCTCTGGCGGACAGAGCACGGTGTGGGGCTGTCCAGAGGGGCACCTGGAGGGAAAGGTCAGAAAATATTCCCCATCAAATAGCTCCACAAGCTCCTTGCAGCTCAGCATCCCCTCAGCTTAATAAATGTAGGCAAAGAATTCTCTTAAATTATCTTTCTCCCTCAGCTTAAACTTCCCCAGAGAGGCTGGACAGCCTTTGGACATCAAACACCAAGTATCTGTTTATCTAGTAAGTATCTAATAAATCTAATAAGTATCTAGTATTTATTTTTTACACTTCAGCCTTCATGGCTGGGATATGTGTTGATTTAAGAAGAAAACTCATTCTCTGCATTGTTTTTTCAGATATAGTGAGATACTTACAGGTTTTGCAGCAACCATTAGGTAAGAATGTAACAGTGCCCTAAAAGAACAAAGAAACGGGAAAAATGTTATTTTCTTTCTCTATATTAAATAAGTTTTTAGGCCAATAACTGAGGAGAGAAATTCCTTGGTGGCTGGTAAGAGCCAGTGAATACTGTAGGATTGATCTGAATAACTAAAAATAATGGTGTCTTCCAGACTGGAAATCTATTAATTTACAAAGGGCTGTGGAAATAAAGATGATGCTTTGAAGGAAACCTGCAGTCAGCAGCATGCAATTTTTCCTCAGAAACAGTTCCAAAAATGTTTTCTCAGAACCTTTTATTTGTGAACGGAGAGCATGTACAGCCTAAGGACTGAGCAGCTTGTGGGGTTCTTCTTCATACAGGACCCTGTACATAGCAGTCAGCTTTGAATTCTAACTCAGGTATCTTATTTTGTACATTCTTAAGATCTGTGCATGGATGCAGCAGAAACTTTTGTCCTTTGGGCTGAGAAAACTTGGGGAAAGGTCATTTTTGCTGGTTAGGTGTCCCAAGCAGCTGAGTAATGCACTGAATAGAGGGTAAGTTTCCCATATTTACTTACAGGTTTGCAGCTCTCCTCATTGAATGCTGGGCAAGTAATCTCAGATGTGGAGGAGATAAACTGATTGTGCAGCTTGACACAGCTGTAGATGGTGCAGTTGTTGTAGGGATCATTTCTAAACTCTCCAGGCTGCAAGTAAAATGCAAAATGTAGTAAGGAAAGCAGAAAGGAGCCCAGACAAAAATTTTCCTGTCCTCTGTCAATCACATTCCTTGTTTCCCAGCCTTATTTTTAGGCCACTTTGGATACAGGTTATTAGATGTATTGCCATGTGCCATACATGGAGAGATTCTTCAGCTTTGCATGAGATTTCCCTTAGAAAAGAAGAAATCCCTCTAAAGTATGCAGAGTATATTAGAGTTATTAGCAAATTCATCCATGCCAATGGCTTTTGCCTTGGTAAAGCTTATCTGTTGTATGGTAATTAAGAACAATCCTAAAATTTCACCCTCATTAAAACACCCAGGCTTTACACAGAAATCAAATACTATAGAAAAGCTCAAGCTTCCAGACATTGCAAGAAAAACCTTTCCAATGTTACTGGTTTTCTCATTCAAGGCAGAGCCTACAGAAAATTTGATTTCATGAGTCCTTCCTTCAGGCCTAAGAGCTCTAGAGAGGCTTTGCTCTGACCTTCCAGGGGCAAGCTGACACTAAGCCTTATCTCTGACAAGATGTTCCCCCTCTGAAAGTGAGGATTTTACAGATTTGGAAGAGACATAAACGTGGAGCATACTTACACTCAAGATGAGGTTAGAATTCTGTGCTGTGTGTATAGCACACTTAGTCTGCACACACCTCCCACAGCATTCACCTTTCACTGGTTGACGTTCATATCCCTGGATATTAAGATTAATTTTTAAATTTTAATGAAATTAAAATGGTAGATACATTTTTGATAAATAAATGAAAAATGCAAATCCATAATATAATGGATGATTAGATTATTATTACATTATTAATCGCTTAATTGCAGAATAAGATATTGTTATTAAATGCTAATCTAATAATCTAATTACGCTTTCTATGTCTGTAATCCACAACTGGGTATTTTGAGGTGATTTTTTGTTTGAAGTTTGCCACTTACTGGTTCACAATATGTGTTGCACGGAATATGTTGACAGGAGATGATATTCAGTTGGGTGCTGGTGTTAACTTTGTCGGTGCAGAAACAATCCTGACACTTATCAACAAAGACTGAGGAATTAGGCTGTAAATTTTAAGGAAAAAAAGTTAATAAATTAATGAGATATGACATGTTTCTTAATTTCCAAAAACTTGGTAAACCAAGCACTGGAGAAACATGAACAAACATAAACATTATTGGCTTGTTATCTGGCTAGCCAGTTATGAAGATTAATTTCATGTGTGTCTTTATTGAAGCCCTATATGGCAATGATAACCTCAGAAAGTACCAGGACAGCTGTCACACAAACATCAGCAATAACACAATTACTAGATGCAACAGAATTTATTAGGAATCTAGGTCTGTTTGGTGTATGTAATACTCATTTACAGCTTTTCCTGTGTTTGAAAGCAGAGTCAATACCACAGTAAATGTGGACTGACTTTTTAAAATGCATCCACACTTAGCTCTAAACCCAAATGTCTCTGATACTGACACACAAACAACTCTTCAGTCTCTTTCATACCCAGCAACCTTTTCAGAAGGTGTTTAGGCTTTGTGAAATGGATGAACTTCTGACAGGAATTTTAAAATGGCTAAAATCTTGGTTGTACTAGTTAAACCTCCTCACAGCACTTCTGCTAATGTGTACTAGCTGCTCTTTTAAGCATTTTCAGAACACTGCTGAAATGGGAACTCACCAAGAACTCAGCATTCTCATGGACACAAACCCTCTTGGGAACTGTGAAGAAGCAAGGAGTTAGGTGGTTACACAGGGAACACTCCAGTCACAGACATTTCTCCCACAATAAATCACAGTGCACACTGTCAGACACACTGGTTATTCCCCAATTTTGGTAACATATCAAGGTGTAAGAACAGATACTGCATGTGCAGAAGGGAGGTAGATTTGGCCCAATATATGCAGTCCAGTTCAGAGCCAAGAATGTCCACTTCACAGGTACCAGTAGCTTCTTGTTTGAATTGCCAAGAACAAAGCAGAAATAGAGCAGCTTCTGCTGGGGATGCTTACAGGGAGATTTTGCAAGATCAATCTGAGACCAAAGGCCCAATTCATCCTCCAGTTGTTGTTACTTGTACTTAAAACCAGGAAAGTTGAATTTGAGCCACCTGAGCTATATCTGCTTTTATATATCTGATTTTGCAGTTTTTTATCATTACCATAAGAGTAATAACCAATGTCAAAAGTAACCAATTTGTAGAATCTAACTGTCTTTGTCACCCCTGCTGTTAGGCTGTTGTTTACAGTCTCACTGAGTGTGATGCTAAACTATGTAACATGTCGTGCCAGTGCCTGTAATGTGCTTCCAAGGGACTTACCACACTGGTACACAGGGCAACAGTGGCCACTGGGGATGTGAGACTGAACTTCAAATCCCAGGGAACACCTGGGGGCTTTAGCTGTGCACAAGCTTGCATTGCATTCTGAAAAAAAGAAGGAATAGAAAGTACACTAAATTACAGCTACCAGAACCAGCCCTTAGGATAGGCATTCTCTTTCTAGAAAACACTCCAGAACCTCTGCAAAGGAACAAACTTCAGAAAAGAGAACATTTTTCCTAGTGACTCCAGGCACTGAACTGGAGAACTACAGTATGTTTATGAAATTTTTTCTACTGTGTAATTACTAATTTTTAAAAACCTATCAGAATTCTTTGAAGAACTGTTACTTTCTCCAAGTTTGCAGACAACTGCTGCAAAATAAAACCCCACATATAATTCCATAATCTATCTGCAATGTATTGAAATAAAATGTGGTCCTGAACTCAAGAAGTATGGATTCAGTTCTGCTGAATCACTGCAGTATTTTTCCCTAACACTGGGCAAGATTATTTTTCAAAGTACAAGATCCTATTTTTGTGACTCCCTGCTGCAGATCTCTGGTTCCGCACTACTTCAATCCTCTTTTCTTTCCTATTCCTAAAAAGTATAGAAAAACTAAAAACAAAAGTATAAACTCACTGCAGGTGACCATGGGGCAGCAGGAGTCTTCAGGATTGACTTCATTGACCTCATAGAAGCCTTCTCCATCACAACCATTCTTACTTGGTTTGGGACAGTCATGAGGCCTGCACACAATGCCAGTCCCACCTTCCACACAAACACAGTCCTGGCAGTCCACTGTGAATTTTTCCCCAAACTGTCATTAAAGAAAATCAAATGAGTCATTGTATGGTTACCAATTAAAGAGAAGTGAAAACAGGAAGGAAAAGCTGGGAGACCACAAAGCAAGACTCAATCAGTGGACTCCACTCCCCTACCCCCAGCCCCAGCCTGGACTTGAAATACAAAAGTACCTCTCTGGGTGTCTTATCCACTCCAACACAGCCTGTGAAAAACAACAAAATAAATTTCCATTATCAATTATGTATTAATAGACTTCTCTACTATAAGTTTTGTACTTGACAGAGTCAGACTGATGTTGCATACACGAGAGATAAGCAACAGAGAGGAAACAACCAAGCAGCCAAGTCAGTCAGCAAAACTCACCACAGGTTTTCACACAGACATCCACACCCGAGTCATAGAGCATTGTTCCATTGGGACAGAAACAGCCTTCCACTTCTTTAGCTGAAGTTTCATTTTGTTGACTGTGTAAGACAAAATGTTCAGAGGAACACCATCACTGACACAGGCACAGGGGTGAAGGTTGTGCCAAACAAACTGGTGGCAAATGATCTGCACATTTAGGGACTGGCATTGCCAAACAACACAATGAGCACAGCCTTAGGATACAGGGATGGCAAATTCAACAGTTTAAGACATAACAGCAGGCTGATTCCTCTCATCCATCTCTGCATTAGATGTGACTGCACAGTTCCATGAGCTGTAACTGACAGTGAAGGAATTCTTTACCTTGCTTTGCAGGTTCTCTCTGTGACAGGACCACATGCTCTGTATTCTTTACCCGGGGGACATTTATAAGCTGGAATTGGGGAAAAAAAAGGAGGAAGAGCTCAGTAAAAATATCATATAAAAGCCCCATGGCCTCATGCCAAGAAATTAAACACTGACTGCTCATTTTGTGATGTATTTTTGACAATCTTGAGAAGGAAGAGGGGAAAGAAAGCAGGTATCAGACTCTTGTCTCTGAAGGGAATGATTTTATGCAGTTTAGCTATAGAGGACCATAAGGAGCTAAATCCAAAAGTTAACATCTTTACTACAATTTCCTTCACAGTTCCTGTCTCTTTTGCACAAGTTATGGAAGGGGAGGGTATTCCTAACCTCTGTCCTCTTCTTTCTACAGTTGAAAATGAATGCATATGTCACTGAACACTGGGAGCTGCACAAAAATTTCTGTGTACAAAGAAAATCTGCCAATGAACATGGTTTGGGCACAGTTGATATTTTACAGGCTCATTTAACATCCTATTGTTAGACTGCTACCTGTAAAATTACTTAAGGATAGAGGCTGGTGGGGTTTATTGGTGTCTTCATTTCTTGGAAAGCAATATGAGTTCGTGTTAGGAGACTGTTGCTGAAGCAGTTCCATATAAATTTCCCTAACAGGTCAGGATAAATGGGCAGGATAAGGATAAATACTTACAGCAAACACCACTGGTGTGGCTCCTCCACTCCAGGCACACCCCCTGGTCAGCACAGGTGGCAGCATAGATCTGCAGACTTGAGCATTCCAGGTCTAAGCTGGGAAGTACACAGCTATCAAACACACAGGCTCTGTAGTACTTTTCAGGCTGGACAAATTTGTGGCATGGCTCGAACACACTAGGAACAGAAGCATTTATCATCATTAGTTACTGAATTCTTTAATGAGCTCCCCATGTTATAATGTGGTAACAGTGGTGCTTCAGGAGATGTGAACCACTATTACATGAGAGATTTTTACTAACAGCACTTCCCTCCACTGCAGACTTTCAAAATATCTTAAAGTATTCTCCCCTCACCTACAAAGCACTCAGGAACCAGTATTTTCTGTCCAGGAGCTACATGAATATCACTGACTGCAACCATGATCTGCTTCCTAAAGAGATTTTGTGTGTTTGAAACTAAAAAGGTTTGCTTTAATTCTGACATGACATTCAAAAAATGACAACCTCTTGTTTTCAGTTGGACTCTGTTTTCTGCTGAGTGGAGGAAAAGGCAAGAGCATGGAGCCAGTGGAAGACAGAAAGCATACAAGAACAAGAGGACACCAAGAAAGGTCAGTGTGTAGCTGCCAGAAGGCTGGGAGCAAAGTATCAACAAAGAATGACATCTAGAAGCAGAAAAAGGAATGGAAGCAACCCATTAAACTACAAGAAATGGAGCAATAGTTAGAAATCATTTTTATTCAGAAACAGATCCTAAAATTGCCACGTAATTTGAAGATCAAGTGCTTATAACTGTTAGAGGAATCTGTACCTTCCCAAAATAAGCTCACAGATGGAAGATTCTTTGCAAGGCTGTGGTGTGGTTGTGCTGGGTACTGTTGTGGGAGCCAGGCCTGGAGAGCACTGTGGTTTGGAGGGATCAACAACTTGCCAGTGATCTGCCATAGTTTCACAGTTCTTTGCAATGCTTCCATCTGGCAGCATACAGTCATCTGCTGTCTTGTTGTTGCAGGTACCTAAAATTGGTAAGGGGAGAAAGAATTCACTCCCAGATTTGTTACCAAATTCCATCAATTTTGTGGCAGGGCTGTCACTTTGCCATTTGTTATTTTCTGGAAGTGCAAAAATTCCAAGAGTAAGCCTTACCACACTGTCCATAGGTGTTGTTGCCAAAGAGGCTGTAGGGCATTCTGATAGAAAAGGACAAGCCATTGTAGGTCACATTCATTTTGAGAGCAGGGATTTCCACTACCCGGTTTATGCCTGACTCATAGATGCTCACACCAAATTTTTTGTAGGGCAAAGCCACTACCTGTTTGTTTACTGTCACCTGGTTAGAGAAAACAGAAAAGAAACATATATTTAGATTTAGAAAACAATTGAGTGCTCATTACTCTGCATTGGAGATAGAATGTAAAGGCAAATAATGTGCTTGCAGTTTGTAACAAGGGTCCCTTAGTTTGCTTTAACAGATTTATTGGAGTGACTGTGGCACTGAAGACACCCCATGAAAGTACAATATAAAATTCTCCTAAATTCCTAGTGCATACAGGTTTAACTGTCTTGGCATAAAGGAAACATGGTGTTTCACTAGTTACATGCCTTAAAAACCATATGCCTGTGGGACTAACACCACTACTTTAACACAGCAATGAGATTTTCTTGCTTTTGAGAAAAAAGAGGTCTAAGTGTTACAAATTTTCAGTAATATGCTGCAGCCCTACTTGTATTATACCCACGCAGTAATGCACAAAAATAAACCAAAGAAACCCTACAAGAGCCTAAAAACAAACACTTCCCACACAATTTTGAAGTCCTAAAGCTGGGGGACCATGTTTACCAATGAAACATAAATAAGAGGCCCCCATTCTGAAAAATATTAAAGGTGACACCAAACAAGGCTAGTGATGGTACTTTAAAATAAAATACTTAAGCCTGGTACTTCCCCGTTATATCTAATTTACATTGTAGCCTCCCATGCAACAATTATTCTTTTCCTTTTTATGAATTAATATTAATTAAATATTAATTTATTTTATATCCTTAGATCTTCACAATTTGATGATGTTTATGTATTTAGGAGCTGTAGGACCCTCCAAAGATGTGAGATACAAAAGGAAAGAAGCTGTAGAATTTTTCCCCAGAATCAATCGAAAAAACAGTTCTTCAAAGCAGTCCTGTTTTATTAACCAGAGAGGCATTAAATCTAAAACACAGATTGCTTTTTAGTTTGGGTTTTGGTTTTTTTTCCCTAACACTGTAAATCTGGCTGATGCTTTGTTAATATTTTAATCAGGAAATCAGGGGTTAACATTTATTTCAGTACCTCTACTTCCAGAGTGTTGGGTCTGATGGTTGCTATGCGCACTTCCTGAGTCTCGTGTCTGACAATAATTGTCCTGGGACAGGAGACTTCATCGTGGGCATCACAGTGGTAGTTATCAATGTAGACACCAAAGTTATCAACTTTCTTGGTAATCTCTTCCACAAGGACATAGGTACAGTTCCCTTGGTAACTGTAGTAGAGGCCATCAAAAGTCATGTAATGGGGGTCTCCCCAGCCAGTGCAGTAGCCTGCAAAACACACAGCTAGGTTAGCTCCTGGGTCAGGTCAGACTGCAGTTGAGCTTCTCCTCAGTGGTCAAGCAGAACTAAGTCAATTGAACTGAGCCCTGAAAGTGTCTGGTTTGCTGTTAGTGATGGTCAGCCCATCTGTTGATGGATACTCTTTATAAACTTAAATATTTAAAGGTGGATGAGATAAATCCCACCCCTACAGAGTGTGTCTGCAGAGATAAACCTTTACTGATAATATGAACATTAAGATTCCAGCCTACAGATGTCTGCATCTGGACATTTAAATCCTACCTTGGGAAACTGAATGTGTCCTACTCACAAAATATGCAGAGATTATGACAAATTAAGTAAGAGCCTCAATTAGTAAGAGAGAATCAATGAATCACTCCAAACAGACCAACACCAGAAGTCACAGTCTTGTACAACACTTGTCCACTGATAAATACTGTTGCTCTTGATACTGGTACCATTCCCATGGGAGATCATAGTCACCAGAACATATACTTACAGTCACACTCCCAGTGCCAACAACACCCGTCCTCGTCAATGACTGGCACAGGTGAAAGTCTGTTGGAACAGGTGGGTTTAGGAGGTGGATTGCAGATGATGGGAATCACTTCAATTTTGTTGTCTTCTATGCATATTGCCTTGGTGCAGTTACACAGCCACCAGGACTCACCTGGCTGTGTTTGGGAAGAGTTGGGGGAGGAGGGGGAGAGAGGCACAGAAAAGAGAGAGAAACCTTATGAAGAAGTCAGAATGACAACAATTATGCCTGAATAACTTTTGCAGAGCTGTAAAGTTCAATATACTTATTCACAATTTTTTTTTCTCAGCAGAAGGCTGAACATGGGAAGGAGGTGCAACAATCAGCACCATCAGGGCCTGCAGGATGAGCTAACACTGCTGAGAGCTCCTAAGCAGGAGCAGGAACCTCAAGTGGAAATTGCTTTTTTTTAGTTTCAGCTATCCAGAAGTGAAATGTCTGATCTAATCTTCTCATCACCTGGATTTCCTCTCTAACCAACAGTGACAGACATCAGTCAATACCAATGATCAATATGATCAATCCCCTTCCATGGCTGCCCAGAAGAGCATTGCCTAAGGTAATAATGTGCATGCATCATGATTTCATAAGGTTTTTTTCTATCTACCACCAGTTTTAGCCATGCATAGTTTTTATCCCTGCAGGACTACTGAGCAAGCTGGTAGATAGCTCAGCTGTGAGGAGGCTTTAGGTGTGTCAGAGGGAGAGGGATACAAATAACTGCAAACTCAGAGTCAAATGTCACAATCGTTTGAATCATGATTGTTTCACAGTCCTCTCCTGAAACCAGACTGTGACCAAATGTGACTCATGTCAAATTTCTGTGCAGTTCAGTCCTGTGGGTTCTTGTTGGGCCTCACTGTTAACACCCTCACTGTGTTAACACTCACTCTTGGGCTATTCAAAAGTAGAAACAGAAAAAAATGGTTTAGTGCCACTTAGCCCTGGGTTGCCTCCTCATCAAAGCTATCCTACAATAAAGAGAAACACTGAACTGTGATCCAGCTCCTTGAAGAAAGCCTTTTAAAAACTGTCCTTGAAGAACCAACAGCAGTCTATAAACTATCAAACCAAATATCATTGTAAATCAGTGCTGATACCAAAAAACCAGAAAGTACCATGGTACTTCCTTTCCTATCCCAATTAAGACCTACTCAGTGTGTTTCCTAACATGGAAATTATGTGTCCAATCTCTATACAAATCAGAATGCTAAAAAAACTTCATGAAAACTACTCACTGCATATGATTCATTAGGGAAAATAGAACAGTTTCTTCCAGGAGTGGTTGTTGGTGGAGTTGAAGCAGTGACTGGAGTAACTGTACTGTGTGTGGAACTTCCTGGGATGGTGACTGCAATTGATGTTGCTTTGGGCCCAGAAGTACTTGTTGAGACAGGAGAAGTGATTTCAGAGGTGGTAGTGGTTGTGGTGATGGTGGTAAAATTACTAGAGGTTGTTCCTGAAGTGGTAGTAAAAGATTCTGTTAGAGTTGTACCAGAGGTGGTAACTGGCACAGTGCTTGTTGGTACTGGTGGTGGTGCTACTGTAGAGCTGGCTGTAGGCTCTGGGGAGGATGGTCCTGCGGTTGTGGTGCTGACAGCAGTGGTGGGTGAGCCTGTTGGAGGACTTTCAGTGGTAGTGGGCTCATGGGTGGATGTTTCTGTTACTTTGGTGGTGCTGTGGGGAGAGGGTGTAGGGCCTGATGTGGTGAATTTGGTGGTTGTTCCAGATTCAGTTACTCCAGGAGTGCTGACTGGAGGTGACACAGGAGTGCTAGCTGTAGGTGTTGGGGAAGATGGTCCTGAGGTTGTAGTGCTGACAGCAGTGGTTGGTGATCCTGTCAGAGGACTTTCAGTCCCAGTGGTGGTGGGCTCATGGGTGGATGTTTCTGTGACTTTTGTGGTGCTGTGGGGAGAGGGTGTGGGACCTGAAGTGGTGAATTCAGTGGTTGTTCCAGGTTCAGTGGTTGTTTCAGGTTCAGTGACTCCTGGGGGTGTGGTGACCAACTCTGTGTTTGTTGATTCTGGTGGTGGTGATGGAGTGGTGCTGGCTGTAGATGTTGGGGGAGATGGTCCTGAGGTTGTGGTCTTGTGAGAAGAGGGTGTGGGACCTGAAGTGGTGGATTCAGTGGTTGTTCCAGGTTCAGTGACTACCCCTGTGGTTGTTGATTCTGGTGGTGGTGGTGGTGGAGTGGTGCTGGCTGTAGATGTTGGGGGAGATGGTCCTGAGGTTGTGGTCTTGTGAGAAGAGGGTGTGGGACCTGAAGTGGTGAATTCAGTGGTTGTTCCAGGTTCAGTGGTTGTTTCAGGTTCAGTGACTCCTGGGGGTGTGGTGACCAACTCTGTGGTTGTTGATTCTGGTGGTGGTGATGGAGTGGTGCTGGCTGTAGATGTTGGGGGAGATGGTCCTGAGGTTGTGGTCTTGTGAGAAGAGGGTGTGGGACCTGAAGTGGTGGATTCAGTGGTTGTTCCAGGTTCAGTGACTACCCCTGTGGTTGTTGATTCTGGTGGTGGTGGTGGTGGAGTGGTGCTGACTGTAGATGTTGGGGGAGATGGTCCTGAGGTTGTGGTCTTGTGAGAAGAGGGTGTGGGACCTGAAGTGGTAGATTCAGTTGTTGTTCCAGGTTCAGTGACTATCCCTGTGGTTGTTGATTCTGGTGGTGGTGGTGGTGGAGTGGTGCTGACTGTAGATGTTGGGGGAGATGGTCCTGAGGTTGTGGTCTTGTGAGAAGAGGGTGTGGGACCTGAAGTGGTGGATTCAGTGGTTGTTCCAGGTTCATTGACTGCCCCTGTAGTTGTTGATTCTGGTGGTGGTGGAGTGGTGCTGGCTGTAGATGTTGGGGGAGATGGTCCTGAAGTTGTGGTCTTGTGAGGAGAGGGTGTGGGACCTGAAGTGGTGAATTCAGTGGTTGTTCCAGGTTCAGTGACTACCCCTGTGGTTGTTGATTCTGGTGGTGGTGGTGGTGGAGTGGTGCTGGCTGTAGATGTTGGGGGAGATGGTCCTGAGGTTGTGGTCTTGTGAGAAGAGGGTGTGGGACCTGAAGTGGTGAATTCAGTGGTTGTTCCAGGTTCATTGACTGCCCCTGTGGTTGTTGATTCTGGTGGTGGTGGTGGTGGTCCAGTGGTGCTGGCTGTAGATGTTGGGGGAGATGGTCCTGAGGTTGTGGTCTTGTGAGAAGAGGGTGTGGGACCTGAAGTGGTGGATTCAGTGGTTGTTCCAGGTTCAGTGACTACCCCTGTGGTTGTTGATTCTGGTGGTGGTGGTGGTGGAGTGGTGCTGACTGTAGATGTTGGGGGAGATGGTCCTGAGGTTGTGGTCTTGTGAGAAGAGGGTGTGGGACCTGAAGTGGTGGATTCAGTGGTTGTTCCAGGTTCAGTGACTACCCCTGTGGTTGTTGATTCTGGTGGTGGTGGTGGTGGTGGAGTGGTGCTGACTGTAGATGTTGGGGGAGATGGTCCTGAGGTTGTGGTCTTGTGAGAAGAGGGTGTGGGACCTGAAGTGGTGGATTCAGTGGTTGTTCCAGGTTCATTGACTGCCCCTGTAGTTGTTGATTCTGGTGGTGGTGGTGGTGGAGTGGTGCTGGCTGTAGATGTTGGAGGAGGTGGTCCTGAAGTTGTGGTCTTGTGAGGAGAGGATGTGGGACCTGAAGTGGTGGATTCAGTGGTTGTTCCAGATTCAATGACTGCAGGGGGGGTGCTGATGAACTCTGTGCTTGTTGACAGTGGTGGTGTTGACTGATGAACAGTGGTGCTTTCGATTTCTGTTGTTCTAGTTGTTGACAGTGGGGTACCTGAAGGAGTAACTGGTGTGCTGGTCTTTGTTGCTGTTCCTGATTCAGGTGTTGTACCCACTGTAAAAAAGGGAGAAAACACAGCATTATATTTTAAGTAGGGTAATGCCATTTGTTATTAGCTTCATTTCATTTTCTAATAAGCAAAACTAATTAAACAAAGCTAATCATAATATATTTAGGTGTCTAGGGTTGAGGAACTGATGGTCTTTAAGGCCCCTTCCAACCCACAGCATTCTCAGATACTATAATTCTAAGATGATACTACAATACTAGAAACTCCAAATTCACCTTTCTGCTTTTTCCTTCTCATGTGACCATGAAAGTTTTCATTATGGGTCCTTTTTGGGCTCTTTTATAAGAGTTTCTGATAAGCAATTTATAAAATATTTAATATATTCAGATTCCATCTCACAGCCATGATGTGAGGAGTACACAACAGAGAAGGGTACAGCCATAATGCTGGGGGACAGGAGGGAGTAACATACACTGCTTCTGCACAAACAGACCACAGGGACAGCCCTTCAAATAAAATTAATTCAGATTTATGGGAAGTCAGGCAAACTCCTTTATGTTCAAAGGAAATATAGGAACAGGTGGCATACTGACACAGAGACAGATTCATGGGGACATTAGGGGTCTCACACTGATGACAATGAGGGGGTGTCACATTTATGACAAAACTTTTGCTTGCTTGCCAGCAGTACAGGCGATGCAGGAGAATAAAGCTCATGGGAACACTGGGACAACAGAGGAATGCAGGGACTCAGTCCACAGCAAGGAACAACCCACAGCCTGAAACCTTTCCCCACACCACAAAACCAAGCCCCACTCTATAAAGCAATGGTTGAATTCCAAGATCTTATAAAAGGTCCCTTCCAATTGATACTATTGTAGGATTATTCTGGAAGAACACATCAACTACACTCCCTCTGAAGGGAATATTGAAGACATATCTGGGAGCCAATAAACACTGAATTCTCCGGTATGAAGGCAAGAAATGAAAACACAAGCTGAGAATTACCTATAGCTTCTGAGGTCGGGGGCAGTGGGGTTTTGGTGATAATATTTCCTGGAAATGTAGGTGTTTTGACAGGAACAATTGTTGTTGTACCCAGCGTGCTGGTGGTGGTGCTTTCAGAGGGACTTGTGCTGGTGGTAGTGGGAGGCTTTGATGGTGTTGGTCTGGCAGCAGTTGTCGATACCAGCAGGGAGGGCGCTGTGCTAGTGGGTGATGGTGGCACTGTTGTAAACAGCATGAAAAGAGAAGACAATGTCACAAAAACAGGCTCAGCTCCCATGGCATGCCATGGGTACCTCTGATCACATCTTCCCCAGCTGAATGAAAAAGCTCAGCAGAAGCAATAACAAGATCCCATCAGTTCAGTGTCTGTCCTGGGCTGGGGCACCAGGATGAAAACCTCCTCAGAGTGCTGCTGTACTCAAGGAACACAGGAACCACTGCTGAGCACCCTTGCAAGATTCTCATTTCTGAACCAGACAGAACAAGGGCTGTCTTTGTGCATCTGCTGTTGCAGGTGATGCACAACAATTCCTCCCACCTCTGATCCCACAGAGAGGACACAAGTTGAGGTGTGCACCAACCATCACAGCTCCTACAGGAAGCCAACACAGAGAGCAGAGATCAGACAAGTACCTGAAGGTAATACAGTGGTGTATGTTGGTACAGGCACAGATGTGCTTGCTGTAGTTGTTGTGGGTGTTGCTGTGCCACTTGTTGTTGTCCCCAGGGTGCTGCTGATGGGGGTGCTTTCAGTGGTGGTGGTGATGATGGTGGTGGTGGTTGTAGGCTCTGATGGCGTTGGCCTGGCGGTGGTTGTTGATACAGTCGAGGTGATTGTGGGGGGTTTTGTAGGTGTTGATGGAGGTGGGACTGTTGGTGTAGTGGGGCCAGGAATACACTCTGGAATGTCAGGGATGCAGCAGACACGGATCTCATAGTTGAGGCAGACTGGCATTGGAATTATACCTCCTATCTGCTGATCTCTGTTGTTACAGGTCAGCCCTGTCTCCACATCACATTTCACCTCCTGCCCTAAACTGGCAATGGGAACAGTCGGGAATTTGGTTGCTCTGCATGTGATATTCACAGGTTTCTCACAGACCCAGGAGGAGTTCTTCTTCTTAATATTCTCAAAGGTTTCATAGTCACCACCATTTCTGTTAGAACTGTTTGGGTAGCTCACATCTATCCAGCCTGTCCAGATGCATTCACACCCTGTGGGGAAACAACAAGAGGAACCATTGGAAGCAGGGAGAAGAGAGACAGCAATCCAGGCACCATGACAACTGTGGGTGACACTCTGGGCAACCACTGCAAGCAAGGGTGCCCCTCAGTCACTAATAGGCACACCTCTCAGCCAACCCTGCTGGCAACTCAGCTCACTTGCAGGAACTGCTTTGCCCCCTTTGGGCCCACCCAGCAAACTGGGACCAAAGCAGGCACAGGCACTGCACAGGCAGTGGGGTTTTGGTGACTGTCTATTACTGACTGGCATTGGGAACATAGTGTCAGTGGGAACATACCAGGAAGGGAGGTTGTTGGGCCAGTTGTTGTTGTGCCCACAGAAGTGGTGGTCCCCCTGGTGGGGGGTATCGTGGTTCTAGTGGTAGTGGTAGGTCTCAATGGTGATGATGTTGGCAGGGTGGTGGTTGCAGATACAGGTGGGGAGGGCACTGTGCTCGTTGTCGATGATGGTGGGGCTGTTAGAAACAGTAAGGAACAGAGAAGACACTGTCACAAAACCAGGCCCCATCCCCACTGCACACCTTGCTGCTTGCTGAACACATCCCCTCCATCTGAATGACAAAGCTCAGCAGCAGCAATAGCAAGATCCCATCAGCTCAGTGTCTGTCCTGGGCTGGGGCACCAGGATGAAAACCTCCTCAGAGTGCTGCTGTACTCGAGGAACACAAGGACCTTAACCAAGCACCCCTGCATGATCCTCTCTTCTGACTGCACCTGAACAAGGGCTGTCTTTGTGCATCTGCTGTTGCAGGCCAAGCACAACAATTCCACCCACCTCTGATCCCACAGAGAGGACACAAGATGAGGTGTGCTCCTTCACTCATAGCTCCCATGGGAAGGAAACACAGAGAGCCGAGATCAGACAAGTACCTGACGGTGATGCGGTGCTTGGGGAGGTTGTTGTGTGCACAGGTGTGCTTGCAGAAGTTGTTGTGGGTGTTGCTGTCCCAGTTGTTGGCTCTGGGGTGTTGGTGGTGGTGGTGGTTTCAAGGGGCCCTGTGGTGGTGGTGGGAGGCTTTGATGGTGTTGGTCTGGCAGTGGTTGCTGTTACAGGTGGGGAGGATGCAAAGTTTGATGTGGATGAAGGTGGGACTGTTGTAAACAGCATGAAAAGAGAAGACAGTGTCACAAAACCAGGCCCCACTCCCAGTGCATACCATGGTCTCTCTGAACACACATCTTCTCCAGCTGAAGGACAAAGCTCAGCAGCAGCAATAGCAAGATCACATCAGCTCTGTGTCTCTCCTGGGCTGGGGCACCAGGTTGAAAACCTCCTCAGAGTGCTGCTGTACTCGAGGAACACAAGGACCTTAACCAAGCACCCCTGCATGATCCTCTCTTCTGACTGCACCTGAACAAGGGCTGTCTTTGTGCATCTGCTGTTGCAGGCCAAGCACAACAATTCCACCCACCTCTGATCCCACAGAGAGGACACAAGATGAGGTGTGCTCCTTCACTCATAGCTCCCATGGGAAGGAAACACAGAGAGCCGAGATCAGACAAGTACCTGACGGTGATGCGGTGCTTGGGGAGGTTGTTGTGTGCACAGGTGTGCTTGCAGAAGTTGTCGTGGGTGTTGCTGTCCCAGTTGTTGGCTCTGGGGTACTGGTAGTGGTGGTGGTGGTTTCAAGGGGCCTTGTGGTGGTGGTGGGAGGCTTTGATGGTGTTGGTCTGACAGTGGTTGCTGTTACAGGTGGGGAGGATGCGGTGCTCAATGTGGACGAGGGTGGGACTGTTGTAAACAGCATGAAAAGAGAAGACAGTGTCACAAAACCAGGCCCCACTCCCACTGCATACCATGGTCTCTCTGATCACATCCTCTGCAGCTGAAGGACAAGGTCCAAAAACAGCAGGAACACTTCCTGTCAGCTCTGTGTCTGCCTGTCCTGGGCAGAGGCACCAGGATGAAAACCTCCTCAGAGTGCTGCTGTACTCAAGGAACACAAGGACCTTGACCAAGCACCCCTGCATGATCCTCTCTTCTGACTGCACCTGAACAAGGGCTGTCTTTGTGCATCTGCTGTTGCAGGCCAAGCACAACAATTCTTCCTACCCCTGATCCCACAGAGAGGACACAAGATGAGGTGTGCTCCTTCACTCATTGCTCCCATGGGAAGGAAACACAGAGAGCAGAGATCAGACAAGTACCTGACGGTGATGCGGTGCTTGGGGAGGTTGTTGTGTGCACAGGTGTGCTTGCAGAAGTTGTCGTGGGTGTTGCTGTCTCAGTTGTTGGCCCTGGGGTGCTGGTGGTGGTGGTGGTTTCAAGGGGCCCTGTGGTGGTGGTGGTGGTGGGAGGCTTTGATGGTGTTGGTCTGGCAGTGGTTGCTGTTACAGGTGGGGAGGATGCGGTGCTCAATGTGGACGAGGGTGGGACTGTTGTAAACAGCATGAAAAGAGAAGACAGTGTCACAAAACCAGGCCCCACTCCCACTGCATACCATGGTCTCTCTGATCACATCGTCTGCAGCTGAAGGACAAGGTTCAACAGCAGCAACAGGAACACTTCCTGTCAGCTCTGTATCTGCCTGTCCTGGGCAGAGGCACCAGAATAAAAACCTCCTCAGAGTGCAGCTGTACTCGAGGAACACAAGGACCTTAACCAAGCACCCCTGCATGATCCTCTCTTCTGACTGCACCTGAACAAGGGCTGTCTTTGTGCATCTGCTGTTGCAGGCCAAGCACAACAATTCCACCCACCTCTGATCCCACAGAGAGGACACAAGATGAGGTGTGCTCCTTCACTCATAGCTCCCATGGGAAGGAAACACAGAGAGCCGAGATCAGACAAGTACCTGACGGTGATGCGGTGCTTGGGGAGGTTGTTGTGTGCACAGGTGTGCTTGCAGAAGTTGTCGTGGGTGTTGCTGTCTCAGTTGTTGGCTCTGGGGTGCTGACACTGACGGTGGTGGTGGTGGGAGGCTTTGATGGTGTTGGTCTGGCAGTGGTTGCTGTTACAGGTGGGGAGGATGCGGTGCTCAATGTGGACGAGGGTGGGACTGTTGTAAACAGCATGAACAGAGAAGACAGTGTCACAAAACCAAGCCCCACTCCCACTGCACACCGTGGTCTCTCTGACAACATTCTGTCCCACTGAAGGATAAGGTCCAACAGCAGCAAAAGGAAGACATTTTGTCAGTTCAGTATCTGTCTGTAGTGTGCAGAGGCACCAGGATGAAAGCACCTGCTGTACTCAAGGAACACAGGCACCACTACCAAGGACTCCTCCATGATCCTCTCTTCTGTTGCACCTGAACAAGGGCTGTCTTTGTGCATCTCCTCTCACATGCAATTCACAACTCTTCCCACCCCTGATCCCACAGAGAGGACACAAGATGAGGTGTGCTCCTACCCTCATTGCTCCCATGGGAAGGAAACACAGAGAGCCGAGATCAGACAAGTACCTGACGGTGATGCGGTGCTTGGGGAGGTTGTTGTGTGCACAGGTGTGCTTGCAGAAGTTGTCGTGGGTGTTGCTGTCCCAGTTGTTGGCCCTGGGGTGCTGGTGGTGGTGGTGGTTTCAAGGGGCCCTGTGGTGGTGGTGGTGGTGGGAGGCTTTGATGGTGTTGGTCTGGCAGTGGTTGCTGTTACAGGTGGGGAGGACGTGGTGCTCAATGTGGACGAGGGTGGGACTGTTGTAAACAGCATGAAAAGAGAAGACAGTGTCACAAAACCAGGCCCCACTCCCACTACATACCATGGTCTCTCTGATCACATCGTCTGCAGCTGAAGGACAAGGTCCAACAGCAGCAACAGGAACACTTCCTGTCAGCTCTGTGTCTGCCTGTCCTGGGCAGAGGCACCAGAATAAAAACCTCCTCAGAGTGCAGCTGTACTCGAGGAACACAAGGACCTTAACCAAGCACCCCTGCATGATCCTCTCTTCTGACTGCACCTGAACAAGGGCTGTCTTTGTGCATCTGCTGTTGCAGGCCAAGCACAATTCCACCCACCTCTGATCCCACACAGAGGACACAAGATGAGGTGTGCTCCTTCACTCATTGCTCCCATGGGAAGGAAACACAGAGAGCCGAGATCAGACAAGTACCTGACGGTGATGCGGTGCTTGGGGAGGTTGTTGTGTGCACAGGTGTGCTTGCAGAAGTTGTCGTGGGTGTTGCTGTCTCAGTTGTTGGCTCTGGGGTGCTGACACTGACGGTGGTGGTGGTGGGAGGCTTTGATGGTGTTGGTCTGGCAGTGGTTGCTGTTACAGGTGGGGAGGATGCAGTGCTCAATGTGGACGAGGGTGGGACTGTTGTAAACAGCATGAACAGAGAAGACAGTGTCACAAAACCAGGCCCCACTCCCACTGCACACCGTGGTCTCTCTGACAACATTCTGTCCCACTGAAGGACAAGGTCCAACAGCAGCAAGAACACCACTTCCTGTCATCTCTGTATCTGCCTGTCCTGGGCTGGGGCACCAGGATGAAAACCTCCTCAGAGTGCTGCTGTACTCGAGGAACACAAGGACCTTAACCAAGCACCCCTGCATGATCCTCTCCTCTGACTGCACCTGAACAGGGGCTGTCTTTGTGCATCTGCTGTTGCAGGTGATGCACAACAATTCCTCCCACCTCTGATCCCACAGAGAGGACACAAGTTGAGGTGTGCACCAACCATCACAGCTCCTACAGGAAGCCAACACAGAGAGCAGAGATCAGACAAGTACCTGAAGGTAATACAGTGGTGTATGTTGGTACAGGCACAGATGTGCTTGCTGTAGTTGTTGTGGGTGTTGCTGTGCCACTTGTTGTTGTCCCCAGGGTGCTGCTGATGGGGGTGCTTTCAGTGGTGGTGGTGATGATGGTGGTGGTGGTTGTAGGCTCTGATGGCGTTGGCCTGGCGGTGGTTGTTGATACAGTCGAGGTGATTGTGGGGGTTTTGTAGGTGTTGATGGAGGTGGGACTGTTGGTGTAGTGGGGCCAGGAATACACTCTGGAATGTCAGGGATGCAGCAGACACGGATCTCATAGTTGAGGCAGACTGGCATTGGAATTATACCTCCTATCTGCTGATCTCTGTTGTTACAGGTCAGCCCTGTCTCCACATCACATTTCACCTCCTGCCCTAAACTGGCAATGGGAACAGTCGGGAATTTGGTTGCTCTGCATGTGATATTCACAGGTTTCTCACAGACCCAGGAGGAGTTCTTCTTCTTAATATTCTCAAAGGTTTCATAGTCACCACCATTTCTGTTAGAACTGTTTGGGTAGCTCACATCTATCCAGCCTGTCCAGATGCATTCACACCCTGTGGGGAAACAACAAGAGGAACCATTGGAAGCAGGGAGAAGAGAGACAGCAATCCAGGCACCATGACAACTGTGGGTGACACTCTGGGCAACCACTGCAAGCAAGGGTGCCCCTCAGTCACTAATGGGCACACCTCTCAGCCAACCCTGCTGGCAACTCAGCTCACTTGCAGGAACTGCTTTGCCCCCTTTGGGCCCACCCAGCAAACTGGGACCAAAGCAGGCACAGGCACTGCACAGGCAGTGGGGTTTTGGTGACTGTCTATTACTGACTGGCATTGGGAACATAGTGTCAGTGGGAACATACCAGGAAGGGAGGTTGTTGGGCCAGTTGTTGTTGTGCCCACAGAAGTGGTGGTCCCCCTGGTGGGGGGTATCGTGGTTCTAGTGGTAGTGGTAGGTCTCAATGGTGATGATGTTGGCAGGGTGGTGGTTGCAGATACAGGTGGGGAGGGCACTGTGCTCGTTGTCGATGATGGTGGGGCTGTTAGAAACAGTAAGGAACAGAGAAGACACTGTCACAAAACCAGGCCCCATCCCCACTGCACACCTTGCTGCTTGCTGAACACATCCCCTCCATCTGAATGACAAAGCTCAGCAGCAGCAATAGCAAGATCCCATCAGCTCAGTGTCTGTCCTGGGCAGAGGCACCAGGATGAAAACCTCCTCAGAGTGCTGCTGTACTCAAGGAACACAAGGACCTTAACCAAGCACCCCTGCATGATCCTCTCTTCTGACTGCACCTGAACAAGGGCTGTCTTTGTGCATCTGCTGTTGCAGGCCAAGCACAACAATTCTTCCTACCCCTGATCCCACAGAGAGGACACAAGATGAGGTGTGCTCCTTCACTCATTGCTCCCATGGGAAGGAAACACAGAGAGCAGAGATCAGACAAGTACCTGACGGTGATGCGGTGCTTGGGGAGGTTGTTGTGTGCACAGGTGTGCTTGCAGAAGTTGTCGTGGGTGTTGCTGTCTCAGTTGTTGGCCCTGGGGTGCTGGAGGTGGTGGTGGTTTCAAGGGGCCCTGTGGTGGTGGTGGTGGTGGGAGGCTTTGATGGTGTTGGTCTGGCAGTGGTTGCTGTTACAGGTGGGGAGGATGTGGTGCTCAATGTGGACGAGGGTGGGACTGTTGTAAACAGCATGAAAAGAGAAGACAGTGTCACAAAACCAGGCCCCACTCCCACTGCATACCATGGTCTCTCTGATCACATCGTCTGCAGCTGAAGGACAAGGTTCAACAGCAGCAACAGGAACACTTCCTGTCAGCTCTGTATCTGCCTGTCCTGGGCAGAGGCACCAGAATAAAAACCTCCTCAGAGTGCAGCTGTACTCGAGGAACACAAGGACCTTAACCAAGCACCCCTGCATGATCCTCTCTTCTGACTTCACCTGAACAAGGGCTGTCTTTGTGTATCTGCTGTTGCAGGCCAAGCACAACAATTCCTCCCACCCCTGATCCCATGGAGAGGATACAAGTTGATGTGTGCACCAACCATCACTGCTTCTACAGGAAGCCAACACAGAGAGCAGAGATCAGACAAGTACCTGAAGGTGATGCGGTGCTTGGGGAGGTTGTTGTGTGCACAGGTGTGCTTGCAGAAGTTGTCGTGGGTGTTGCTGTCCCAGTTGTTGGCCCTGGGGTGCTGGAGGTGGTGGTGGTGCTTTTTTGGAGCGTTGTGGTGATGGTGGTGTTGGTAGGAGGCTTTGAAGGTGTTGGTCTTGCCGTGGTTGCTGATACAGGTGGAGTGGGAACTCTGGTCGTTGTGGGGGATGGTGGGGCTGTTAGAAGTAGCAAGGATAAAGAGAAAAGGTGAAGTTGCACAGTGCCTGAGTGTGAGACACAATATGCTCTGAACAGAAATTATTGTCTAGGCAGCTGCTACAAGCCTGTACTTTTCTGCCCACTCTTTGCATGTTTACAGCCAATATTAATATGTCTTAATTTCTATCTCCAAAGAACAGAGTAGTTCCAGATCTGTGCACAGAGAGAGTAATAACAATCCTTCTCTAGCAAAGAGCAAAGGGATGGTGCTGTAATCTGCCTCTCACTAAATTTAATATGTAAGACATGAGGAGGAGCGAGGCTCTGAGAGGCCTTTGCACTTACACCACCTCACTAACTCATAGAGTAAGAACTGAGAGGGCAAGCTGTTGTCTTGGAAGGAAGTGAGCATGGGAATGTGTTAATGCCTGATCGTCAGATCAGTTCTGTCATGCAATGTCAGCCTGATGCAGAAGTTCACAGAGTACAAGTGGATTTCAGCAGCCCAGGTGAGAGCTCAAGTGGCAGCCTTCAGAGTGAAACCTTTGCTGAAAGCCTGCCAGAGGAATCCTTCCTTCCCAAAACCTATAACCACACACCAGATTTAGCACTAACAGAGTGAAACAAGAGGAAAGTAGGAAGAAATCCTGCAGAGCCCCAAACAGGCAGTGCCTAAAATGAAGGTACCATGAATGAAGGCCTCCTCTGATCTCAGACACTCTTCCTTTCAGCAGGAATACATAGATCCAAAGCAGCATAAATAAAATCCCTGTCAGCTCAGTGTCTGCTGTGACACTGACATGCCTTGGTGGCTGACAGCCTTTTGATTTCTCTGTGGCAAAGCAAGAGCAGAGACTATTGGGTTCCTAAATACCTGTAGAGGTTGAAATCACTGGAGAAGTGACTGGTGGTGTGGACTCCCTTGTGCTGGTTGGGGTGGGTGTGGTGGTGGTGGTTGTTGGCTGCCTGGTTGTAGTGGTGGTGGGCACTGTTGTGCTGGTAGTGGTTGAAGTTGCAGTTGGGGCTGGACTTGCAGAACAAGGAAATTCTTGCCACTCACAACAGTTGACCCTGATTTCATAATTATAGCAAAGCTGCCACATAGTTGCCTCTTGCTCATCATTTGTACAGCTTAGTCCGTATGTAACGTTGCACTCCACTTTCTGGCCAAGTTCCTCTAAGCTCATTTCTGGTTTATCTCTAGCTCTGCATTCAATATTTTCAGGAGCTTCACATATTTTATGTCCATGTACTTCTCTTACTGCATCGTAGGTCTCATAGTCACCACCATCTTCCTCAGGTTTGCTGACATCAAACCAGTCAGTCCAATCACAGATGAACCCAAAGCATGGAGCTGCAAGAGAAGAGAGAAACTCAGCATCTGAGCTTGCAGAGAGCATTCTGTGAATACTTATTTTGGATTCGTTTTGATTAAGGACTGAAGCACTGCACTCAAACTTGTTGTTTTCCCAAGAGAAGAGATTTCTAAAACTAATTCTACATTACCAGGTTTTTCAACAGAAAGCTTCACATCAAAAGAGAATCACCAAGTTTAGGCCTTTAAAGGTCTTTCATTAATCTATACTTATTTTTTGTTCTAAAAATATTTTTCTGTAATGGCTGTCTTAATTTACTCTTCCTTTAAATGTTTGGTGGGGTTTTTGGACATTTTTAACAACTGAGTTATCTATTTAAAACTTACTTGTAATTACTGGAGGTCTTGTAGTGACAACTGAAATAGAAAAAAAAATTATTCCATCATCTGCAAGCCTTAAGAAAAAAATTAATTGCGGTTTTAAATATCCTAATTATATATATTTCTACTGAGACATCTTCCACTGTCCCAGCAGGATACTGAGATGCTAACATATTTATTAATAAACAGAATGGAAGACTGCACCCCACCCCATAAGTTTGTAGTAACAATTTCTTCCATAAGAAGCAAATCCAGGTGTTAAAAGTCTTTATTAGTGTACTGTGATAAAACACTTGTAAGTATCACTCTATCTGTGTGAGAGATACCTGTGTCAGTTATAAGTCTACATATTTTTCATTCTATGTTTCCAGTACACAGCTTAAAGAAAATAAAACCTTTAGATGTGCAATGTGCATCTCTGTTGAAGATTTACCTGTGGTGGTAAGAGTACTGGTAGGAATGGAGGTTGAAATGGTTGTAGGTGAAGTTGTTGGACAAGGATAAGTACTTCCAACAACTACAGAACCATTTTCTGCACAGATATATGTTTTACATATGTTGCCATCCTGTACTTGTGCCACAGTGCTGCCCACTTCATAACTTGTTCCATTGATGACACAGGGACACCCTGGAAGAAAGAGATTTACTGTGCAGCTTTTCTGCTACCAGAGAGAAAGAGAAACTCCTTATTGACAGGTAAGCTATGAGCCAGGCATGCTCCTTTCAGAGGCATGGAACTTACATCTAGGACATCTTACTGATTTATCTTTACTTCTAGGGGATTTTATCTTTACTGATTTTATCTTTACTTTTATATATTAAATATAAATAACAAAGCCCTGCATAAAATGCTTGGAAGAACAGACTTGGAAAAAAGGTTTTAAAATTTTCTGGGAGAAATAACAACTGCAATTTAATACCTGACACTTCTCTGAACTACTGTGTTTTCTGGCAGTGCAAACTCTTGCAATTAAATCCATTAGTCTGGATATGGGACGAAGTAAGAAAGCATAAACCAAGATGAGAAAAAGGCTGAACAGGAAGTGTACTGACACCAAGGCTCAGCAAAAGGGCTGCCCCATTTCTTTGGCCACAGATTTCACTTACACTAGAAAGAAATTATTCCCAGTCAGAACTAAGTCTGTTGTAGTTCTAGGCACAATTGGTTTTTTTTCTTTTCATTTCTAAAAACAACCAAATGTGATTTACCTGGGATTGTTGTACAGTGTATGGATCCTGAGGGGTCACAGACACTAAAAGCAAATATTACAAAGATTAAAATGTTGCAAGTATTTTATAGTACCTGTCAGCAGAGCCAAGAGCACAGAAAAGTAGAAATTTCTCACTTGATCTCCATTCATACCCTTGGATATTTTTGGGGGGTGTTATATTTTCAAGATTTCCTATCACAGTTGCATTCAACCTTTCATTATTTCATTTCATCTCCTTTGATTCTTTCAGTACAACATATGTAAACAACCAAAAACTGCTTTGCTTTGCAAGTTGCAATAGTGCAATATGAAGAACTGTTTTTCAGAGTAGTGAACTTATAGCCAGATCAGGGCTTTTTTTGTGTCTTTGGTCACCATGTAGATTCAGATATGTCAGTGATATTATTAAAGCTCTAGGACTGAGCATTTAGGTTGAAACTATCTCAGGGATAGTGCAGATCATTTTGGGTTACAGGGATTCTGAAATCCCAGTTTTAAGTGAGAATTCAGGGCAGAGTAACCCTTCCTTCCCAAAGAGACATGAGAATCAAAAGGTTCTTCTAGACAAACACTCAGGTTTTATGCCATTAAATCATTTAAGACACTTTGAATTGTATATTTAGTCAATTTTCCCATAAACTTATTTTAAATGACACTGCCAACATGAAATATGAGTTATTATGGGTTTGTAAAATGATGAATGAAAAGTTGAGAAATAATATATATTGCAAGGGCAGCATTTTGTGAGTTTAAGTCTCAAGTGGAATAAACAATCTTGTTCCTCTGATGTCTACTGATAACTGCTAGAATATACCAGCTCTTCAGGTGAAGCTGCATCTCTATTGGCTTGAGGCTCAGGAAAGTAAACGAGGGGCTTCATAGGGATCATTTTTTTCCTGAATTACTGAGGATGTTTTTGCATTTTTACACACCACTTTGTACAGTTCTCTTCCACAGGTATTTCCTCCCCAGGGCGAACAGGAACTCCATTGTTGTAGCACCAACATTGATCCTCAGACACACATTCCTTTGTCTCTTCATTATAAACAGGCTTGTCCTTAGGGCATCTGGGGTAGCAGCCTGTTGATGACAAGTAGAGCAGCATACAGGATGGGGAAAAAGTATAGAGTTTATGCTATATATATATATAACTCAGTGATATGATGCCTTTTAAAGAAATTTTTCTCACTGAAACATTCTTCTTTCTTCACCTTGCAGAGCCCTCTAATTATATTAATTTCTGTGGTTCAGATAGTAATTTTAAGATAAAGAAACATCCTGATTTTTCTACATATATTTAAATATGATATATATATACTATATACAATAGATACAGATCACTTGTGAAGAATATGGTAGTGGATTCATCAACAAACATGTTTTTCACTCTATTTCTTGGAACACTGGACCTTTAACAGATCAGGTATCTCCACCCCAAACAAAAAATTTATCCACATTTTCCTGCACTCTTGACCAGTGACCAAACCCCACCTGCAAGGGATTCATTGTGTGTCAATTCTCATTGCATTTTTCATGTAAATATAATTTTTTAAAAAATTATCATGTCCTGCTTTCAAATAAACTCTCATAAAATCTAATTCTTAATGACATGAGGTCCTCTTTATACAGTACTGGAGTTCTAAATAGCCTATAAACTGAATAACTGTGTTATTAACTGGGACTTAAAAGTCACTTCACACTGCCAGACTGTACTAAAGATGCTCTAACAAAAGTGTGTTCTGTATTTCCACTGAAGATAAAGAACAAAAGTAATTTAGAAAGATAACTGGATATATAATAATCTGCCTCCTCACACTTTCCAGATCTTTCTAATGAGACAATTTATTTCAAAACACAGAGCCAACTTTTTAATTTTCACATTTTTAATTTTCTTGGTTTCCTTCTCTTCAAATGCCCTTAGAATGGGATTCAAAATAACAATAGTGGAATAATCTTGCATGTTTTAAGATATTATTCAAGCAGGTAGCTAGTTTTATGGCTGAGAGCAATGTACCTGTCACCCACTGATGATAATAAAGAGTAAAGTGCATTATAGGAGACATACTGTAAAACTGAAGACAAATTCAACACAACAGATTTCAGAACATCTTGTCAGGCTGACTGAATATTTCATATTGATTGCATGGTACCAGGCAAATTTATCTGAAAAAACCCCAAAATGGCAAGGAATTTATTACCTTCCAGGTATGGCACTGAAAAGTTGGTGGTGACATTATTGATCATCCTGCAGGTCACAACATTCCCACCACAGGGCTCATAGTGCCACTCACACTTATCGTGAGGGTTGTAGTAGTCACAAAATATTGCTGATGGGGAAAAAAAAAAAAAAAGGAGAAGCTGATTAAAAACGTGGTTGCCAGATTGCAGCTCTGATCAGGTCTTAAAAGGTAGAAGCTCAGTGAATCTACATGTTAAGCCAGCAAGATTTCTCTTGAGGTGCAAGACCTGGGTGTCCTTCTATGATGTTCTGACACAGCATGCATCAAAAGGTGGAGTCAAAACTCTAGGGCCTCAGACTTTCAGAATTAACAGTCAAGCCACAGAGTGAAAATGGATTCAAACCACACACACACACACACAAAATACTGTTTATTTTAAATTAAAATGACCAGTAACTATCTGAGAGTATTTTTCTTCCCTGGCCATTAGCAAATTCCTAAAATCTCTTGTAGATTATGGACAGAGAAAAGAACCTTTATAAACTTATCTATTAAAGCTGACTGAAATTTGCAAATTCTGTTTCACTGGCTTCTTATACTTAAAAGCTGCAACTAGCCTTCATTCTGAACCAGAACAATTTTTTTTTTAATTAAAAGATTTTACATTTCTGCCACTTAGAATCCCAAAATTTTGTTTTGAGCTCTTTTTGGAGCATTAGCACCACAAATGGAGACTGCTTAATACTGATTAGGTTCATCTACACAGGAGCAGATCTACATATTCTAAAGTAAAATTGTGAATAATCTGAAAAACAGAGAGCAGAAAAAGACAGGAATTGGAATTCACCCATTATCAAGCAAAACAGAAGGATGACTTGAAACCCAGACTTGATACATTAAAAAAAAAAAAAGAATTAAAAGAGAATAAGGAAAGGAAAAAGGAAAGAGGGAAAAGGAAAACCACACAAACCATACACATTTACTAGCTCCATTTGTTCCTTGCTATTCTGTGAAAATAAATTGCATTGCAGAGCCAGCACTCCCAGTCACTCCCAGTGACAGTATGACTGGTTTGTCAGCCTCTCTGACAGAGAGCAGCCAGAAGGAAACCCTTGTGCTGAGCTGGTACTCACGGCAGATATCAGGAGTTCTCCAGAAAACACAGGCCTGAGCCTTGGAACATTCCTGAGCGTAGGCAGCAACTGCAGAACAGAAGCACTCACAGTCCCCACCACTGTCACAAGAACAGGCATCATGCACACAGGCATCATAGAAAGGGTTTGGGTCCACCTGGTGGGGAGAGCAATGGTGCCCCAGTTGATCTCCAAATCAGTTTTCAAACAAGGAAGCTTGAGACATCTCTTGAAATAGGGGAATTAATTGAGCTGGGCTGGAATGAGACTGTTACTGAGAATTACCAAATCTCAGACACTGTGGGTTTGGAGCCACTTAATGCATTTTGGATAATAATAGACTTAAAGTAACATAGCACTGGCACAGTTTGCTGTGACTGAAAAAATAAAATCAGAGTCTTTGTCAGTGCCCACATTTTCTAGCAGAGTTCCCCTCACTGCTCTCAAACCCAAGCTGCATGGATGCCCATGGAGCCTTAGCTTCCAGCAAGTGGGGAGCAATTCCAGCAAGGCTGCACTTCCAGCAGGAAGCAGAGGATTTACTGCCTGGCAGCTTTTTGAGTTTATCCACTTTCTTGCTTAGGACCACAAGAAGATAGACTGAAGACTGGATTTTGTTTGCTGAAGGTATCAATGTAGAAACACATATTAAATTAACTAAATCAATAATTCTTTTTTAGAATGACTTTTTTACTGTGAGTTAAGAACAAATTGTTGTTAATATTACCATGCTTCAGGAGAGAGACAAGAAATAATGAGGAGTGATCTCTGGGTGCTGTGCCCTGGTACAGTGGCAATTCAGCAGCCTGTCTGGATTGCACCCTGTCAGTGATTTCCAAGGAGAACACTTCTGTGGGTTGGATATTACAAGGAGCAGCGATTTCTTCAGCACACCACCTCCAAGTACAGCATGAATTCCTGTCAGACTGGTCTGATGATTGCAAGGGCTTTCAGAACTTAGAGTACTGACAGTCTCTCAACAAGAGAGGTGCAGCTGTAACACACAGAGACCTACTTGGGGTAGATTTATGAAGTTAATAGCTGGGCTGGCACTGCTACTGACACATTCCCACTGCCACAGATACTGAAACTCCTCTGATTAAAGCCACTTGAAATGTGCCACCACTTGTACTGAAGACATAACTGAAGATGACTATTTAAGCATTTCATTTTCTGCTGACCTCTCTGCAGTAACAGAACTGTGCTGTCCCATCCCTTCCTGCCTTCTACAAACCTTGGAGTGACAGATTTTAAAGACTTCACTCAGGATGATGCTGCATTCCTTCTCTGCCCAGGACTTCCGATGTGGTTTCACATCACAGGGTTTAATCTCCTGTGTGGCATCTGGGCACATGGTAGATTGTTTCCAGGAATTCCCAAACTTCAGAGCATTGGTGTCCTGCAGCCCACTCCTTTGTGTAAAGTCATTATTAGACTTGTCATCAAAGTTGCCACACAGACCACAGACTTTGCCCTGGAAAGGAAATTAACATATCCACAGCTTTTAAATATATAACAGAAATAAGAAAGAGACCCTAGTAAAGTCAGAGGAAAAGACTGACATCAAAAAGGACAACTGACTCTCCCTGTAAATGATGCATTTTCATTTTCACTTGGCAATAACTTGTTCAGAAATTAAACCTTTGTCTGTATACTCAGCAAACTGGACAGCTGCCATGTCTTCCCTCCTTGGAACCAATTCTATCTAGAGTGTTCCCATGTTTCTGTGACCCATCATCCAACTGATAACCCTGAAGAGTCTCTTTCAGCTGAGAAGAATTAATTTATTTTCCTTTCTTCTCAATTTATCATAACTCAACTATTAATATAAGCCTGAGGGAAATTCATTCTGCTCAAAAATACTTCTATTAAAAGCTTCCAACATAATGAGAACCATTTCTTCATCCAGGGAAAAAAGTCAGGGATTCCTTTTCTTTGAAGGAATGACTATAGTAACCTACCCCCAATACTAAGATTTTGGTAGTGCTACTTGAGGTACACCAGCCCTCTCAATACAACCCCACACCTCCTCACTCAGCACTATAAATTCAGTACCCTATAACTCAGCATGCTGATTTTCAGAAATCAGAACCAGCTGCATACATTGCAATGGGTTTTGGGCTGAGATTTCATGCAGGAGTCCAAGTGCATGTACCTTCAGCTTGAATCCCCTAAATTACTTGGGATGCACACACTCAGAATGCCTCAGATATTTAGCTTTATGGCAACCATGTGCTATGCATCCCCTACACATGGATTATGATGGACTGTGAGGAACTCCAGTAGCACCTCTGAAAGCTGTGAGAGGAGCAATGCCAGCTGAGCCTCAGTGTGCAGAGGACACAGAGTCACAATAAATGAACATTTACATTTCCTTATATTATTTATCTGTTAATACTACTTCTGCTTCAGAAAAAGTCAGACAGGTACTAACTTTGTAAGCAGGGGACAGCTTGATGAAAACAGTAGTCTTCTTATCCCAGATAAGCATCACACCATTGCTAGCCTCAATCACAAGGTAGAGCCCCACTGTCCTGTTCCAGTAATGCACATCCCCACCAACATCTCGCTGAATTTCTTTATAATCTTTGTTCTCCAATTTCAGTTCAGTTTTCTGAAAGGTAAAAGAGAATTATTAGAACACTAAGCTTTGCGATCAGATAAAGTATGAGATGCTCATAGCTGTACAGCTCATTCTGAAACCAAAAGCTCAGAGTCTGGAATAACTTCCCAAGATGATGGGAAGTGGATTAACACCACTGCCTGAGAGAGATTTCAATACCTGAGAAACTTCCCCCTTGCAGATTAATTTAATAGGGCCTCTAGCATTTTACTTGTTATAGCTGCTCCTAGGGATGTGGCTCTGGATCACTGCTTTTTAAGAAACACTTAAATACTGATCCATACTCACTGAGTATCACTACTCACCCCTAGAAACATTTTAATGGCCTTTGAGCAGGTGACTCCTGTAGTGCCACAGGGAACATTCTCTGTGATGATGCTGAATGAGCCATTGGACTTTTTGTCACCACAAAAATCCTATTGAGAAAGGAAAAAAAAATTAGCATCAACAATATTAGGTAGAATATTCATTTTTATAGCAATATTATAGTGTAATAGTAATTGTAATAATTTAAACCTCCACAATGCACAAATAGTTACTTCTGTTTCCTGTGTGAAAGCCTACATACTTATATTTTCACAGACACACTAAGATATATCTCTGCACACATATTAAGAGTTGGTACAGTTCCATGTGTGGCAACACCTGTGAAATGTGGGGGACAATAAAACAAAATGAGGAAGGCATCTTCAAATATACTTATTTTTGTTTTGTAAACTGAGGATTTTGATTATTTCAACTGATAATAAGCTGTTAGTTCCCACTCTAACTATAATCCTCTTACACGTAATTTCTGACCAGGGTATCAGAAAAAAATGCAAGCATTCACACAGCTGCACTGAAAGCACAGGGTTTATATTGGCAGAATGTGCAGACACCTCAGGAGCAATGATGGCAGGCAATAAGAATGACAAAAGCAAAGAGGAAAGTAACTCTTTAAGGCAATCAGCTGCCATTTCAGTCCTCCTGATGAGTATTACCTGAGTAGCCACATATTCACAGCTCCCATCAAAGTCATAAAACCTTCCATCAAAGGTGATATAGTGGCCACTTCCATATATCATACAAGTTCCATAACAAACATTTTTAGTGCAGCTCCACCCCCCTTTTTGGCAGGTACTAGAAGAGAGCAGAAGAGTTGAATTTTCAGATGTCATGAGTGTGCTGTTTGGAACACTGAGAACAAACCAAGCTGCCTGATCCAATGTGATGTTGTGCACAATATCCATTTCAGTATTAGAATATCTTAAGTCTCGACTTGAATAGTTTAGCCTGTTTTTAAGACATGATTTGTAATCAAATCTGGACAGGTATGTTTCTAGATTTGATAGCATTTATATTCAAACAATAAGTGTACTTTCCCAATAAGAGCTGCCTATTGAGAACAGAGCTTTCCAAAATACTGGGTAATAAGCCCAGGATTTTGAATACAGTCTGCATTTCCTCAGGTATCAAAAAGTGTGCCTGAAAATAAAGGTTTGTACATGCAGCCCTTGCAACCACTGTAGTACACAAGCCTCCACATGACTCTTGATTTACTGCATGGAATATATTCTAGAAAAGAGTACAAAATTATAACTTACCAGGTGTTGCAGTCCACTGTTACTTTCTGCCCAGAAGAATACCACTGGTTGTTATGAACACATGGGCAGTCCTTCTCCTCAACACAGCCCCCTCTCCCATCATCAAAAAGGCCTTCAGGACACACACAGCCTGAGACACACTCTGCCTGGAACTAAGGAATATAAAATGAAAATGTTTGTTAATAAAAGCACTCAGGTTTTTTCCACTTATTCATAAGCACTCTGGCAAAACCTGCATTTGTAACCAAACTAATATTGATTAGTTTATTGGATTTTTCTTCCTAGGTTTCTAATGTTTTAATTTTTTTTTTTTTTTTTATTGCCTAAGAACTGAAATGGTATTTCACTGGGGAGGTGCGACTGCTGAAGATAAAGGAGAGGAAAACCATAAGGGGAATCACCATGGGAATGGAAACAGAGTAATAACACTGTGAGAAAAGAAAGGAGAACCAAGCCAAAAAGAAAAAAAAACCTATTGGCTACAACACCATTTTCTGTGTTGCACTCTTAGGTACAGAATGTAGCATAAAGGACTCATGATACTGCAAAAAATGGAATACATACATGCTCACTTAGAGGAGTGTGACAGCTGAGTTGTGCAGGTGTTTGCCAACTCCACTCTGTGGATGCCTCACAGTCAAAGTAGGTCTTGTTAGAAGAACATTCTGTTGTTCTACCTGGAAGGCACATTGTGGGCTCAGTGACTCAAGAAAAGGCAAAAGAAATGTCTATGAAAGGTGGTAGCTACTGGGACAGAAATCTGTCCTCATGAAAGCTTTTTCTTATGCATAAATAAGATGCTCAGTGAAGACAAAACGAAGTGGGAATGCAGAACTGTTTCACAGAAAGAGAAAAAACAAACATGCAAAATAAATAATTGGAGAATTCAAGTGGAAAGTTGAGGTTTGAGTTTGGAGTTTGGGTTGTAGTTTTTAATTTACTTTGCAGAATGCAACTTACTTCTCAGTCTTACTGTCACTGAAGTACACTGAACCTTTGCATTTCGGCAGACACTGGAAAAGAAGTGAGAGAAATCAAAGGGTTTGTTAATATAAATCTGGGTATTTATCAGAGGTCCTGTATAACACCTAATGAGACTTCTAGGTGAACTCTACTGTAACCCAATCATGAATTTTCACTTGGAAAGAAAGGGTAGCAAGATGTTAAGCATAGGGGACAGAAAGATTATGTTTTAAGGAATGACAGCTATTCTAGTAAACCTTGGTTCTATTCTTTTTGATGAGTCAGGAAACAGATACTAATGACAATTTAAATCAAAGTCTTCACACAGTATACTTTCATCCCTATTTGCAGCTCTTACACTGCAAATTTATTGGCCTGCATGCTTCTTTTGCCAAATGAGAGAAGGAAGTATTTCACCACCTGCAGCAAAGAGGTGCCAGAGTTCATTATCAAAATACCAGAACCATGAAAGTTGCTTTCAAAAGCCTGTGCTACAGTAAATACATATCAAGGGGACCTTCCTTCAGTGGAAAACACAACCAATCTGTCTCTGACAGAAAAGGAGAAATCAATTTCACCTTACAGGTGGCCTTTTGTCTTCCTCTTACCCCCCTGCTCAGCAAAGCCCTGCTAAGAATGCAGCTTCAGAGTTCATCTGTGCAGGCAGAACTCAAACCCCCAGAGCTGCACTTCTCAAGTGTTTATAAATTAAATAAATAAATCTGCAGCAGAATGATGCTTTGCTCAGCCTGGAGATGGTGTGAGACATATTACAAATGTTCACTAAAGCACCACAAGCAGCTAAGGCAGCTGATGGGTAATAAGCACATTTTAAAAGAGCTTTTGCCCCCCTCCCCAGACAAGCAGCCCCTGTAAAACATACCAACGTTCCCCATCTTTTGTGACATATTCCCCTGCTTCCAGGTATGATCCCTTGTAGTAACAGGGGCAGCTGGAGATGGGCACACAGGCCCCCTGGTTATCCAGGTATGTGTTATATGGGCAGCCACAGCCATCCACAGGAGCAAAGTCTGGCAAGCAGTGCTTTTCACCATCAGCAAGGGAACGACAGGTTTGCTGGCACATTGTAAGGTTGTAAAGGAAGACTTGGTTCCCAGGGCAGGCAGACACTTCACTAGCTGGAGGGACAATAAATAAATTGGTAAATAAGGAATGAAGGATTGGCAAGGTAACCTTGACATTTCCATTTTTGTTTCTTTGCCTGTGAAGCATGTAAAATAAGTCCTTAGATTTTATTACAGTACCAAAGTACTGTAAGTCACAAGTAATGCTATGCTAACTTCAGTTACCATTTGAAGTATTAATTAACTGCTACCAATAGCTTTTACTTTCTTACCTACATGGGTTTCATACACCAGTAATCAGAGAGAGGGCAAGATCTAGGAAACTTAGTCTCAGCAACACAGCAGTTTGTGAAAAGCAAGCACAATGATAAACAAAGACACTGGTAAATTAAGGCAATGTAAAAGCTTCATGGCATTATTATTTAAATGGGGAACGAAGGCAAAAGTGCAAAGTATTGCTTTCTACTTCTCCTTAAAGTCCACTGGACCTTTCTAAGATACTCCAAATCCCTTAACATTCAGATCACTGATAACCAGATCTGAGAGAACCTGTTTATTTCTCCTGACTAATTAATTCCAAAGGGAATACAGTTCCACTACTTACTGCAGACACTTTTTCTCCAGCCTCCCAGTATAATTCCTTTGAAAGCACAGGCTCTTGAGTAAGATGACAGGGCAGCACACAAGCATTCTTCATTGTCTTCACACAGACAGGTGTCATATTTACATTTCTGAAATAGAACAAAAGGATCAGTAATCCCACAAGAAACCATTGGACAACTCAGTTGATGTAAAATACATTCCAGGTACAAGCAAAGAATTAGGAATTTCTTCTTTATTTTTTTCCCCTCAGGTAAGCTTCACTTTCTGCTCAACAGTGATGAGTTTGGGGGAAAAAGAGACCATTGAAACTCTGGTATGAAAATTATTTAGTGTTACATTTCAACAAATACAGAAACTTAATAATTATTTACTTTTTTTTCTTAGCTAATAGCAAAATAGAGTGTAAGACTAGACTTAAAATTTCTCTGCACACCTGCACCTCTTGCATCTTCTTTTCAGTTCAAAGATTCAGCCCAACAAAAATGCAGATTAAACACAACAAAAACATAAAAGATGAAAAGAAATCAACCTTTTTCTTCAGCAGCACTCTGTAAGAATCTCATCACTGGAGATGCTTTGGATGAATGCTTTGCTGCCTCAGTTAATCACTGCAAAAACTTCACCAGCTCTTATGGGCAGGCTGCTCAGTGTTGTGTTAAATGTTTGAACAGTGCTAAATGCCTTCAGCAACCTGTCTGAAGTAAAGCACTACTAAAAACAGTGCAAGACTGCAATACCTTATAGTATTCTGAAGGATCAATGGCCGAGTGACATCTTGCAAAAGGACCCTCTGAGTTTTTCAGCAAAGAGCACCAATGCTCAGCATAATTTGCTGCAAAATAAAAAGAGAAAAATGAAGTTATTAAATTTTAATCATTATATTTACCTATCTTCCTTGTGCTACTTCTAGTTATGTTGGCACATAAATACAATGAACAATACCAATGAGGGAACTGTGTACACTTTGGGGAGTGGAGAAATTACATGCAATCTCTGTACATATATTTCTATTTTCTGATTCAATTATCTAGCAGTTGGATGCACAATCATAAAATAAAAAAATAAAAAAATAAAAATACTCTATTTCACAACTGCAACTTCTCTACATGGAACTATGACAGTGCTTTCCATCTGGGGACCATACAGCTAAGTTAAACATAGTGATAAATAGTACTAGGAAACACAAGATGCTTTTGCAGAAAATACAAATTAATGATGTTGCTTCCCTATCTTCCAGCTCAGGATTCCTCAGCAATCACTTCCTAAAATTTCAGTTCAATTTGGTGGGAAACCAGTCCTCATACTTTCAGAAACAAATTATTAATTTGACAGTCCTGTCCAAAAGCTTCAGTGCCACTCTACAACTCTTACAAGGCAGCTGCAGGAATAAAGAATAAACTGCTCATTTTGCCCAAAGTCAGCCATCTGCCTTACCACTTTCAATGCTGAGACTGCAGGGGTCTTCCAGCTTTTCCACCTGGTCTTTACAAGTGGACTGAGCTTTCCATAAATTAGCAAAGGCAGATCCTGTAGCTTCTACAAGCCCACTGGTTGTTTTAAAGTCATCACCTTCCATTCCATTAAAGTTCCCACAAAGACCTTTTGAAAAAGAAATTCAACATTTAATTACTATTCATTCTTACTCTAAAAGGTCAAAGAGAAAGGGACAACTGATCACAAATACTAGAAACAGAAATTCATACAGTTGATTATTCCACTTCAATATTAATGCATGCCTTAAGAACTGAATGTTTAGGAGCCCTGTTTTAAATGTTTAAGCTACTGGGAAGAGCAGTCTTCATGAAGATACCTCTGCCTCAGGAGATCACCACCCTGACCTGTATGCTTCCTGCTGGTATTAAAACCACAAAATGCACCCACAGCCTGGTTTTATGGAGAGCTGAAAATTAACAAATATTTTAAGAAACATTCATTTACTGGCACTGGAGTGATAGGTCATTTCAATAGAAATAAGATAAAGATGCATTTCTAGTTTGCTTGAGTGTTTTGGTTTCTGCTTTTAGTTTCCTGCCCTTGAATCAGTAAGTAGCACAACTTATTTCCCATTTAAAAAACACGTAACTCCTCAGCTGTGAAACAGCCTGGCTTTCTTTTTTTTCCACTTGAAGAGATACTTGCCTTGAAGTTTTCCTTGAACTGATTGATCCACAGTCACAAACAGCTGCATGACTGGAAGCAGCTGAATCTGCAGCTGAAGCCCAAAAGAAGTTTGTACAAGAAGGTAGAAAGAAGATGGCTTGAACACTGAGAAGCTGGCTGGAAAACAGAACATGAAACTGCAGTAAAAACACAGGGAGGCTGCCGAAAGAAACTCTTCTTTTTAGGTTCTAAGATGGTTCACCTACCATGAAAACTCTGAGATTAATCTTATTGTACCTCTAAAAATCACTGATCATCACTGATTAACAAGATGATTCCCTGTAATGACTCAGCCCTGGAATCAGAACCAAATTCAGCTTTTCTGCAATACAGCCTGAATGCTAATTCATTAGTGCTGAGCAAGCTGAAGAACAAGAGGTTTTATGAGAAAGTATTTTCCAAGCACTGTTGCATACAGTAGCAGACATCTCTGCAAACAGACTATTAGTCCATTAGTTAGTAGTCTGATAGACTAAATACTACTCCTACTAAAATGATACATTGCTTATACATAAGTTAATCAATCCATTATAGAGAAATCAGCAGAACTGACATACAAATTCATGATGGAGGAGTTGGGCTTCCTAATTAGAATCACAGAACCAAAGAAAATGTTGATCTGGAAAGTTCTCAGCTGTGCCAAAATCTGAACAAATTTCCTATGCCTCTTTTCCACTTTTGCCTCTGAAAAAATTCACCACCAGATGAGAAGTCAGCTGTGTGACACATGAGGAACCAGGCTGTGCTCCATTACCTGACACATGAGGCACATTCACTGTCATCTCATTCAGCAGCACACTGCCATCTGATCTGAAAACCACCACCTGTGGAAGAGCAAATGGATCAGTGAGGCTCCAGGTACTGAGAGGGAAATGAACTAATACACAGGGAGACTTTTTACACATTTAGACAGTGACTAAAGCTTGATTTCTTTGAGAGGAAGAATCTGTCTGAAAACTGAATGTGGCAGCAGACCTGGAGGATACAAGTGAGGTTCAGTCTTGCTATTCAGTGTTTCATCTAAACAATTTATAGCAGTAACAAAAGGTAAAGCTTCTCTATACTGAGCATCTTGGCCTCAGCAAGTAAAAGAAAATATTGGGCCTTCAAGATCCATAGCAATTCCCTATAAAACATATGCCACAGTTTCAGTGCAATTGCTTAGTATGATTCTGGCATGGCAAGAAAGCAGTTTATTAAACTTCCTCATAAAATGCTACTACAGAAACATAAAATGATGGGTTTCTGACATGGTTTGGTTTTGTACTAGTTATGCTGGTAATGATATGGAAGACTAGAAACTTGGAAGGAAAAATACGTGCACATGTATGTAAAATTATTTGTAAATATAGTCTAGATATTCCTATAACCAAATGAAATTGAATGAAAATGTACTTATCTAAAAAGGTTGGATTGCATCACCATTCAAAGATGGGATCTCTTCTGAAAAAGACATTTAGATCTATAGAACTGTATCTGAGTAAAGTGGGATGGATGGATGGATGGATGGATGGATGGATGGATGGGTGGATGGAAGAATGGTACCTTTATTTCCATCCTGGAATGCAGTGACAATACTCATAAAGCACAGAGCAATGAAAACAAGAAGGGAAAATGTCAGTTTATTTGAATATATCTTTTGTTCAGTTTAGGTCTGTTCTGAGTTCTCAGGACAGAAGCCTGAGCTGACTTCCAGCCTGTCTGAGGTGCCTTATCTATCCACAGCAGCAGCTCCAGAAGTAGTTAGTGCTCCACAGCAAGGGAAATACATCAGTTTTCAGCAAATCTTGCAGAACTCACAAAACACTTACATTCTTTTTGTTGTCTGCTAACAGCACAACAGTCTTCAAACAGGTCTGCCTGAGTGTGGAGCCACAGGGAGCCAGCTCTGCCAGGAGAGCATGACTGTCATTTACAGCACCCTACAAGCACAGGGAAATAAATGCCCATTAATGCAATCAAAAGTCTCACAAGAGGATTTCCAAAACAAGGACTAAAGTCACTGGTTACAATAACAATTACCATAGAACTTAGCCACTAAGCAATTTCAGCACTGGCTCTGGAAGCTAAACCATCTTTCAAACCAATCCAGTGCTGTGATTTGTAGTTCAACAAGATCTTTGTTGTTCACTGGAAGAACAGGTGCCAGATATTTTAGGGAGAGATGAATAAAATACCTGTCCAGTCCTTTCCCTGACTTTGAGACTCAGAGAGAGGAACAGCTATTACAGAACTAGCTGAGTTCTAATCCTGAGAACTAGTAATTTTTGCATCTTACCCATCCATGCAGCTGCAGTCATCCTTTGATTTCTTATATATGAAGGACTCCATTGAATTATGACAGCTTCCCCTTGCCTCCTACCTGCCTGAGTTAAACAGCCATTGCAGTCATGTCCAGCCTCCCCTCAGGGTTATTACAGCCCATCCTGACCTTACCACTGCAGCTTTTGGCATTTCTGCTTCCTTCATCCCTTAAAAAAATGAGGAAACCACCAAGTGGCAGCTGCCACACAGCACACAGACCCTTGCATTTTTAAGAGAGCCCTAGAGTACACACAGTACCTTGGTCAGCACATAGTAACAGTCTCCATGAAAGGTGTATTTCTTCCCATCAAAGGTGGTGATATGGGAACCTCCTTCCACTGAACATCTGCCTGGACAGGGTAAATCTTTGCAAGTCCATCTGCCTGAATTACAAGTGCTATAAACAGAAAAATAATCAAAGTTCATGGATCCTGCCACAGCTTAGAGCACTGAAAGCATCTACAGATATCTACCCAGCAAGCATCAAGATATCCCCAGTTGTTTTAAATTTAGCCTGAATTACAGGCTGAATTACAAGTGCTATAAACAGAAAAATAATCAAAGTTCATAGATACTACAGCAGCTTAGAGCAAGCATCAAAATATCCCCAGCTGTTTTAAATTTAGCATCTTTGGCCATTTCCTTAAGATTTTGCCTCTGTAGAATGCCATAAGACAAGAAACCTTTTCAAAACATTGCTTGCACAACACAAACATGAAGTTCAGAATGTTTTGGGGAAGTCTCCTGTGACTAAGTGGGAGATTGGCAAATGCAGCCCCCTTTCCAGCATTCCAAGGAAGGTGTATAAACAACCCTCCATGATCCTTACCATTCCTCACATTCATTGGTAATGCTTTCTCCAGGTGAATACTGCTTTCCACGGAGTTTGCAGTGGCACTGGCTAACAGGTATGCAGCCTTTTTCAGTGATATCATCATATACAGTTCCTGGAAAGCACAACAGGAAACTGTTCCAGCTCTTTCTGGAATAACCAATCTCCACAGAAGGGAAACTCAGAGAAGAGGAAAGCTTTCAACTTGACAGAGAAAGCAGAGGCTGAGATTATCAAAACTGTTTCTGCTTGTTGTAATATGGAAAACACCTTTATCCAGCTTTGAAAATCTAAGCCTACCCATTTGTGTAACTACACAGGGATGAAAAGCTTTGTGTAAGTATAGAAGAACAAGCTCAGAATTTTACATGTTTAGATTTTCAGCCCTTCTGGCACATTCCACAGACTACCACTGTAATATTTCCTAAGGTTGACAATAACTCTGACAATTTCCCCCACTGACCCTCATTATCACCCTCCAGGCAAATGATGTCCATTGTCTCAGAACTATTCAACCCCAAAATCATGATTTTCTATTAAAAAATTATAATTTAACTATAAAATAATTGATTCATTAATCAATTATTACCCCCTTTTTAAAAAAACTATGAATATGTTCTTGTGGGGGGGAAATAATGAGTAGTATTTGTTTTCAAGATATAATTGGAATACATTTAATATTTCATTTATGACCTCCCTTGCCAGAGCTCTTTTTAGGTTTTTTCATGTGTAACAAGTAAAATAAGACTTGCCTTCAGGGCAGAAACAGCCATCCATGTAGTGTTCCTCACAAAGGCTGCTGATCTCCAAGTGTGAGCATGTATCCATGCAGGGTGAGCTGCTTTCTTTATATATCATGGTATCAGGACAGGTCTTGGCTAAAAGAATGAGAAAAACACCACCAGCTACTTGAGTGCAAAGCCCATCACTCCTCAGAAACCACTGATGGCATCCCCTACTCCCCCCAAGTCAGAGATGTCCCGTGGCAAAACACATTGGTCTGATGCTGAACTGCCTTCCCTGCTTTTTATGGTTATTATTACTTTTATGGTTATTTATTTATTATTTTAATGGTTATTATTGTTATTAGTTTGGTCTCAAATAGATCAAATTATCCCAGCCATTTGCAGCATCAGACCTGACAGTTTTTTTCATGGAAACAGCTTTTTTTTTAGTTGCTGAAAAAGAATTCTTAATAACAAGGGTAACAGAACACAGGAAGGACATAGTATGTGCTTCATTGCACTCCCAGTGTGGAATTTAAAATACACACCTAGAGTTTTAGGAAAAAATAAAATAAAATAAAATGAAATAATATAAAATAAAATAAAATAAAATAAAATAATAGAAAATAATATAAAATAAAATAATATAAAATAAAATAATATAAAATTAAATAAAATAATATTAAATTAAATTAAATTAAATTAAATTAAATTAAATTAAATTAAACGCTTGTTTCTTTGTAACAATTTTTTAGGTGCTTACGGCAGAAGTTTGGCGTCCTCCATTCCCCGGGCCGGCCCCCTGCATGTGAACACTGTCGGGAGTACTCGGAGATGGTGCTGCAGAGGCAGAAGGAGTCCTGGCTCCCCCCGCAGGCACACTTGTCCTGCATGCAGCCCTGGATGTACATCTCCAGGTTCAGCCGCAAGCGACAGTCGGCAAAGGCCGGGGAGGTCAGCAGCCTCTCACACTCATCGCGCTGAGGAGGAAGAGGAAGAATATTGAGGAGATTCGTGAGCACCTGAGCTTCCAGACACTCCCTGCCTTGTCATAAAAAGGTTACTCAAGGGAAGAAGAAGAAGCCATTTCCCCTGGGAGGGACAAAGCCTTCCCTGTCCTGACTCCCTGTGGATGTGCCCAGGTAGCCAAGCAAGGTTCTCAGCACTGGGAATACTCACATGCTCAGTACAGCTGGGAAGAGCCCGGGTTTCATCAGGATCTTCACATCTGTCCCCAGGTTTGCTGATCTTCTGTAAGTTCCCATATGTAATTGAGTTGTAGCTCTCAGCTGTGAGGGGGAAAAAAAAACCCAAAAAGGACTTGCTGAGCCCCAAAAATTGGCAGTGACACCCCTGCTGATCACAGAGAGGTGTTATGCTATCAAATATGCCTGCCAGACACAGAGCTCTGCTCTGAATTTTGTCTGGGCACGCTTAAAAGTGTCAAGTGGTGACAAGAAAAGAAGGTTAGGAGAGAAGAAGACAAGATGATTCATCTGGAATAAAATAATACCAGAGTAGAAATGCAGCAATGGAACATAATGAGGCAATCACAGAAATCTCTGGGGTGAAACTTGCTCTCCTGTGATGCTCTTCTCATCCTGCCTGCTGCCTGTAGGACCACTCACCTCCTTTGATAAACTCATCATAGATTGGAACTCCATTGTAATCCCCACAGAGACCACAGGTATGGTTATTAAATTTGCTGTCCAGTTCCACCTAGGTAATGGGAAGAATAAGAAAAAAACAGAAAAGAATTATCAGGAGCATGAAAACATCCCAAAGCATTCCCTGAAAGGGAAGCTGCCAAATGACAGAAGTGATGGTGAACTCAGAACTCTTAGGGAAGTCACTACTGCAAACAAATTTGTAATATTTTTAATAAACACAAAGATGCAAAAAAAGCAACATGGAAGACAGAAGGAAGTGACTGAAACTCCTGAATTTCAATAATGGCAGTAACCACCATGGGGATAATGATGAAGAGAAAGGCTTTCTTAAAATCACAGGACTCCATTTTCTCCTTTTTTCCCCTACTGGGATAAAATCTAAGTCTTGTTATGAACTAGAGAAGTTGGTTATAGCAGTCAAATGAAGGAAAATGCAGACTGGATTGTGGGGGTGTGATAGCACAAACTTTAGCTATTTCTCAGAAAGCTGCTTCTTCCTTTCCTGACACCAGTGAGATCATCTTCATGGCACACTGCTGCCTCTCTCACATTGCAGAGAAGTTAATTTTATGCTTTTAAAACAAATTACTCCTCAGGGGGATGAGTCAGCCTAACAGTCTCACACTGTTCAGTTCGTGACATTCTGCTTCTGTTCAGTACCCAGCAGTCTGTGAAACCAGGAAAAGCCAATATAAAATACTTGGATCCTGCTCACCATCAGTGCATCTTCCTGATTCCATATCAGGATCAGGCCTAATTTGGCATAAACCTTGGTGTAAATGTCATTGCTCTCAATGAGCAGACCAGAGCTGTAGTAAGGTGTCTTCACACTAGGAATAAAAACAGAGACTTTGTATTAGTAAAGAAACATAAAGAGGTCAGGAATGCCTATAATTAGCCAAATACCTTAATGAATAGAGGAACCAATCCCTGTCTACCTGATCCTAGCTACACAGGATGCCTTCCTTTAATGAGGCATAAAATCCTCTTCCTGACATTTGACACAGTCACTCATTGCCTTTGAAAGGAAAAGCAACTTCAGAGGCAAAGCCTCTCCAAGGGTTCTTTAAGAAAATAGTTGAAATGTCATATCCTGGGAAAACCCATGATCTTTGTGGTGTTAGCAGAGGATATTCAAACACTCACTGATAACTTATTTTAAGGAAAAAAGCAACACCATAAATGGAAGCTTTTCTTTACCAGAAGACTTGACAACCATTTCAGAGAGAATAAATGTTCCTTTGCAAGAATCTTCCTCCCCAAGAAATAGTTCAAAAAGCACAGACAGATACAGGAACTGTTCACAAAAAGCTGAACTCCCCGTGCAGCAAAAACCTATTTTGCAAGCCTTTCATTCAGAAGAGATCTGTTGCTTTATGAAAAGTATCTGGAATAAAAATATGCTTTGTTTGAGAAAAACAGTTTTAAAGGATTTCTAAACTTTTTTGGTTTTGTGGAGTTCTTTTTAAGACCTGAGTACACAATAAAATAAAGTGACTCTTAATTTGGGACAAAAATGCATTTTTTATAACCTCTTGCCATTTTGTCATACACTCTGATATGATCTTTAGGAAACTGAATGTTATTTTCTATCTTTGAAAGTATTTTCATTGAAGTGACCTCCAAACTGCAGAGTTAAAGCTGAGTTCTGTACAAAACCCAGTCCTGCAATGACAAGGGAAAGGTGCTTTTGAATTATGCTAAGTCATACCAACAGTTTCTTCCATCTTTAGAACCATTCCTTAAGCTGTATCTTGCTTCACTTGTTTCAGAGTGTAGATATACACACTACAGCAACTAGTAAGACACAACTTGGCACCAGTTATTGTGCCAGACTTGTTCCTTGTGCAACCACGTTTCAGGAGGACAAAGTATTTTGACCTCCATTATATGTTATAAACCCTTGAGGAATGACCATTGGTTCATAAAGAACTGTTTATTAATATAGGGAAAAAACCACTTTTCTTCTGCTACAGTTCTGCTAATGAGAGAAAAAGACTCTGGAGAAGTGCATCTTCATTTTTGGGATTTGCCAGACCTCCTACTGAGGTAAACTCAAGGTGATGCAATAAACAAGTGAAATGATGATGGTGAAAATGTGTCTCATGAGCTGCACAATCAGAAAATGAATATACACTCAAACCTCTTCCTGCCTGCATTTAAATCACTCTTTATGCCAGTGCAGAAATGATTATTAATACTCAAGTCCCTCCTAAAAGCAAGTTTTATCCTAGAATTCAAAGGGCTTTTTTTTTTTTCTTCCTTTTGCTTGTGGAAATGCAGTTACCTGAACTGTTCACAGACAGCAGTGTAAAGAATCAATCTTGTTTTCATCTTCCCTGCACATTAATCTGAAATACTATAATTCTAAAGGCACTTACATCCTCCCATCCACCACAGCCAGTTTGGGTCTCAGGTATACTGTGACATCCTTGATTTTTATCAGAATGTACTGGATCTGAGGGTGGTTGTTGCTGTTCAGAGCACGTTGAATGTGGACAGAGAACTCCTTGTAAGACTCTCGGCAGTCAGAGGCAAAATTGTACTCGCAAATGCCAGGGAACTGGTAGATGTCTCCATCAAAAGTTTTGAAATGGTTGTTCCCCCAGGTGCTGCAGACATAGTGGCCGTGGTTTCTTGTCCTCCCTGTAAAGTGGTGACAAAGAAATAGGTGTGAAAAAGTGAATTGAGCAAGCTGGCATCAAGCTTCCCCAGCTCTCAGGCCTTGGCAAGTGCTTGCCTCTGGAGCAGAGGATGCAAATCTCTAATGGAAATAAAACCTTGGGAAATACTGCTGAGAGCTGGGCACATCTTGTCATCTTCAGTGAGGTGAAGGATGGGGAAACTTCACCCTCTGACCACTACCAAGCTGGTGCACCAGGGCAATGCAGCAGTGCTCTGCCAGACATATGAATTTATTCTGAATCACAGTGTTGTTTTCAGCACTAGTAAATATTTCTAAGGGCTGTTTTCTTCCCTGATGCAACATGCACTGGAGAGGAAACAGGAAACCAAAGAAATACCACTCCTACTCTGTAAGGCAAGCAAAATTAAAGTTATGAAAGGACTTGTGCACAGGAATTTTTAAAGAATTCCTTGTTTTCTTAACAGAAGGAGTGATTTCTACAACTACAGAATAGAAACTCTTCAGGAGATAGACCAGAAAATAACCACACAAAATAACACAGCACCTGATACATCTCAAGATGTTGTAGATGAGGGGTGAACAGAAAAAACTGAGCATGCTTTGGAAGCTTGTCAAATTAACAGAAGCACACATGGCACTACAGAAGATTTTTCTGGCAGTGCTTGATTTGAGAAAGCAGAACAAGCATGGGGACCCCAGAGTGACTCCAGTTTGTGGGTATCAGTCAGCCCACATCCATCCAGCCCAGCAGAGGGGAGGCTGCACAGAGGTTCTCCCAGAGCTCACAGCAGGGGAATCCTTTCCTCCCTCTGCTGAATTCAAGACAGAGAAGGCCAAGACCAATCCCTCAAACATGATCACTGCACAAGATTCATCACTTTTTCCCCCCAAAACAGTTTTTTTTTTAATGAAAGCTACACCTCAACACTTCAAAGTTGATAACAAAGGGATTAAATTAGAGCTTTTTAAAGAGGGACTAATAATGTCCTGAATGACAAGATTGGTTTTGTCCAATGTTACTACATTCACTTTTTTAAGAAAGCATTTGTATCATTCCAAAGCAATCAAATGCTCAACCATCCACTTTTTTATTGCTGTAACACTGAACATCACAAACTCCTGTGGTTGCTTCCTGCCAAGCAGTTGCCATACCTAGGAAATTCTCAACACATGGAAGGCAAAGTAACACTGAAAAGATTTGCAGAGCACATCAAGCTGGAGATTCATGCAGTAGATGCAGGCACTGAACTCCCCAAGCAGAGCACTCCCTACCTGTGCTGGCTGAGCCATCTACCCTCAGTGACTGAAGAAATTTAAGGCACCTTAAAACTCTGGTATCTTCTTAAAATGCACTACGCCTCCTTCTACCTCTGCGGTGGTCTTTTAATTCTCTTCCCCCTTTTCAGGATGCTCCCATTTAATTTCTAGAGCTTACCTTTTCTTATTTCACTGGCATAGGAAAGAGCCAGCCAGAGCAGAAACAGGCTGGGAGCTCTTAGCCCCATGGTGGCTGAGGCAGGAGAACTGGGAGCTCCACTGAAAACTTTTCTTTATATAATATCCATTGATGCAATTGATTCTATCACAGGGGAGGAGATACAAAGGGAGGAAGAAAGAGGAGGGGTAAAAAAAAAATAGGCGTGATATTTACAGAAGATAAGAAGTAAACAGACAGGTATTTTTCACCATAAATGAAGGAATTTAATATGCAGGAAATGGTACAATAATGATTCAGTAATCACACGTTTTTTTATTGCTCTATTTCTTCTGCAGGATGCTGGGCTCTTAAAGTCTTTAAATGCTCACGCCAAGTTTACCTTTCAGTAACTCCTATAACAAATAAGGAATTTTGGAGTTGCTGAACAAAGACATCCATGCAGAAGGAGGAGATACCCTCAGGGAAAGGATTTTTGGTTTGCACCCTCACATAGAATGGTAGCTGTAAAAATTAAAAAATGCTTGTGAAGCACCTTGCAGATAACAGTAACCCTTATAAATGAAAACTGTACACCATGCATTGGAAAAGGATTTTGCAGGCAGTTGCTGGATTCCTTTCATTTGTAAAGCTCTAAACCTGTGTACAGCCCATCCTGCATATTGTGCCCAATTGAGATGGGGTGACCAGGTAAATTCAAGGAAGTCACAGCAAGAGATGCTGTATTGAACACTGCCACGGTGCAACAGGAGGTCCATCAAAAAGCTTGTAATTTTTCATAAAATATTAAGTTCTAGGGAGAGGGGAAAAAAAGAAAACCAAAACATTACTGTCCAGACTGAACAATAACTGTTTTCAAATAGAGTCCCCCTAAACTGCTTGTTTTCATCAACCTTCTACATGAATGATAAATTTACAGTCTACAGCTTTGCTTTTCTTGCAGAAAAAGGTGAAAAGGGTCCTTGGAAGAAGAGGAAAGCAGCAAACAGAACCAGGAACCAGTTCAGAATGGTGCTTCAGAAATACATCACCTCCATGTGCAATGTATTTCACTCTGAGGAGGTGTTTCTGCAGCTCTTTTCAGAATCCAAACACAGGTGAAATTCACTGATTTCAACAGATCTTTTACCACAGCTGCTTCATAGCCCCAAAAGGGTTTTACTTCTTTCAGCTCTCAGGCAATGCTCTATATTTTCTCATGAAAAGTTTCTCAGTGCAGTGTCTAGAAAGCTCTAAACCTCTTAATTTTTCAGGCTGTTCCTTACCAAACAGAACTTTGAATTTTGTAAAACACAAGGAAACTCTTCACTTAGCCCTTTTGGCTGCTCTAGTCAATGAGAACCACCTTTTTGTCATAAAGGCATGGTTTTAGCAGCTGTTTTATTTGCTATTTTTTATCTGAAGTACAGCCTAGCCTCAACCCAGACATCTTCTCATTTTCCCTCAGTGTATCTCAAAAGGGCATCACTCATTCAATTCTCCTGTCTGAAATTAAGTACTTGTCCTTTTCTCCTCTGGGAGTCAAGCAATACAAGAATATAAAATTTATTTTGCATCTTGGAAAACAGAAATAAAAGCAGCAGTAAACCATTACAGTAAACTATTTAGAGTGAAAATAAGAAATGCTGACTACAGGGATGGTTGCCTGATGGTTCCATTAGCAGGTCTAACTTCTTATGACATCTCAGAGACAACATCCATCTTGGAATTTTCTTTCTTAGTTGAAACTCTCAGTTCAGAAAAGTCTCCTAAAAATACTTAGGAGATTCTTGAAGGACTTTATTTTGAGCTTTCTTTTCCTAACTGTGTTTCTTCCAGGTAGTTGCCTGTATCTACTATTGATACAGAAAATAAGTGTCTCCATAGCTTAATTCATACAGAGATTTTGCAGACTCTATACACACAGCAGACCTGACCCTTTTTTAGATTAAATTGGATGTGTATACTCAAAAGTATAAGTTGGAAACTTGCATATTTTCCATTCAGGTTTCTTTGAACCTTCTAGATCTGGAAGCAACCTCATTCATTTCTGGAACTGTGAAAGATCATCACGGGGAAGAACTTCTTCCTAACTTCCAATCTAAGTCTCCCCTCCTCCAGTTTGAATCCATCCCCCCATGTCCTGTCACTCCCTGACATCCTAAAAACTCCCTCCCCAGCTTTCTTGTAGCCCCTTCAGACACTGGAAGGCCTCAATGAGGTCTCCTCAGAGCCTTCTCCTCTGCAGACTGAACAACCCCAACTCTCTGTCTGTCTTCACAGAAGCTGCTCCATCCCTCAGTTCAGTGTGGTGATGGTTTTCTCCTATGCATGGTAGGAGATGGTGGTAAGGACAGGTCTGACCCCTGGAAGAGCTTCTCCTAGCAAAGCATGACTAAATTTCAGCAACTGGTTTTCTCTGCTCCAGCTCTGGCCAGCCTGCACAGGGAGCACCATTCCTTCTTGGGCTGCACAGCTAAACCAGGACTATTTTCTTTGTCCAATCTTTTCTTCTCTGACTGACAAATTCTCATTGTTCCTTTTTCTAACAAAGAGGAAGCTGTGGCTTGCTGTGACATCCCAAGCTGGAGAGTCACAGAAAGCAGTGTGCTTTTGAGCACTGAGACCACTGCCACAGAGCTTGGACTTAAACATCCATGGCTGTGCTAATAAGAGAAGTGACCACAGATCCTTATCTTCACAATTCATAAGTATTTGTGCTTTTGTCATTAGAAAGCATCTTTAAAAATACCATCTTTGTTTCCTTATTGCCAGAAGAGTAATGAGCCTGCCTACCAGCTGCTTTATAAGCCTTTCAGAAATAATCAATATTTGAGGTAGACAATCATAGTCTATTTCAGTTCAAGCTCAGCTCCATTACAGCCTGTTGGATTACACATTTAATCCAGAAGAATCTCACTGTTAATCATAGTTAACTTTTCCTCCATATGCAAGCATTAATTTATTTACTATAAATTGATGATCTGAACTAATCAATGAACTTTGGGAAAAAAAAAAAAGATACTTCTGCTTTAGTGTCTTTGCTTTAAACTTAGATGAGTTCTCTACATCTGACTTGACCTGTCTGGAACTTCATGCTTTTGGTCATCTTAATAATCTTAATACCAATGACACTTCCTACAGTTCTACATGCAGTTCAAATCCTGACAAATGGAATTCTAACTGTGTAAGTGGCATCACCAGAACAAGTGACAAGAAGGAGTGTTTTCCTATCTAGATCCCAGTGCTGAGTCTAAACAAAGCCAGATTTTCAAAAGTTCCTAAAGCCCACGGGTAAAACCAGAATTTCCTACAACCTTCCACCATAAGCCTGAGCTCTAAACCCCAACCCCAGTGCTGCAACAGCAACAATGGCAAAAGGCAAAGCTAGAATTCAAAGTTGAAAAAAAAATGTGATTGTATGACAGGTGTGTTTGTTGCAGATGAAGGAGAGAGAAAAAACGTGGTTTGAGCCATAGCTGTGACATTGTATTGAGCATTTCCCTACTCTTAAACTATTATGAGATTATTTCTAATCATTCAACCAGCATAGCTGATTCTTAATGTTTATATTCATTACAGTGCAAGTAGAAGAAAATGGCCTCTGTGGAAAAGATACTTTGCTTTTAAGATAAAATGAAGCAGACACTTGCTTAGACTTACTGTTTTAGCAAGACTAAGTAATTTTTCAAGAATTTGAAGCCTGTTTCTATCTGTTAATATGCAAAAAGGAAATCTCATTGCAATCTTGTTATAGCAATCCCAATACATCAGAAAGACCAATAATTACATACGGTGACCAAATTTTTTTCCATGTCTGCTTTTGTATTTCTGACTTGCTGCTGACCACAGGCTGTCAAACCAAGCAGCAGTGTTCTGTCTGTTTTGTTTTCCCACCAGATCAGAGCCCCATCCAGCCTGGCCTTAAAAACTTCCAGGGATGGATGGGGCTTCCACCACCTCTCTGGGCAACCTGTGCCAGGGTCTCACCACCCTCATGGGGAAGAACTTCTTCCTAACTTCCAACCTAAATCTCCCCTCCTCCAGTTTGAATCCTTCCCCCCATGTCCTGTCACTCCCTGACATCCTAAAAACTCCCTCCCCAGCTTTCTTGTAGCCCCTTCAGACACCGGAAGGCCTCAATGAGGTCTCCTCGGAGCCTTCTCCTCTGCAGACTGAACAACCCCAACTCTCTGTCTGTCTTCACAGAAGCTGCTCCATCCCTCAGTTCAGTGTGGTGATGGTTTTCTCCTATGCATGGTAGGAGATGGTGGTAAGGACAGGTCTGACCCCTGGAAGAGCTTCTCCTAGCAAAGCATGACTAAATTTCAGCAACTGGTTTTCTCTGCTCCAGCTCTGGCCAGCCTGCACAGGGAGCACCATTCCTTCTTGGGCTGCAAAGCTAAACCAGGACTATTTTCTTTGTCCAATCTTTTCTTCTCTGACTGACAAATTCTCATTGTTCCTTTTTCTAACAAAGAGGAAGCTGTGGCTTGCTGTGACATCCCAAGCTGGAGAGTCACAGAAAGCAGTGTGCTTTTGAGCACTGAGACCACTGCCACAGAGCTTGGACTTAAACATCCATGGCTGTGCTAATAAGAGAAGTGACCACAGATCCTTATCTTCACAATTCATAAGTATTTGTGCTTTTGTCATTAGAAAGCATCTTTAAAAATACCATCTTTGTTTCCTTATTGCCAGAAGAGTAATGAGCCTGCCTACCAGCTGCTTTATAAGCCTTTCAGAAATAATCAATATTTGAGGTAGACAATCATAGTCTATTTCAGTTCAAGCTCAGCTCCATTACAGCCTGTTGGATTACACATTTAATCCAGAAGAATCTCACTGTTAATCATAGTTAACTTTTCCTCCATATGCAAGCATTAATTTATTTACTATAAATTGATGATCTGAACTAATCAATGAACTTTGGGAAAAAAAAAAAAGATACTTCTGCTTTAGTGTCTTTGCTTAAAACTTAGATGAGTTCTCTACATCTGACTTGACCTGTCTGGAACTTCATGCTTTTGGTCATCTTAATAATCTTAATACCAATGACACTTCCTACAGTTCTACATGCAGTTCAAATCCTGACAAATGGAATTCTAACTGTGTAAGTGGCATCACCAGAACAAGTGACAAGAAGGAGTGTTTTCCTATCTAGATCCCAGTGCTGAGTCTAAACAAAGCCAGATTTTCAAAAGTTCCTAAAGCCCACGGGTAAAACCAGAATTTCCTACAACCTTCCACCAGAAGCCTGAGCTCTAAACCCCAACACCAGTGCTGCAACAGCAACAATGGCAAAAGGCAAAGCTAGAATTCAAAGTTGAAAAAAAAATGTGATTGTATGACAGGTGTGTTTGTTGCAGATGAAGGAGAGAGAAAAAACGTGGTTTGAGCCATAGCTGTGACATTGTATTGAGCATTTCCCTACTCTTAAACTATTATGAGATTATTTCTAATCATTCAACCAGCATAGCTGATTCTTAATGTTTATATTCATTACAGTGCAAGTAGAAGAAAATGGCCTCTGTGGAAAAGATACTTTGCTTTTAAGATAAAATGAAGCAGACACTTGCTTAGACTTACTGTTTTAGCAAGACTAAGTAATTTTTCAAGAATTTGAAGCCTGTTTCTATCTGTTAATATGCAAAAAGGAAATCTCATTGCAATCTTGTTATAGCAATCCCAATACATCAGAAAGACCAATAATTACATACGGTGACCAAATTTTTTTCCATGTCTGCTTTTGTATTTCTGACTTGCTGCTGACCACAGGCTGTCAAACCAAGCAGCAGTGTTCTGTCTGTTTTGTTTTCCCACCAGATCAGAGCCCCATCCAGCCTGGCCTTAAAAACTTCCAGGGATGGATGGGGCTTCCACCACCTCTCTGGGCAACCTGTGCCAGGGTCTCACCACCCTCATGGGGGAGAACTTCTTCCTAACTTCCAACCTAAATCTCCCCTCCTCCAGTTTGAATCCATCCCTCCATGTCCTGTCACTCCCTGACATCCTAAAAACTCCCTCCCCAGCTTTCTTGTAGCCCCTTCAGACACTGGAAGGCCTCAATGAGGTCTCCTCGGAGCCTTCTCCTCTGCAGACTGAACAAGCCCAACTCTGTCTGTCTTCACAGCAGAGGTAATTTCCTTCTTTAAATGTTCTGGCATAGAAATTTTAAGACAGACTCAACTTTTCCTGTTTGCTTAACTCTTGATGGAATGGCTTACTTAACAGTATGTAGCCAACACATCTAGTGACCTGACAGGATTTTGTAACTTTAAGATTTTGGATCAAATACCTGAGCTAAACAGTATTCTGAGCCATGGTGGAACTGTGGTAGGACACTATAGAGATCCCAGCTCACTGGCAGGAACCAGTCTTTGGTCTTCCTCCTCCTCCTCTCATCAAATATCCTGCTGGTACATTTTACTACACTTGCCATACTTACAGCAAACTTATTTCTATCATGTAAATAAGCTGTTACATAATTAATGGTGCCTTCTGTTGTGTGTGAGAGGGCAAAACTACGTCAAATGCAAGAATACATCTGAGTCACCTGGAGTCTGCCAGCTGCCAGGCAAGCTTCCAACACCACTTAACTTCTGAATCACCAAAAGGCAACCCTGTGAATAAAAGTGTCTGCTGAGAAACACTTGGAGAGCTGCTGCCTCCCAAACATCCAAGGAGAATCATAGAATCATAGAATCAGGTGGGTTGGAAGGGACCTCAGAGATCACCAAGTCCAACCCTTGATCCACTCCCCCCGTGGTTCCCAGCCCATGGCACTCAGTGCCACATCCAGGCTCTTTGGAAAGATCTCCAGACACGGAGAATCCACTACTTCCCTGGGCAGCCCATTCCAATGCCTGATCACCCTCTCCAGAAAGAAATTCTTTCTCATCTCCAACCTAAACCTCCCCTGGCACAACTTGAGACCCTGCCCTCTTGTCTTGCTGAGAGTTGCCTGGGAGCAGAGCCCGACCCCCCCCCTGGCTCCAACCTCCTTTCAGGGAGTTGTAGAGAGTGATGAGGTCTCCCCTGAGCCTCCTCTTCTTTAGGCTGAACAACCCCAGCTCTCTCAGCCTCAGAAAGAATGAGACAACAATCAGAAATATTATTCTTCACACAATTCCATGATATTTTGAACTGTTTGTGCTTGTTTTCCACCATTTTTCAATATTGGAACTGGATCATTTGTTAAGGTGCCTTATGAAAGGGAAAATGTAGAAGAAAAAACCAGGAGGAAAACAAAAAAAGTGGTATCTGGAATCTACTGGGGCTAACTACCTTCAGATCTATGGAGGGGAAGATAAAGACAACTTGGGGAAAATATTCTGATTATCATTTCAAATTATAGGTAGTTGATGTACAGAATTATTGTTCTCCAGAGTATCAGGGAGCTCACAGTTTTTATGTATGGGGCCACAGAAACCCCTGTCCCAATATTTACAACTGCAGAATTAAACACATACCCAAGTATAGAGAACCACAGGTGTATTTAGGCAATATACAGAAAGGGCTCAAAATGAGATGTACCACTCAGCAGCACTCTGAACAAAGAGCTGCCTGCACCAGGCAAGATGAAAATCCCCCAAAAAAGGATTTTAGTCTGAATTGCATTGTTTTTCTGTGGACCATGACTAATAGCTTCATAGACAGGACTCTCTCCATGGACATGGCTGCTTTATGCATTTAAAAAAGAAACAGACTTCTCAAAATTATGCCTGAGGAAAACTCTTTTTATCTTATTTTACAGCTCACTGAGTGCTCACTCAGTGAGGAGTGAGTTCCTTTCCTGAATACTTGGGTTGTAAAGCTCTCTGTTACTTTTGAAACTCTTCAACATTGCACAGAATCCTTCAGAGTTTCCCTGTTCTGAAAAAGCAGGAGTGAGCATGACTCTACACTGCAGAAATTAGAGGGACTTGCTGAAGAGAAGAGGGAGGGGGGACATGGTCTCAGTTGATCCAAGCATTTGATATAAAATACAGCTCATGCCCTGGGAACAGAAACTTTGGTGTGGATATAAATTTGAATACTTTAAGGTAATTTACAAAGATGTTTCTCAGTTTATACAAAGAGATGAATAAATAAATAAATTAAAACTTTAATTATTCTCTTGACCTGAATGGTAAGACTCAGTTGAACTTAACCACAGCAAGGTGTTGCTGATTTGTAAGAGCACACAGAACGTGGATAACAGTGTAAAATCATCTTTCTCTGCCCAGTCTGAGGACCAGTTCTTTGCCTGCCAATTCTTCCATATGTTAGAAACATTTTAGAGAAAAAGTATTTCATAATGACCCTGTAAGACATGTTGGATGTAAGCAAATAGCTTAATAAAGAGGCTAAAAAGGAAGCAGGGCCAGGAGATAAGTGATAGATCTTCTCTGTTTTTTCCCAAGACAGAGACCAGAGTAAAGTTTGCAGTTCAGAACAGTGCTTCATCCCTAGTGCTTGATGAACACCAAAACTGTTCAGCTAGGCAGGCAAAGCTGTCATGAGATTAAAGCTTTTTTACTTTTCCTGCTGTGATGGGTTAACCTGGGCTGACTGCTAGACCCAGCAGCTCTCTCACTTTATTCCTCCCACAACTCTCTCAGTGATATGCAGAATTTAACTCTTTTCTAAAAGTATTCCCCCAGAAGCACCAGGAGCCTGGGGCTCAGCTGTGAGCTGGGTTGGCACTGCTGGAGCCAGGACACAGCACGTGTCTGGCACGGGGCATCCCCAGGCTCTTCTTCTAGAGGAATCCTGCAGCCCCCCTGTTACCAAAATCTTGCCATGTAAACCCAATACATCTGTACATATGTTACTACAGAAATACCTCTCTGCCAGCTCAGAGAGCCACAGGCCATTAAAAAAAAATAGAATCATAGAATCATAGAATGGGCTGGGTTGGAAGGGACCTCAGAGATCATCAAGTCCAACCCTTGATCCACTCCCCCCGTGGTTCCCAGCCCATGGCACTCAGTGCCACATCCAGGCTCTTTGGAAAGATCTCCAGACACGGAGAATCCACTACTTCCCTGGGCAGCCCATTCCAATGGCTGATCACCCTCTCCAGAAAGAAATTCTTTCTCATCTCCAACCTAAACCTCCCCTGGCACAACTTGAGACCCTTTGTGCCCTCTTGTCTTGCTGAGAGTTGCCTGGGAGCAGAGCCCGACCCCCCCCGGCTCCAACCTCCTTTCAGGGAGTTGCAGAGAGTGATGAGGTCTCCCCTGAGCCTCCTCTTCTCCAGCCTCAACACCCCCAGCTCCCTCAGCCCTTCCTCACAGCAATTCTGCTGGATCCCTTCACAGCCTCCTTGCTCTTCTCTGGACCTGCTCCAGCACCTCAATCTCCTTCCTGAGCTGAGGGGCCCAGAACTGGACACAGGACTCAAGCTGTGGCCTCACCAGAGCTGAGCACAGGGGCAGAATCCCTTCCCTGGACCTGCTGGCCACGCTGTTCCTGAGCCAGCCCAGGATGCCATTGGCCTTCTTGGCCACCTGGGCACACTGCTGGCTCATGTTCAGTTTCTTGTCGATGCAGACTCCCAGGTCCCTTTCTGCCTGGCTGCTCTCCAGCCACTCTGTCCCCAGCCTGTAGCACTGCATGGGGTTGTTGCAAATCTATTTCTAGTATTTTAGACCAGACTGAATAAGCTTTTCTACAAAGTAACTATGCAATTAGGCATTTACTTTTCAGGTATTGAATCCTAGAGCTAGCACTGTCTGACAGCTGGAAAGAGTTCTGTAAATCATCCTTCATTCAAAAAGGGTGCTTAAAACGAAAAAATTGTAATGGATATTCAGAATATAATGCAGATTGAGATCAAAGTGCTCATGGTAATGTGGGATGTTGCAGAAATGGAAAGACTGGGACAGGAAGATGAGCTCTTGAAGAGGATTATTATAATAAAAGAAAATGTAAATCATACTTCTAGCCCTCACCTGAAAAATTACTGTTTTCTGTTCATGTTAAATGTATTTGGGGGCAAACTTTTCCCATTCTTTGCAGCACATTTATGGGAATACAGCTAGGTTGAAAAACCAGCATTTTTCAATTCTTTCATCTCTTGTCCTAAACTTCTTCTTTCATTTTGTCATTACAGGAATCTTTTCAGATTGGATCATTTACATCAAAGCAGAAAGCCCCTGAACTGACTGAGGATGTATGAGATTTTAATTAGCTGCACAGAACTGATCATACACAAGACTATATCAAACACACAGAATATGAACTGATTAAACATATAGATTGAAAAAAAACAAACCAAAACAAACATGGATTATCTGAGCTTTAATACAAGTGACTTTGTAGCTGTTTTAGGAAAAACTCCCTCTTCCAATGACACTTCCAGGTGCATGCTGTGACCACCTGTTTGAGTGGTCCCTCCCATGCCAGCTAAAATGTTGCCCAGAGCCAAGATACACCATGAACAGAAAAAACTCTTTTTTAAGTGAGGAGAATTCAGTGAACCTGCAAAGAATGGTGTTTTTTTGTATGAAGGGTGCTGGCAGTAATTTTGAACAGAATTTGGTTTTATGAAGCTAAACTCTATTTGCAGAATCCTGTGTGTTACCTTGACTTCTTTTAAATAAGCAAAGTTAAAATAAGCTGGCAAACAAAGCACACCTGAGTGAGCCTGGAAGTGATTGATGCTGAAGTTATGGCATTTACCATCATAATAAACTTTCTAATTGACTAAGGAGGTGTATTCTGAGAAACAACCATGCAATCTGGTAACTCCCATTTCACAAAGTAAATTTTAAAAATATAAAAGGAATTTGATGTGAAGAGAAGATTAGTGTATCCTACTGAGTCACTGAGTCTAAATTAGGTAAAAGTATATGCTCACTTTACATGAGTCTGAGGAAAAATCTTTCTTATTTGATAAGCAGGAAGAGAATGGAACAAAACAGAGGCAAGGACACATAGTGAGAATGAAAATAACAGATTTCTGTTTCTAACTTTCTACACAATCCAGCAACAGATCTTTGCATTCAATCCAAGACAAGTATGGCAGACTGTCAAGAGGAGAAGGAAATCAATTCCTTCCTTCCATGTCTGGGAAATCTACCTGGTCATACTGATAATCCTCTGAGAGTACAGCCAACAACACAGCCACAGGAAAATCCTCTTGTTCCAAATGATTTGCATATTCTGGATTCTGTCAGGGATTCCCTGTCTGTGCTCTGCCCGTGGTGCTGAACAGAGAGAGAGGAGAAGGGGAAAGGGGAAAGGGGGAAAGGGGAAAGAGAGGGGAAAAGGGGAAAAAGGGGAAAGAGGAAAAGGGGAAAAGGGGAAAGAGGAAGAGGGGAAAAGGGGAAAAAAGGGGAAAGGGGGAAAGGGGGAAGAGGAAGAGGGAAAAGGGAAAAAAAGGGGGAGAGGGGAAAAGGGGAAAAAAGGGAAAAAGGGGAAAGGGGAAAAGGGGAAAAGGGGAAAGGGGAAAAGGGGAAAGAGGAAGAGGGAAAAGGGGAAAAAAGGGGAAGGGGAAAAGGGGAAAAAGGGAAAAGGGGGAAAGGGGAAGGGGGGAAAAGGGGAAAAAAGGGGGAAAGGGGAAAAGGCGAAAAGGGGAAAGAGGAAGAGGGGAAAAGGGAAAAAAGGGGGAAAGAGGAAAAAAGGGAGAAAAGAGGAAAGAGGGAGAGGTGAAAAGGGGAAAAAAGGGGAAAAGGCAAAAAGGGGAAAGAGGAAGAGGGGAAAAGGGAAAAAGGGGAAAAGGAGAAAGAGGAAAAAAAGGGGAAAGGGGAAAGGGGAAAGGGGGAAAGGGGAGAGAGGTGGGGAAGGGGGGGAAAGGAGGAAACAGGGAAAGGGGAAAGGAGGAAAGGAGGAAATGAGGAAAGGAGGAAAGAGGGAAAGAAAACTACTTTAGGCAAAGGTTTATATTCACTTCCATAGTGCAAGAGCAGAGCAAGAGCTTCCTCATCTGTGGAGATGTGAGTCCAAAATCTCACCTGAAGTAAAACGATCAAGTTCACTTCACTTCAACACATCATGTCCAAACTAGCCACAAGATGCTGCATTCCAAGGCCTCAAGAACATACTTTAAAGCACATGCTGCTAGTCTCTAGTCAGTGGGCTTCAGAGGGAAGGCTTCAGAATACTGCACATAAATATCCTGTGTCACAGGAAAGAGCAGCTCAGCACATTGCTAAGTACCCTGCCTGGGCCATTTCTATTTCTGCAACCCCCCACAGCCTCTCAATAAGGGCAGTGATGAGTATGGACACTCCAGCAGGGTAACACAGTATTTTAGACAGTCCTATCTCATGCACCAGTGGGACTTTTTATAGGTTTTCCTTCCACAAAGTCTTTTCTTCAGCAAGCCACAGTACAGTATTGTAGTGTTTGCAGCACAGCCTCATAGTCTGACTGGTCTGAGAATTCAGAGTAGATAACACTCTCCAGAAGTCATGCTGAGTCAATAGGTCATTGTTTCAAATTCATTTAAATGTTTTTAGGTTTGGGGGGTGGTAGGTTTTTTCCCTGGTGTATGCTTTCAAGAGTCAATTTCACCATCTTTGGGGAAAAAAAAAAAAGTTTGAGAAAAAGCACTGCCAGTTCTTTTGACCATGTATGTAACTGCTGAACACTACTAGACAGACACCTGCGCTTTGCTTTCCATTTTATCTGCTCTTTCCTTCCTCTGACTCCTTCCTCCACTTCTCTCTTCTGATACATCATCAAAAGTGCAGTAATGTGGTCCTGACATGTAACCAGCATCCTCCCTGAAGAAGGATACAACTCTGTGTTGTACAACTTAGCACTGGGATCTATATTTGTCCTGGTTTGGGCCAGGATAAAGGTGATTTTCTGTCTTGCACTTTTGCTTTTAGCTGAGTCTCTTTAAGTATTTGCACTTGCTGAAATTAACAGCAAGTTTCCCAGACAGTGTGTGCTTCTAGGATTGATAACACTTGATGTTTATAGTTACTGCTAGAGACTGGTGTGCAGAGCCAAGGACACTGCTCAGCTCTGGGGAACATTTTACCCTCCAGAAGGAATAAAGAGGTCCATCCTGCAGCCTCCTTTGGGGAGGAAGGGACAAGAGAGATGCCAGAACTGACCAAACAGAGTGTTCCATCCCATATACGTCACACTCAGTATAAATTTGAGGGATCACGAGGACCAAGCCCGATTTCCTGATTTCCTGCTTCCCTTCCTTCACCCCTTCCCTGTTTCCTTCAGCATCCTGGGAGGATTCCATCCCTTCCTCTGCCTGTGCTCCTGATCCATCCCAGCCTGAATCTCTGTGTTCCTGCCTCCAGCTCCCAACTGCTGCTGACCCCAGGATTCCAGCCTGGACTGTCCCAGGGCTGCCCTGCAGCCTCAGTGGGGATGGGAGAGTTATTGGGGGAGAGGGAGAGGAACCTGGGATCCATTTTCCTGTATATTTGTATAGATTTAGTCATTTTTCCTATTTATCATTACTGTTTCATTGAAGTTGAATAGTTTAGTTTCCAACCCATCAGTCTCTCTCCCTTATTCTCTCTCCTTTCTTTATCAAGGAGAAGAGAGAGATTAATAGAGAGCAGCTGTTATTCAGTTTAATTGCCGGGCCAGTGTTAAACCCTGACAATATTAGTACAGTGTTTTAGACACTATTCAGTGCAAAAATGTCCCCAAATCCTCTTTGGGATTATCAGGAAAATGTATTCTGTAGGAAGGGGAAAATACACCAATACTCAGCACTTTCTGTGAAGATTAGATTTGTGATATTAAATCCCCAGTTTGCCTCAGAATCAGACTCCCCAACTGATCCCCTAGGGCTGCTTCTTACTGGATCTTCCTATCAGTTCTCTAATCAGATGTTACATAATATATGAGTACTCAGTAGACTAATTTTACAGGATTTATTTTTTAGACAATCCTTGCCTTTCCCCTGTTTACTGACTTTATTTGAATTTATCCTTTTTACAGACTAAGCTGTATGTACATGGTAGTTTTATAGACACAGTGCTCGTTCCTTCTTGTAACACAAGAAGTTGTTTCCAGCTCTTGCAAAAAGAAAAAAAAAATTCCAACAATTAAGTCACATTCAAGTGAATATAAAAATACAGTTAGCCAATCCTGCACATATTGGTTTTTCTGTCAAGGAATACAGACAAATAGATTGAAAGAGATTGCCTAATTTATTCTAGTTTAAATGCAGAGACACAGACATCTTTTTATTGCCTCTGGTTTCTGCAGACATGCTTGCTGTCTAAAGTACACCTTTTATTTCCTTATGTATTACTTTAAATAACTCAGCTGCTTCCAATGTATAGTTTTCTTCTCTTGTTTCTGAATATAATAAATTATATTAGACTTCTTGACACCTCTAGACTTTGAATAAGTGTGAACAAGTGTTAAATCCCTGGGTATCTATCTACAGTTGGAATTTTTCCTTATTCAGGAGATAATCTGGATGGTTATACTCTTTTTAAAAGCATGGCCATCTTCAGTAGGTACAAACATGTACCTTTTAATAGCAGCAAGATTAACATATATTGCTAATAATTGAAGTAGATTGCTGGGGACAACCTCATATTTTACATCAAAAAGATGGTGGAACTACAACAGGATATTAATTATTAGGAAAAAACCCTGCAATCATTACTTTTATACTCACATATGACATACAGACTGACAGTCCCCTCACATGTGGTACACACCTTCTAGCACACTGTACTGACCTCACCTTTTTAAAGTAACTGAGTGGGAATCAGAGTTTAACAGGTAATAAATCAGAGCATGTCATTATGGCTTAGCTTTCCCTTTTACATACCATCTTAAAGTCACAGGAAACCCACTGCACACTCAATTTTAAAATCTTCAAAAGTATGGCAGCTTGTCTGGTGATCACACAGGAAAGTAAGCATGGCTGAAAAAAAAAAAAAATTAATTATGAGGACCTAGACAGATTGCACAAAATAAGCAGAAGCCTGAAGCAGGCATCATGGTTTGCATAACTCTGGGCACTGTAGACCATTAATCTTCTTAATAATTATCAGTGTCATTTAGAGCCTTCTTGGCCAGAAGTTGCAAACCAAATTGGATCATGGTACTGGGGCTCAGTCACTGTAGCTTTAGGAGTACACATATGAATGTGCTGTTTTCTTCCCAGCTTCTGTTGACAGGCACTCATCTGCCTCAAATCAGAATGAACTGCAGCAATAATTCATGTATTTTTCATCACTGCCAGTGGTCACTCTACACTGGCAAAACTGGGATGAGACAGGGTGAAGAAACATAACCTGGCACTGAGTGTGTTGTATCAGCTCTGCTTATATTCAATGTTTTAAGGCCAGAGTTGTAGCAACTTACTCTACTTATTATGTACTGAAGTATTTTTTCAATTTAAAAAGAGATACAACACAACATGTTTCAGTGCACACACTTTTTTTTCAGAACAGGGAAAATGAGAAAATAATTACCAGCTCTGTTCACTGAGTGTTCACTCAACCCAGCAGATACAGCCTGCTGCTCATACAACCAACTTACCAACTGCTGTAACCCTGCCCTGCCTGGATTTCTGCCTTCCTGAAGTGGGGTGGAATAAGCTGCACTAACACTGAGCTCAGCAGGTGGAGGATATTCCATTCAGCCCAACACAGACATGCATTCTCAATTTATTTGATGTAACACACCTATTTTTCATCAGTTGGATTCTCAGTCACAAGTTGAGGCAGTCACAGTCAGTGATTGCTCCTTCTGGAGGAAAGTATCTCTAAAACTGGGTCATTTTGGTACAGAGAATCACAGCATCATTGAATGGTCTGGGTTGGAAGGGACCTTAAAGATCATCGGATTCCAACCCTCCTGCATGGGCAGGGACACCTCCCACTAGAAAAATCAGACCTGCTCTGAGGAAGAGCACTGAAGAAAAGCTGATGGTTCTGAAAAGTAGTTTCAAGTTCTCAAAGTGATGCAGTAATGCTGAGATATTGAAAATGAAATATTATTTTTTTTCACTGAAGAACAGCACTCTCATTAAAGTAGCTGCCTGGCCCAAGATAAACACCCAGTAAGGAGTCATTATTTAACCTCTGCCCAGTTTCTGAAGGGAACAAACAATAAATGATCTGGGAGGAGATGAAGAATTAACAACAGCTGCTTGCCACAGCTGATAAAAACACAACGATTATGAAATTGCCTGTGTGTGGAGTTTGTACCCATCTTCACATTCGTGAGTGAGTGAGTGAGTGAGTGCCTTATGGCAAGTTCCTGCTGCAAGGAAAGGGAGTTCCGGTCCTGGAAACAAATGCCCTTCTTACAAGGATTTCCTAGGAAAAGGAGCTTCTTCCTGCAGCAGAAAATAGGCAGTTCTTATGGATTATAACAGTGATGTCATCTTTACACAGAGCAGAGCAGGTCTGTGAGTTTTGACTGTGACCAGGTTAAAATGCCACATACCCTGTTGCACAGTGTGTTTTGAAAACAGAGCTAAAAAAGACCTTTAAAATGTGCAGAACCACAACATATTAATGCTCCTACCTTTAGGCTAAATAATACGATTTACTGTCCACTTAAATACGTTTTACCCAACGTAGCAAAGCTCAAGAATATTTTATTTTCCAATATTTATATGTATGCATCTTATTGCTATTAATGTAAAATTAAATTCTTATGTTTATGGGAAATCATAGAATCATAGAATCATAGAATTGGCTGGGTTGGAAGGGACCTCAGAGATCATCAAGTCCAACCCTTGAACCACCGTTGCGGTTGCTAGACCATGGCACTGAGTGCCACATCCAGGCTCTTTTTAAATATCTCCAGACACGGAGAATCCACTTTGGCATTATTTTTTAATTAATGCTTTGTAACTACATCTGTTGGAGGCAGACTTAGATCAAGAAAAAGAACATGAAAGATAAAGCTACAGTGCCACAGCACAGGTCTGTCCCAGACATCAACTCGTGCTAAGCACTGAATAATCTCTCACTCAATTAAATTCCTCAATTCAAAGACCTCCTCATTCAATGTTAAAGCTAATGGCATTCACACAGGGAAAAACTTTGCTATAAATGTGAATTTTAAATGTTAATCTGACAGCAACTATCACCAGTGAGTAAAAAAGTGACTTTTGCACACTCCAAATAATCCAGCAAAAATTACATCTTTTTAGAACAAACTCTTTTGCTCAAGTGGGAATAAGTGCTGTGTTTTGGTTAGATCTGTCTAAGGCAGACTAGCCTGACTGACAGCTGAGAAACTTCATAAAAGGTTCATGAATAATAAAAGCAAGAGAAGAAACCTGGAAAACACGTGAGGAGCTGTGGTAGAAACTAACAAAAATACAGCATGTCTTGGAACTTTTCACATATAATATAAAAAGAGCACTTTTTGCTTGGTAGATTTACAGTTTTGGCAACAAAATGTTCTCTTGACAAGCCATCTACTCATTCTAACACTTCATTTCACCACTTTTAAAAAAAGCTGATAGATCCAATTTCAAATCACTCTAGGTTTTTGCTTAAGATAGCATAACAGAGAATTAAAATTCTGCAAGTTTGTATGAAATGTAACTAAATAACCCCCAAAAGAGTCAGAGTAAAGTAAATCTTACTGTTCTACAGCCATGGTCCTACTGAAATTCCACTCAGGTGGGACACAATTGGATTTATCTATCTAAGAAGTGCCGTGGTAAGCACAGAAATTGAAAATTATTAGGAAATGCATTCAAGTTGATATAAAAACTAAGAAATTTGTTTCATATAATTTTTCATAAATCACAGTGTTGATGGGTTCACAGAGTCAATTAGCCACTTGCATGGCAATACCATCACCAGGAGCTCTTTGATCCAGACCCCACAACGTACACTTTGTGTTGCTCAGGGTTTCTCCATTTCCCAGGTGAATGGACTCCCTCTTTCCTCCCAGGACACCCCCTGACAGTCATTAAACCTCAGCAGGACTGGAGGGATATCCACCACCACATTCCCACAGTTTTGGTGGTGAAGACGCTGTCGGAATTTATGTTTTCACACTGCAGGAACATTTTCTGATTCAGTTTTGGCCAAAGTATCACTCACACAGAAGCATCTAGGTGTGTTCAGAACATACCAAACATACCAGACTCTTCAGGAAGTTCAAGTGCCAGGTTCCTTAGTTCCTGGATTTCCAGGGCAAGGGAGGACACAGAGCACTCAGGCAGCTTAAAGCCAGTGATGATGAAGCACACAGATTAACACTCCTTCAGGCACTTCAGAAAATTTCTGCTGGGAACCTCAGGCACAAAGCAGCCTTTCAGGAAGCATTTTTTGGAAGGATCTCATTGAGACACTACTGAGCTAATTTAGGGTTGTCCTGGTTCAGGCCCAGCCAGTACCCACCAGGCCTCTGCTCTCTCACCCCCATCATGGGACAGGGAGGAGAAAACCCACCCAGAGGCTCCTTAGTGGAGACAAGGACAAGGAGGTTTGCATTCCCCAGTGATGGGGAAACCAGACAGGTTCAATTGGGGAGGAAAAAAATTACTAATTTAGGTAGATTTTTCTCTTTCAAGGAGAAAGAGAAAACACGACCAACTCTTAAAACCTTTTCCCCTCCCTTCCCGCCGTCCATTCCCCGATGGCTTCGCCGCCGCCTCCCCTCAGGGCACACGGGACAGAGGGACGGGCAGGGGGTCCAGGCTCAGTTCCCCACACGCTGTTTCTGCCGCTCTTTCCTCCTCAGGGGAGGACTCCTCAGGCTCTTCCCCCGCTCCAGGGCGGGGTCCCTCCCACGGGAGAGTCCTTCAGGAACCCCTGGGACATGAGTCCCTCCCATGGGGTGCAGTCCCTCAGGAGCTGACTGCTCCCACCCGGGCTGCCCACAGGGTCATGGACTGAGCTGGGAACAGTCACCTCCCCTGGCACGGGCTCCTCCAGCCAGGGATGCACAGACACAGCTGACCCTCTCTGCAACCCTGCACAGGCTGCAGCTTCACCTCTGCCCACCTGAGACACTTCAGGGGCTACAAATCCACCTTTTCCCCACCCGCCGGGGTCCTTCAGGGACTGCTCCCCCGCGCTCCTCCATGGCTGCAGGGGCACAGCCGCCATCTCACCACGGGCTGAGGGAGGGAAACCTCTGCTCGGGCACCTTCCCCCGCTCCTCCTTCAGTGACCTTGGGGTCTTTGCTTTGACATTGCTCTCTCACCTCCTACTCGTCCTCTGCAGGTCTCTTTTTTAATTTTTGTAGTTTCATTTCCCCTTTCTGAATATGTTACTCACAGAGGTGCATCACAATGAACAGCGAGAGGAGAATTTGGTGTTGAAGTTCACTATGTCAGCTCTTTAGGGACCAAACACCAACAAGTACAGAATTTCCAGTGAAGAGATTAAGTATATTTGCTGGCCTGCCTAGGAAGAACCATTTAAAATACTGTACTTAAATAATAACTGGTTCCCACACTGTTCTAGCAAAGTGGATGATGATATTAAGGATGCATTTATTGGAGTATAGTGTCCTGTAAATATAAGTGTTATATACTTATATTATATAAATATTAAACATGTTCTTCTGATTCCAGTTATGGACTCACTTCTGAAAGACAGAAAAAATTGGAACTAAGTCTAGCCAAAAGTTTAAGCACACAGTTAAACTGTGTGCATCGGATGGGGTATAAGTCAAAATACAGTAAAGTATATAAAATTATTTAACTGTCATTCATTCATATTATGACATTTTGGTTGTTTCTCACAAGAGTCCATCCTTCTCAAAAACAATGAATATGGGGAATCTGCTCACTGAGCTTGTAGTTCTCAACCTCATTGACATTGGTGCTACTGTAACAGCTATTACCACAGATAACCTTTGGAAAGATCCTGACTACAGCCACATTGAAGTAATCCCATCAGACTTCATATAAGGTCACACTGCCTTCAATAAATTAATTATAGAATTTAACATTGCTTGCATGGGAAAACAAACTGAGCAAGTCTGAATGAAAAGCATTAATCCAGAACAGCTGTGCCTCCACCTGGGGCAGAGATAAAATAAAAAGAAAACAAGAGTAGCCATAAAGTAATCACCACATTACCTGGTAATGCAAAGATTTCAGCTCTGGTATCAGTTTACAGAGGTACATGATGCTGTCTGTGTAACCTGTTAGAAACACAAACCAAAGAAAATTCATGGATAAGGGTTTTAACCATTCTTTTGGTCTATAGTTATTTTTCCCATGTCCCCAGTACTCAAACTTAACCTGGCTGCAAAGCAACTGACTCTCCAAATCCAACTCCAAAACACAGAGAAATAAGGTGGTATGTATTTTAATACAAAATTCATGATATAAAATTAGACTACAGGAAGTAACGTGGGTAAAAGAAAAGTTTGCCCTAGGATTTAGGGCATCCAACTTCCTGCTAGTTACCATCCTCCAAGTTTTCATTAGCTTCTGTTGTGTTCATTTCACCCCACTCCTTCGTTCCCCCCATATTAACAACACATGCTGCAGCTTCCAATGCATATTCCTGTTATCCTCCTCCAGCCTCACACACACCCCATCTTCCTCCTGGGCTTGGGTATCAAATGGTGGGAGGAAGCTTTGTCCTTCAGCTACGATCAGGAAGTTTCTCCTTCCCCTTTCCCTTCCTGCTGTTACAAAACTGGGAGGATGGAGAAGCAATGGGAAATTGGATCCACAATCAACTGGATGGGGCAGGGAGGATTAGCTTTCAGCTTCTGCATTAATATTCTTTTCTTCTGCAGGAGGTCTGGCAAATACTTTTTCTCCAGGATACACTCATCCAAACACTAATTAGTGCTAATTAGAAGAATGTTAGATATGCTTTGTCATCTGCAACTACCCTAATTAGCAGCTTCTCTCTGGAGACAGAGGAAAGCTTACAATTCCTCCAGTGCCTGCAAGTCATGCAAGGGCTGAGATCTGAGCTCTCTTGACATCTGCCCACACTGGCATCAGCATGGGCCTAAACTAAAGAGGGTTCTTCCTCAAATTTTTGTTTCCTTCCTCCTCTTTCCTAGAAAGTAAGCAGAGGCAACTGCAACTTGGCCTTTAATTGCCAAAAATCCCAGGAAGTCAGAACCTTTACTGTCTGGACACCTGTGTTGTTCTCATTTGTCATCCTGCAAGACAACCTTGTCATACAAAAGAGATTATATCTGCTCTATGAAAAGCAACTGCTTCCTCTAGTCCACAGCAGTTGATACCTAACAACAAAAAAAGCACTTATTAACAGCCTGAGCATGAGACAGCATTTCATTTACATTGAGGAGAAATTTGTAACATGCCCTTTCCAACCAAAATGCACAAACTGTAGTTGGTAAAGATGTTCAACATCACATACTGGGTTTGTTTGAGAGAGAATGATGTGCAATCATGCATGCTTCAGAGACCCTCTGTGGTTATTTCTGAAGAAATGCATGGCCTTCAGCAGGCCTGGGCTTTCAACAGTCAGCATCCTGTGACCTACATAAAATCTGTACAAGTAAGCAAGGTTAAAAGAGGAAACATCCTCCATCTGTCTCCTCAGGATCAGCAGATTTCTGAAAAGAGGAAGCACAGCATCGTTTACTTTGTGTGCAGAAGGCAGAAAGCAAGGAAGCCAAGTGGGACTATAACAAAGCCAAATATATTTCAGATTAGGAGAAAAGATTGGTTTACAAATCTTAATCTAGAGAATCCTTTTCTTTTTAATGTAAATCAAATTGTCCTTTCAAGGTTTCCCATCTTCCACTGGTCATCTGTGAGTACAGCAGTAAGACCTTTGACTTTTTCTGTAATTCCAAAAATTGTACTGGGGTAAGTTAATATCTGGGGAAATCAGCAAAATGGGATTATAAAATGAAGCCATGTTTTTGATATAAAGATGAGTTAAAGAGGGAGTGATTTTGCAAAAGGCCAATGACTTGAGAGAAAAGATTTGAAATCTGACAACATTCTCTTCTCTGTGAAATAGAGTGAAGTCACCTCAAGAAGTTTTCTTCAAACTGGAAGGAAGAATATGAACTGATCTTCCAAGCTGAATTAAGAGAGGCTCGAGGATTAACCTGCCAGGTATCAGGCATCAAACCATTATAAATGACACAGTGATGGTTTTTTTCTGTGTCTTTCTAGACAATGTCATTGTTCAGGCACATCTAGAGGACATATTTCAACAGCAAAGAAGAATGTGACAACCACTACTGAAGCTGTACCTTGTTCTGGTGTCCCTGGCCTTGCAAAGCAGCAACAGAGCCTCACCTTCCTGGAGAGTATTTTATGGCATTCACTGATGAATTGGGCATTAAGAGAAAGACCACCAGGGTCTGAGGGGCTGTTGTCTTGAATGCTGGCTCTACTCCTGCAACTCCTGAGTAAGGTAAGAAGACTCTGTCAATTCAGTTTACTACCCAGGTGGTAATGAAAAAGACTTCCTGGCTTTCCAGCAAAGGCAAACATTTATTCAGTTTTTCATGGAAGTTTTATCAGCACTGTTTCTCTGATTAATTACATTATAATGATTATCATAGTGTTAATGTTTTGTTAAACTCCTTTATTAAGACAAGGCCTTGGAAAGAAAAGTTTCTGTGTACATGGTTTACTGATTCAACTCTTCATAACTCATAGACTTCACACTGAAATAATTGCTTCAGTGTGAAGAATTAAAGAGGGGGAGGAAGGCTTTGTAACCCCTCTGGGGAAGACTCAAACTTTGTCAAGTATGAGCTGCCAGAAGCCGTCTGATCTCTGCCAGCAGATGGCATCATTATTTCTCTTCAGGGAAAGGGCTCAAAGAGAAATACATGTGCTGCCAGCAAAAACTGTGGCCACTTCGTTCATTTTTGGTCTTTTCTTTTCACATAAAATAGAAACCTTCGCTTTAGGGGATGGTTTTGTATTCCAGCAGACAGCGACAGACAAAAGTAAAGCCATGCAGAACCTGACCACACCAGGAGGCTGGAAGAGACAGAAAATATTGAATCTAACTGTAATGGCAGATTGGAGATGTGGTATCTTCTGCCTGGGAGAACAGAGAGAATTCTCAGAGACAGTCCTGCATCTAAATCAAACTCCATGCAACTTCCTAGATGCTCATAATTAGTTATGATTAATCATAACTAATGATGATAATCATAATTAGTTATGATTTTTTCACATACAGAATCTAATTTGTATACTTTTTTACTTTCAGTCTCCCTGTGCAGATGGAATTAGGCCATGAATCACAGTATTTTTTAACAACTCTTCCATTTCTCCAAAGACATAGTAAGTGATGCAATAATTTATAGTTAATCATATTAAACTGAACTACAGCCCCTACATAATACATAAAGGTATGAAGATGAGTTCAGAAGTTCATGAAGTTCAGACTGGACATCAGGAAAAGGTTCCTCACTGAGGAGGTGGTGGGTGACCAGAGAAATGGCCATGGCACCAAGCCTGTCCAGGTTCACAGAGCATCTGGATGACCTTCTTACTCATATGGTTCAGTTTCAGGCAATTCTGTGAGGAACGTGGAGTCTGATGTGATGATCCTTCCAACTTGAAATATTCTGTTTTAAAATATATTAATATGTAGTAATACATATTGCACCTCAACAGCTAGAGATGGTTGCAACAATCTTCTAGTATAGATTAATTTTAATTGGAAATGTCTTGCTCTGCATAAAACAAATGGATACTAGAAAAATATATTTGGGAATGGAAATAATACTTCAATAGAAAGAGGTTATACATTGAATCACAGAATCATCATGACTGGAGAGGACCTTCAGGACCATTCAGTCCAACTCTCAGCCCTACCCCACCTCAACCACTAAATCACCTCCCAAAGCCCCACATCCCCCTGGTTTCTGAATCCCCCCAGGGATGGTGACTCCACCACCACCCTCAGCTCAGCTGCTCTTTGCACCCTCTCCACCACCTCCATGGCCTTCCTGTACTGGGGTGACCAAAACACAGCACTGGAGGTGCAGCCACAATCACTGAAATAAAATAGGACCTCAGAAGCAGTTGGGCTTCTGAGGCTCTGGTGTATAAAGTGCTACATCATCTCATTGTTTGGAATTCTTGGCTTAAAATATTTTTCCTCTGCTACTTCACAGAAGACACAGTATAGATGCAGATTTTAGGTTAAAGGTATTTGCCACTCAATCTGAACATTAAAACTTTCCCATACCTGATAGTTAGCAATCCTTTAATATGTTCTAGGTCTTGTTCTGTATGTTACAATAATATAAAAGACTGTTTAGACTTGCTATACTGTATACAGAGCCATATTTTTTGCACTATTGCAGATTCATTACTCTGCTATTCTTGTTTCACTCAGTACATAAAATTAAGCAAGCTTTAGTGATGTTCTGTACAGCAGCTTCTATGTTCTGTCCATAATGACACAGCAAAAACCCATACTTGATTTAAGATCCTAAACTATCCTTGTAACCAGTGGCTGGGGACTAACAAGCTACCTGCAAGTTAGCAACCCTTAAAGACCCATTTTTTGCTCACATCCCCATGAATTTTGCATCCTGCCTTTAAAATCCAGTGCCTCAATTGCCTTATTTATTTTCAGCAACTATCACATCTACAGGCAGCCAGCTGACATTTTTTTCTGAGATCCTTAGGGTTTCAACATTCTGTCCTGTGTCCCAGTGGTGACAATAGATTGGAAAAACCTGATGGGGCTGAAGTCTCACAGTGTTCCTGTAATACTCAGGAGCTGTTCCACAACATTCATTACCTACCAAACATCCATTGCTGGTTCTTAGTCCCTCCATTTCCAAGAACAGAACCCCACGGATATCAGCACACTTTATACTACTTTGTATTTATTTTTCTCCTGTCATCAGAGGAATTACTGGAACTGGGCCCGTGAAAATGCACAAAGCCATCCTAAAATCACTTGGAACACTGTTCCAAATTCGTTCAAATGCTTGGCTACGAGTTGTGAAGATTCAAGTATGCCAAATTCTCTGAAATACATAATTCAAACAAGCTAGTAAGGGAGTCTGGACAAGAAGGAGATGGCAAAACTATGCTTTTCTGTCATGATTTCCAGAAAAGCATTTTATATTATTATGCTAATGATTGCTTGTTGCTTACCAGGCTTCAGCATTGGGTAGGCCCAGTAAATTAAGATATTACAAGGGAAATCAATAGTATTTTTTAGACTAGGTCCTGGATTCATGCTTTTGCTTTACAAGTGAGTGTGTATATGTAAATATTCACATATTCCTGCAGAGATGGTTGGTGAAATTTACCAACCCCTAGATATGGTATGAGGCATACAAGCTATTTAAGCCTAATAAGCAGTAGACAAAAGAGTTCTGACAGCAGTATGAAAATGCAGTCATTGCAGGATTCATTTGACAGAAGAATATAATGCACCAGAAGACAGAAACCTGTCAAGCCTGTTTTCACTCCACTTGGACACCACTTCACTACTGAGAGAGAAAATGTTATCTGTGATGTTTAAAGATCATTCTAGGCCAAGGGTGCTTGAGCAATCAGTTCCATCTGTCTCCACACACCATAATGGGAGCATCTGCAGCTCCTCTGGAATTCCTGGCTCCAGCCCTGAGTCACTTGAAGGAATGGTTCTCAACACCCACACAACCTCCTGACTCCCAGACTGAACTCCCCAGCCACCCCTCTGCTTCCCCCCTGCAGACTGAGAGGACCCAGTGCTCAGAGCAGGCAGAGCTGGAGCTTCCAGTTCTGCTGAGGAAGGACTGGAAGTCCCTGAACAGCCATGGCAGAGTGGAGGCACCTTCACACAGAGGCCACAAACACAGTGGTTCAGTGTGTGCAGCTCTGCTCAGTTCACTGATTCCCTGCGCTCCCTGCAGCAGCTGCTTCCATCTCCTCACTGCAGCAGGGATCATCCCACAGGAAGCTTTTCAGTCACCACTGCTCCATCCTGCTCTTCCCTTTCTCTGCAGGTGCTAGGTGACAGGAGAAATGGAATTAGTGAGCACACAGCAACTGGCTGATAGAAACACCAGGTAAAACACAGTCATTTAAATAGTGTTCTAATTTGCAAAATTATAATTTACAATTGTTGTGTTATAACTGACAATTCTAATACAATTTATGAAGTAGTTTAAGCAAATTTGTTTCAACTCAAATGAGGAACATGATTTTCAAACACCAGTAGATGTCTGAAAACACACCAAATTGCTGAAAATATCACTTATTTCTCAACAGTGAAATTAAGATGAAAGAAATTTTTCCAGTTTGGCACCTAATCTGCAAGAACCCAGGGGAAGCAGCAACATCACCTGCTGCACTCCAGCACTTGACAAAAGCATCAGTGTAGACAGAAGCCTCAGTTTCAGGAGTGGATTAGCTGGATCTGCCTTCTGGGGAGGGAGATGCTGAGGGATGAGAGCTTGAAATGGTTATTCTCATTGAATCTGATCAGAGCAGAAACACTTTCCTAATGGAAAGGCAAATTTCTTTCCTATAGGCACCATTTTCAGAGACAGTTCTGTACAGAGCCCTCCAGCAGTGATGTCAGCAAGCTTTGCAGTCTTGTCCCTTTTTTTCTTGCAGCAAACCCAACACCATTTGCTCCCCAGCCCTGTGAGAAAGCCCAAGCAGCAGGCAGCCATTTCATCCAGAGATGAAACTATTTGAATGCAAATTGAACTGTGGCATCCTGTCAGATTCCATTGGCAACATATGGTGGTGCTGAAAAAATTCAGACACTGCACAGGAAATGGAAAATAATAGGAAGGACCTTCCCCTGGCAGGAATTCACTGACCAAAGAAAAGGAGAAAGGGGAGCAAGTCTGTGAGCAGAAGTATCTTCCTTTATCATCAGGGTTATTCCCTTTATTCCTGGGTAAGCCCAAGGAACCCAGACCCAAGCTGGTTCCCACAGGAAGGTGACAGCTGCCAGTTTCATGCCCTGTGTGACCTCTAATAAGTTCCTCTGTGAGGCAATTGTGCTGCCCAAATTCCAGAATCCTAGAAAAAAAAAAAAAAAAAAAAAAAAGCAAAAGCAATATAACAGTCTGTGACCTCCAAAAGTTTGCTATTTACTTTTCTGCAGTAATGTACATGAGGTGCTGGTTTCCCACTGGCTTTTCACTACATATATTCCCAAAGTGGGCACTCCAAAGAAGACACTGAGAACTACAGCATTGTAAAGCAGGCACTGTGATCCAGGTCACTCACAATAAACTAACCTGAGGGCACTGTAACTCATTAACCAACCTTCTCCTCTGGCATTGTTCACAGTTCTCCAGCCCCAGAGCTGCTGGTAGCTCCCAGCAATGGGTCTGCTGTAGGCATCAGCAAGCAGCCCATCTCAGGAAGATACTCCAGGGAACTACCACTAAAACAAGCTGCTTTACATAAATTTCTTTCAACTAAGAGTAACAGGATGGCCTCAACTGTGGCCTATTAAGGATCCAGAATTAAGCTTTGCAGGCACTTTTCCCCTGTAATGATTTCTCTTTCAGATTCAGTGCCATGAGACCCCTCATGAGCCTTTGTTGTGAATTCATTATTTAATCTGGAGTATGTTCTTTAAATCTTAGTATTTAAATTAATCCAGTGTGGTTTTTCCTCACATACATGAAATAATAATGATGATTGGAAGGTTTTAAATTTCTCCTTCTACCTGGCATAGAATCATAGGATCCTCTTGGTTGGAAAAACCCTTAAAATGATCAAGTCCAACTGTAAACTTAGCACACTGCCAACTACACCACTAAACCATGTCCCTAGGTACACCACACCTACATGGCCTTTAAATACCTCCAGGGATAGGTGACACAACCATCTCCCTGGACAGCCTGTTCCAGTACCTGACAACCCTTTCAGTAATTAAATTTCTCCTAATATCCAAACTAAACCTCCCCTGGCACAAATTGAGGCTATTTCCTCCTGTCCTATCACTTGTCAGAAGAGACCAGCACTCATCTCTCTACACCCTCCTTTCAGGTAGCTGTAGAGAGTGTAAGGTCTCCTTTCAAACTCCTTTTTTCCAGTTCTTTCATTCAGCTGCTCCTCATTAAACTTGTTCTCTAGACCCTTTCCTGGCTTTGTTACCCTTCTCTGGAAACATTCCAGAACCCCAATGTCTTTCTTGTAAGAAGAGGTCCAAACCCAAACACATTACTTAATCTGGAGTGTGTAGATTACTTGCATTGCATCGGAGGTGCAGCCTCATCCCTGCCAAATGGGTGGCAGAACTGCAGGACTGCTGGTTCCCAGGAGAGGCAAACATGTCTCAGGGGAAAAACAGGAGCAAAGCAAAAAGCAAAAAAGCAAATTTGTAAAAGCAAATCATGCTGGTAGTGAAAGTCATGCAGTAGTACTGTACTGATTAAAGGTGAGACTGACTTTGCCCCAACAGAGGAAAGAACTTCATACTCCCAGAGGAAAGCAAGCACAGATTTACTCTCTGGAATCATGGATGTCTGGAGCAGCAACACAATGGCAATTCCAAAGGGGAAGGAACTCTACTGCCACCCAATGAAGTTATGATGATAAACCATGAGAAAATTAGAAGCAATGTGAGCAAGCTCAGCCAGGGAGCTGTAGAAGGCAGCAACACAGCTGATCTTGAATGAGGATGAGAAGAAAATGATATGAAGAAAACTTTCTGCCACAATTTTGCATGTGCTGCGTGCAGTAGAAGTCACAGACATCACAGCTGGACTCTGCAAATAACACAGAAGGAGTTGTGTATTGTACACAACTATCAGGAATAAGTTTTCCCTTTTAGTCACCAATTTCCTGAGGTAAGAATTAATGGAAAATAGGTTTGTAGATAGAAGCTAACAGTGCCTCCTCTCAGAACAATAAAAAAAATTCCTATAAACAAATTTTTTGAGTTCCTGGTTTCAGGTTTTGAGGACTCAGAAAGCATCTCGTACTTCTGCTTTAGCAAACAGCTACAAGAAACACAGGAATGTGGGCAGGAGCCTTGTTGATGATCCACTAGGACTTGCACTAAAATCCTTTTTAAACTGCACCCAAACATGTGTGAAACTGCTGATGCTGATGGCAGTGTAACAAATTCCAGGAATATCCTGGTGAAACATGAGAGATGCAGATTTGTATTACCAAAGTCTGAGGAGGGATCAGAACTCTCAACCTCTTAGGGAGGACAGGGGTTCTTCAGATTTGCTTTCAGCCACAAATAATTTGGCAGGCAGGAAACATTCACAAAGCATGCTGAGAATTTATGTAATACCAACATATGTGCAGTCTGGCAAATGCAAATGAGAAATGTTCCTATCAGTAAAAAAACCCAACAAATTGTTGTTCCATGCCTCAGAACAGATTGCCTGGCATTGGCTGACAAGATGAGCTGTCATTCTGCTCATCCATTACAGGTAACTATAGTAATAGGATAAAATTATCTTCTTTTTTGTTTGTCTTTTTTGCATTCTTTTCATTATTCTCAAACTGCCATCGCAAAAATAAATAAATAAACAAAATAAAAAATCATTTTAAACTTATGGATTACTGACCCTTTTGAACCTCAAACAGAAATAACAGAATATTCTTACTCTTATTGTTTAGAAATACTATTTGCAATTAGAATTCTGCTCAGCTGAGCTGAAGTTAACATTAAAATTGTTTCTAGCCAAAAGGTCATAGCAGGAGTCATGGCTTAGCAGCCTGGGCAGACCAGACACCAGAGACAGAATTGCTCTGTTAACCCCCTCCACCCTGCCAAGGGGACAGCAAGGTGAGTAAGGATGAGTTGGAAATGCAAACTGAAACAGGTTTACTGGAACAGGAGAAGGGCAGTACCACCTGGGCTAAGGAACACAAATACAAATGTATACAGATATATATTCACCACCTGATCTGGATGCTGCTGGGATGGGTGCCTGAGGACCCCCTGGGTCAGGAGAGGGCTCCCGATGGGTGTGGGTGCTGAGGAGCAGGAGGCAGCTGATGGCAAAGTCTCCAAGGCCCCAGAGGGAAGCAGCAGGGAAGAGAAGGAAAAAAAAGGGGGGGTCAAGGTTCCTGTCCTCCTGTGTATGGGCAGGAAGTGAGAGGGAATATTGACCCCTCTGTGTTCTGCCCCTCAGGATCCCTGAGACCCTCTCTTTATGTCCTTGTATTGGTACCCAAAGTTTAGCCTGGTCCACTGAGACCATGAGAGCATGATTCCTAGAAGGAAGGTGTCAGAGCCTACGTTCTCCAGAAGCAGTAAAAAGGCATTTTAAGGAGTAAGAATGCAGAGCACCTGGCTTGATTCAGACTCAGCTTTCCCCATTTATTCCAGACACATGGAACACACTGGGAAAAGTGCTCACACACAGCTGTGACCTGTACCTTTTGGGCCCAGTGAGACTACTCACTGGGCTATGTTTGGGAGTTTCTTGTCAATTCCTTCACCTGCCTTTCCAGCTCTGACAGAGGAGCAGGGTGTCTGTAGCTCTGCTGTGTTGCTTGCTCATTCCCTTTTCCTGCACAAACATGCCCTGGGGAGTGTGCTCACTCAAACTCCACACATGGCAAGAGTTTATCCATAAAACTTTATCACCACAAAAACAAGTACACTTCTTTTTTTTCCTTTTTTATTTTTTCTCTATATTAAATCAGACTTTGCAGGCTCAGTGGCCAGGCTGGTTAGGGAGAGCTAAAGAATCTTATCATGCTTGACTCCAAGATTAGAGAACAGTTGCTCTCTGTCAAAGCAATAGAGATAAACACATGGGGAAGAGGTTAAAACCTTGTCTCAATATCAGCTCCACATTTTGGTGTTGTTTTTTTAAGCTGCTGAAATGGCAAAAAGAAATGACTCACCCATGAGACCAGCAGCACTTTTTTTTCCAAACCAAAGCCATATTTCTAGATTAAATTCTATATTTCTAGCTTAAATTCTTCCTGCAGTCTACATATTGTAACAAAAGCCTTCATTTCTGAACAATGACAAAGCTCCATAAGACCAGATATTAAAAATATAAGAGCAGGTGTTTGGAACTGAGCCATGTATCATGAAAAACCTGCTCAAACTATGAGAAATTCTAACATAGAAACTTCCTGTGTATTACATGATGGTGTGTACATTATAGCATAGGTCTTCAGGAGTCAGAACTACCCAGCTGCCTAGAACATACTTCATTCTGTTGACATAGTGTTGCACTGCCAATTCTCCAGGATTTTTAGCCTAAAAAATTCACCATGATAGCACTGCAGTCCACTTTGTGAGAAGTGAGAAGGAACAGTTAATTGTCAGTTGTGCTTTCTTTTCCAGGTTTACATTGGCTTCAACAGCTATTGTGGTAGCTCTAAAGCAGATGTGAGTTGAGCTCTGTAAAACCCATTTGGTGATCCTTAAGAGGAACTTCTCAGGCAGTGAAAAAACAGAGATGAAACTCAGTTCATAAATATAATTTGCTTAAGCAACATCATTGTCTCTGCAATTCAAATACTGTAATGTACCAATGAGGTGTGTATCAGCTGCTCGGGGCACTCTCCTACCCTGTATTACAGGAGATAACAACTGTGTTCTACAACTTGTAGACCATACACACATCCTTCCTTAGCAACAGAAATTGCATAGAAGTTTCCAGAATGTAGGTGCCACTCTATTAGGATGGCTGTGATTTTCCATTCCAGCTCAAATGTGAATTACAGTCATCCTATAAACCCCATGCTATTTTTATTCACCAGTAGATAGAAAGTCAATAAATGGAAATGTTGCTTTCCTTCCCCTTAGTCACCATTCTAGAGAAGACATAATACCAAGGTACTAAGATTTGTTTAAGGTCTCATGGTTATGATTATAGGAATTTTTTTTAAGTAATTCTTTAAAATTAGATATTTATTTTATTTTTCATCCATATTGAGCCCAGGGAGGCGGTGAAGATAAAGCTAGTAACTCACCATAAATGAGAATCAAAAACCACAACAAGTCAGGAACTGATGGTCATCCATTCAGAATGCTCAATCACAATTAATATGACACTATGATATATATATAAAGAAATATATAAGAATATATAAAGAAATTTGTTTTCTCAGTGCTATTTCATTTTTTAAAAAATAGTACTAGATGTGAAAGTAAACAATCTATACTTATAGTTTGGAGAATTTATTTTCTCATTCTTTATTGGTATTCCAGCCTCAGCATCTTTTATTTGTGGTGGGGTTTAATTTTGGTTTCTTATTGATTTTTTTTCTGTGTAGTTGGAAGATTTTTCACTACTTTTTTAACCTCTCTGTTGTTTTACTTCTCATTCACGAAACATTTTAAACCCAGAAACATGTAAATGAGCAGAGAGAAAAAAAGTTTATTAAGTAAGGTCATTCTTTAACATTAACATTGGCAAATTTCTAAATTTGCCACTTCCTCCTTTATCATCATCGTTTGTCTCATGGTTGCTGTCATCTTAGTTCTCCTTTTGCAGCAGAGGGAAACCACACTGGGTGATGCTGGTTTTCAGAAGGGGTTGTTGGATTTTTGTTGTGCATCCACCCTGTGCCTGGATGGATCCCTCTGCTGTCTTCATTATCCCTGAGGTGGTAATCCTGGAACTACACTCAGACTTCTAACCTCTGCTTGTTGCCCGTGCTGCCCATGCAGAAGGATATCAGAGAAGCACCCAGCCGTGCTGATCCTACCCAGCAGGTAAGACAGCTTTCACCACAAGGCCACTTTCTTCTTCACATGACTGAGCTCAAGATTCCCCTGCAGCTCAGTCTGCAGCTCTGAGTGCTCTGCCCCTTCGTTTCCCACCACCTGCTCTCTCCCTGTCTCCCTTAGTCTCTTTTTGAAGAACCAATCCCCCCCCACACTGTTTCCACTATAAATTCCTGCCTCCCAAATTGGCCATTTTGACCCGTTCAGTCACCTGGATCCCAACTCCTACAAGCAGCTGTGGGTCCCATGGTCACACAAACTGCCCAGAGAGTTGCTAACCTGCAGGACACACCAAGTTATCCTCAGGACCTTCCCCTCAGTGGCAGAACCATGGGGAACACCACCTCCATCCCCATCCACATGATCCCTGCCACAGCACCCTTCACTCATGCCTGATACTTCCCAGGATCTTCAGCACCTGCATGGAAGAGCAGCATCTGTCACTGGGCATAGCTGCTCCTCAGCTGCCAGTAACACACACAGTAACCTCCTGCTTACATTTCTTGTATCAACAGTTCTGAATACACTTAAGTATATATTTACAAGCACATAAATGGTGCTGTGCAAATTCAGGGAATGACTCCTAGGAAGCAGTCGAGCTTGTCTCTGTATCTCAGCTCCAACTTCTTCCTGTTTTATGTAGAGCCAAAGGTGAAAACTTGTGAACACTTTTTTTCTGAATAATTAATTTTTACTTGAAGAAGAATTTTTCAGCTTTCAAACTCAGAAATGCCCAAATCACTTTGCACAATTGCATATAAAATATGGGTAGTGCTGTTACTGTGCTGTCAAATGTGACAGCCATTCTGTACTCACCAATATTTCAAACACCATCCACATGCAGCCATACAAATGTCATTTCTGCCTATGGAACTTTATAAATGAAGCAATATTAATCAATGAAGGGACAGTGGAGTGCATGCAGAGGTAGCCAAGTCACCCTGAGGGTTACAATAGGGAGTTCTGGGTGGGCAATCAAGTTTAAACTGCAGAACTGCCAAGGCACACGGATTCTCTATACAATAAAACGGATTTCCTGTCCCACACTGAGGGAAATCCAGAAACTTTTGCTTATAGCCAGACAAGAGAACATTTTGCTTTGACACCATGTATCTGTTGTATGCTATTGCACCATTTGCCAAATCTTTTTTCTTCTGCTCACAGAAATACATGATCAGAAATACATGTGGGAAGCCATCCACATATTTCCATTCCAAACTTGTGAAGATGGCATTTCCATATGGATTACCATGGCACACAACAGTAGACCTCTCCTCAGCTGCTTGGTAAAGGAAATTTCTCTCCAAGGCTTTCAAGTAGAAATGAGCTAATGTGAACCTGAAGGGTCGTTAAATATAATTTTAATTACCTATTTATCTCACACCAAATAGACCAGAAGAGTAAAACCTGAGGAGTAAAATCTTACCCCTATACATTGTATATCCTTGCTATCCTTAATAAAAGAAATTATTTTCCAAATTACCTCCTTGTTTGGCATATCAGTCCTCCTGCTTCAGCAGTTTCAGGGGTTTACTCTCACAGAGAAGTAGCTGTAGCTGTACAGTATTGCACACTCATCAGGGCTGATGCTTTTCAGAGGAAGAAATGCAAATTGAAAGGCAGAAACATTCGTTCTAAAGTAAGTGTTTCAAACTAATATCTGATATTAGTTTGATATGATACTTGACATACAAGGGGAGAGCTTGCTGTTTCCTCTAATGGAAGTTCCCAGGAAACCAGAGGAAAAGTGAGCCTCATCTCAATACCTGGGAAGGTGATAGAGCAACTAATCCTGGAAACCATTTCCAAGCACATGAAGGGCAAGGAATTCCTCACGTGTAATCACCCAGCTGAACGTGAGCCAGCAATCATGGCAAAGAAAGGTCATGGAATCCTGGGCTGCATTAGGAGGAAAATTGCAAACAGGTCAAGGGATGGGATTGTTGTCCTCTGTTCAGCACTTGAGAGGCCACACCTGGAGTGCTGTGTCCAGTTCTAAACTCCCTGGTACAAGAGGGACCTGGACAAATTGAAGAGGTTTTTAATGTAGTGGGGAGGAGCCTTTCTTGCTCCTGAGGCTCGACAAGCTGCTGGCCTCTCCATTGCCTCACACCAGAGTGAGCTTCTCTCTGTGGGTGTGTGTCCCACCTTTATTGGCCCCCTGGTAATAGGGGGCCTGCCCTAACCAGGCACAGGTGGACTCACACCCACTCTTTGGCAACTCGAGGCACCTGGATGTCTTGTTTCTCTACATTCTAACACAGGGCCTTGAAGATAATTAAGAGTGGTGCACCTCATATTAACATATGAGAGATTAATGAGAGGAGAGGCTGAGAAAGCTGGGAATGTTCAGCCCAGAGAAAAGAAGGCTGAGAGGAGAGCTGCAGACAGCAGCAAGTTGGCAGGAGGGTTGGTCTGCAGGAGGATAGGGAGGCTCTACAGAGACTTGGACAGACTGGATCTGTGGGCCAAAATCAACACCATGAGCTTCAGCAAGGCCAAGTGTTGGGTTCTGCACTTGGTCCATGACAACCCCAGGAAATGCTCCAGCCTTGGGGAGATGTGGCTGGAGAGCTGCAGGCAGAAAGGGACCTGGGCGTATTGGATTGACAAGCAGCTGAGTATGAGCCAGCAGTGTGCCTGGGGGGATAAGAAAGCCAATGGCATCCTGGCTGGTATTAAAAATGGAGTGGTCAGCAGAAGCAGGGAGGTGACTGTGCCCCTGAACTCAGCACTGGTGAGGCCACACCTTGAGTGTTATGTCCAGTTTTGGGCACTGCAGGATAAGAGAGGTATCAAGGTGCTGGAGTGAGTGCAGAGGAGGGCAAGAAAGGTGGGGAAGGGCCTGGAGAATAAATCTTATGAAGAATGATTGAAAGAGCTGGGACTGTTTGGTTTGAGGAAGAGGAGGCTGAGGGGAGACCTCTCACTCTCCTGAGAGAAAGAGAGGTTGGTGCTGGCCTCTTCTCACAGGTAATTAGAGATAGAACAAGAGGGAATGGCTTCCAGCTGCAGCAGGGGGGGGTTAGACTGGACATTAGGAAAAAAATTTTCACAGGAAGAGTGGTGAGAGGCTGGAGTAGGCTGCCCAGAGAGGTGGTGGGGTCACCATCCCTGGATGTGTTTAAGGGTTGTTTAGGTGTGGTGTCTGGGGATGGGGTTTAGGGGAGAATTTACAGAGCAGAGATGGACTCCATGATCCCAAGGGTCTTTTCCAACCTGCAAGACTCTGTGATATGAACAGCTGAAGGGAAGGTGCTCAGACTGAAGCCAGGTTCTTTCAAGTGGTGTCCAGTGACAGGACAAGAGGCAATGGGAACAAACTGGAAAATATGAGGGAACCATGACAGTGAGAAAGCACTGGGAACTGGAACAGATTGCCCAGAGAAGTGAGGGACCCTCCAGTCCTCAGAACCCATCTGGACATTGTCTTGGGAAACAGGTCTAGGAGGCTCTGTTTGAGCAGGGGAGTTGAATCCCTCCCAAACTGAATGATTCTGTGTTTCTTAGATGTTTTTATTCACCTTCTAACATTACTTTTATAGCCTTTGTAATAGAAAAGAAATAAATGTGAAAACTATGAAAACAGGAAGGAATAGGAGACTTGTTAAGGTGGAATTCAGAGAAAAATCTGAAGATACGTTAATCACTCAGGCCTGCTTGGGTAGCACTATGGAGAAAACACAAAATTATTCTCATAGCAAAAAGAAAGTAATTTTTTTGTAATCTCACTCATAGAGAATGGACTCTGAATATAAATTTTCTGTTGTGCTGTAGAAGAAAACAAAGTTTAATTCAAACCTCATACCAATTTCCAGCTGATGCCCAATAATTAGGAATTGATATAGATACAGATAGATAAAACAGTATTCTTTTCACCATTTGGAAGTAGAGAAGGTGCTTGAATCCAAACAGACAAATTCAAAGTGCCAAAAAACCCCTCCTTTTAACTAGTTCTTATTTCAGATAGGAACCACTTCACTCTGAAAGCTCTCCTTTAAGTTCAGCAATTGCCCCAAGGAAATACTGCCAAAAGATGTCAAGCAGCCACTTTATCAACATTTGTTTTGCTTCAGAGGATTGAGTTTTGTCCTTCAAACAAAACCTATACAAATACTCTGAAAATTTCTCTAGATACCATAGGTTCAAAGTGAGATAAACTTGGCTGTTAGACCAGCTTGGTGAAAAAACTGTATGGAACTTGCAGAGATATCACAATCTGGTATTAACATCATCAGTGAATGCAAACACTACTGCTAGCAACGTGTAAATATACTCTGTCTAATGATTGCGTAGTTTAAGTCCTGGAAACTTAGCTAAGAGTAAACATTTTAAATTTTATTGGATTCTTTCATATAAAAGTGATGCTGGAAATTGTTAACCCCCTCAGAAACCTGGATTCCAGAGATAGCTAAGCTATGTTAACCTTCTAAGTTTTAAAACAATAATGTTTGCACTCTGCAAAAATGAAAACCAAATGTACACACATGCCCCTAAACCCCACAAAGTTACTGCTGGTCTACAAAATTCAAATATTTGTTTTAGAAAAAAATTCCTATTATTTAATTTATTACTCTTGACCTACGAAATTGTCCTCTTTGCATACATTTCAGTTGCATTTAGAAATGCTGCTTTTTTACACTTCATTGGTAACTGGATATTAAAGCACAAACTATATACTTTGAACAAATAGCAGCAAAGAATTTAAGGATAATGAAGGCTATTTTGAATACTGAAAACAGACTCAATCAATGCCATAGCTATTTCGGTTTGATACACTGTAACTACATAAATGACCTTATTGGTTTTTCAGTTTCTCAGTCATTGTTGAAGAGTTTCAGAACTTCAAGCTACAAATCAGATCAGAGGGCTGGAGCAGCTCTGCTGTGAAGACAGAGTTGGGGTTGTTCAGTCTGCAGAGAAGGCTCCGAGGAGACCTCATTGAGGCCTTCCAGTGTCTGAAGGGGCTACAAGAAAGCTGGGGAGGGAGTTTTTAGGATGTCAGGGAGTGACAGGACATGGGGGGATGGATTCAAACTGGAGGAGGGGAGATTTAGGTTGGAAGTTAGGAAGAAGTTCTTCCCCATGAGGGTGGTGAGACCCTGGCACAGGTTGCCCAGAGAGGTGGTGGAAGCCCCATCCATCCCTGGAAGTTTTTAAGGCCAGGCTGGATGGGGCTCTGAGCAACCTGATCTAGTGGGAGGTGTCCCTGCTCATGGCAGGGGGGTGGAACTGGGTGAGCTTAAAGGTCCCTTCCAACCCTGACAATTCTTATTCTATAGATCAACAGGTTTAGGTTCAAATTAAACTGGGGAAATAGGGCTGGAGGAGCTTTCACCCACATGCATGTTGTTATGTCCTTCAAAGTATGGAAAGCTGTAAAGACAGCACAGCCTTCAGTAGCTGTTATAAGGTTTTCTACCAGCAGATCCTCAACATTTACCGAGATCTTAAATTTTTTTAAATTTTTTTTTCAGTACCTCAGTATTCTCATTATTCACAACAGATTTTACAAGCAGAGCTGTAAAATGTAGTACTGAACATCAGCCAGGTTGCCATGCTGGTAGAGAAGAACTAAGAGGAGTCTGGTGGCAGTGGCAATACACACAGCCCTGAGGCACTAAAGATCCCCAGCAGGTGCAGGTCAGAGGGTGACCACTGACCCCGAAAGAGGTGTCTGAGGGAAACCCCAGAGGCCCTGGAGGTTTCTGAGCATGGTGGCAGGAGGGAGGTCTGCTCACCCTCCAGTTCAGGAGCTGGCACCAGAGACAGGAGAAATAAACTCATGTTCAGGCAGCTTCTTGTCTTCTAACAGAAGATAAATTCTCCTCTCGTTTCCCATGACACTCAACATCCAGAATCCCTCTGGTATTTTCACAAGTGACACAGAACCTAGCAAGACCCCTCAGCCCACCTCCCTTCTGAGGTTTGTCAGAGTACCACGGGCAGGACACATTTTGTCCCCTTGCCTGCCATTTAATGTATGATTTGTAGTTATTAGCCTTAAAAGAGGGCAGCTGAGAAGTAGAGGAGAAAACTGCTTCCTCCTGGCAGCTGCTTGGTGCCTGAAATGCAGCCCCGAGGAAGGCAGGGCTCTTCCTGGGGGGGGTAAGGTTACAGAACGGAATGTTTTGCTCAGTTGGACTGAAAGTTGTGTACATGTGGTGCTGGGGAGGCTCAGGAGCAGGTCTGTTTTCCCAGAGAACCCACAGGGGACTGTGCACAGGGGTTTGCTGAGGGCATGGGGCTTTGCTGAGGGCAAAAGGTGCCCCAGGCTGAAGACACAACTGTGAGGTTGCAGTGGGTGGAGAGTTGTGTCTGGGGTCTTCTCCCCCACTATTTTGTTTTTTAGATTCAAAAGCATTCAGAACCTTATCTTTTAAAATGCTGAATTGTTCTAGGCTTTTTTTTTTTTTTTTTTTTTTTTAAAACTCAGTTTTCTTAGGAAGGCCACTGTACAGCCTCCACCCAGTTGGACTGCTCTTACTTCAGTGCAATTCTGAAAGCTCAGGAGCAGCTGGTTTTGGTTAAATTCCTGGGTCCAAAATGTGAAAGCACTCCAGTGACCAAGTACACCTCCCTGTGAGTCACACAGCTGCTGAAGGATGGGGAATGTTACAGCAGATATTTGCAGTGACACTAAATTCATAAGTCATTTCAAGTAAGACTGCACTACCAGGAAGTTGGGGGGTTTTTCCTCCCCTAAAAGGAGCCTATGAATAGTCCAGAATCAATAGAGATCTTAGATCATTTAGTTTGGATCATTTTCCAGAGAAATACTGAAACATTAAGTGACTGCTGTATCTTGAAGTATCATTTTCAAGACGTGAGTATGTCTGAGTATGGTGCCACAGCCAGCACAGCACATTCATAACCACTTTTCTTGGCTTGTAAGTAAGCCTGTAATTAATGACCACTATTTAATTATAAATATATATATATACACACACCAGTATTTAGTATAACATTCAGAAACCTTATAGCACTGTATTTAATAGAATCATAGAATTTTCAGGGTTGGAAGGGCCCTTTAAAATCATTCAATCTGTCTGACAACAGGGAAGAGTTCTGTAAATCATCCTTCATTCAGAAAATGAAGGTGCTTGAAACAACAAAAACTGTAATATTCAGAATATAATGCAGATTGATATCAAAGTGCTCATGGTAATGTGGGATGTTGCAGAAATAGAAAGACTGAGACAAGAAGATGAGCTCTGAAGAGGATTATTATAATAAAAGGAAAGGTAAGTCATACTAATAGCCCTCCCATGAAAAATTAGTTTTCTGTTCATGTTAAATGTATCTGGGGGCAAACTTTTCCCTTTCTTTGCAGCAAATTTATGGGAATACAGCTAGGTTGAAAAGACAGCATTTTTCAACTCTTTTATGGTGAAGAACTTCTTTCTAGGTTCTAATCTAAATCTTCCCTCCAGGTTGAATCCGTTCCCCATTTCACTTCTCACAAACCACAAACACAGAACTACAATTTTGTTTTGTCTTTTGGGTTTTTTGGTTTTTTGTTTTTTTTTTTTAGTTTGATTTTTTTTTTTTTTTAAGTTAAAGCTCGAGCATCACATGTCAAAATGTTTTTGGTAATCACCAGAAATCTCAGTGTTATATTAGAACAGATAGAATGACATCTCACTAATTTCTTACTAGTTTTGAATGCTTCTGTTTAGTTGGCATCCATCAAACTCCAGTGTCAGAGTTTGTGGAGAATTTTGACATTTTTTTTCAGAATTTGAAGTGGAAACTTGTTAAAAACTGAGCAGTCAAAAAAATGTAGAAGTCTAATGTTGGGACTCCAGGGCATTATGAGTTGATCTACTGGGGTATGGTGGATGCCATCTAGCTCCAGACTTCTCAAAACTGCTCAGAAGTTTCTTTCCCAGATGATACCAAAATAAAGATACCAACGAAGCATTGTATCATACAGAATTTTGGAAACCTGTTTCTATAAAGTCCTGAGGGAAAAAAATCCTAACTAAAATGGGAATTTGGAGTTGAAGATGTCTGTCTCAGACTCATGATTTCATGAGCATCTTGGTGATCTTTTATGTCTCCCAAATCTGCAGAAGACATCCGGGGAAACCAATAAGTATGTTTTTAAATCTTTCTGAAACATGTGGACATTTTAGATGCTGATACGTAGCAGGATATACTTTTTGTGATGATGAGAGTTTCTCACCCTACCTTTCTTGCCAGCAGCCACGAGAGAACATTTCCTTTGGCATAACCAATAACCTCACTGCTAAATCCAGATGTTTCAAGATGGGATGAATGCTTGGAAAGGCAACGTGCAAAGAACAGATGGGTTTCATCTTCACTGACAGGAAGCAACCAAAAGCCCTGAGCCAACTTCCATTTGTTCCTACAGTTATATCCATCAGAGAACATTGCTGCAAATATTTCAGAGCCTCAGACCTCAAGGATACCCTGATGGGGGAGCCATGTTTATGCCATTGTTAAGATACCTCTTGCTGACATGAATTTTAATCACAGTCATTTAACTACCCTCTGGTTTCTTTAAAATTCAATTCAGCAAGTGTAAAACTTAAAGTGCTAAATCTTGCACAGCATGATTTTTCAAAACCAGCATTTTGAGAAGAATAATCTCAGTGACACTACTCAGTGTAGCAGTACAGACAGCAGTCTCCTAAGTGCTGGGCTGCTTTCATGTTTGAAAACAAAGGGACTTTCATAAAGGAACAGGGTGTATGGGCAGTAAAAGTGCCTGCAGCACATAGTGGTTTCCCTGTCTGACCTAGTATTATGAGAGCAACTGTACAGGAATTATCATCTAGACAAAGTAACAGAGGACAAGATTAGTACTGGCAGGACAAGTGTTTCAGCAGTTACTAAAACACTTTAGCTTAGTAGAATTTCAGCATAGACGTTTATAGCTTGCAGCCCTTTCAGCAGAAAACCTTGGCAGTATGGGCTGTAATTCATAAGTATCCTCAGACAGCAACTCTTGGCTACAAACAACTCTTCATAGTGTTTCTCACTGCATATAAGGATATAAAGCTCCTAAACATGTTCCCAGAAAATGACACAGCCTTTTTATTCCTTAACTGGATGACACAGGGTGTATGTGGACATGAAGCCTTTTATCACAGGCTTCAACAAATGCAAGCATTTATTGATTTATGAGTTTTGTTCAATTAAAAGCCCATAAAAACAGGAGCAGTTCAACTTGCCAGATTTCCCATAGGCAACTTCAAGTTATCATATTCCTCATATTCTGAACAAGCAAGTATTCTGCTGAAACTCTGTTGAGAAATGAAGCCAAGTATACTAAATTCAGCTCAGCAGTCACACTGGACATTTGGAACAACCCAAATGGAATTCCTGACATCATACCAGAAACACAACTTTGAGAGAAAACCTGGCCCTGCATTTTTTATTACATGCTTTGGGCCACACTAAGTACTTCGATTAATTAAAGTTTTCAGTTTTCATGAAGCTGTCAACAAACCTAACAGCAGCAGAGTTCTGTGAGCTCACCAAAAAAGGTAAAAAGAGCAGTATATGTAAACAGAGTATATATATATAGACAGGTACACATTTTTATATGCACATAGGTATGTAGCTCTATGTATATATATACATTTATAGATACAGTAAGTATTAACACCTGAAAAATATACTGACTTTTGTTATAATAGTTGAGTCATCTAGCTTGTTTAGATAAGATCTTAGGTGCATTTAGCAATGTATGGCCTGACTTCTTAGAAAAATATCTGGATATTAACAACTTAGATAGAAAAAACATGTGGCAAATATCTTGCTTATATGGTACTGTAGATACATACCATACATGCATGGTTGTGTTATTCCTCCCTCTGTTTGTTCTGGCAGTGTCTCAGCCCAGGTTGGATGGGGCTTGGAGCACCCAGGGCTGCGGGAGGTGTCCCTGACCATGCAGGGGGTTGGGACTGGATGAGCTTTAAGGTCTCTTCCAACCCAACCCATTCTGTGATTCTGGTACCACTGACCTAGCAATGGCTTTAACAAAGAGCACAAGGGAGTAGTCATAATCACAACTCTGAGGACTAAAAGCAAGTCTGGTGCCTATCTAAAGTCTGGGAAATTATTTTTTATATTTGTCCTGTGTATCTGCATAGGAGACACCACCTGACCCAAGGGGAGAGAATCATTTGAAATATTAAAGATACAGCACAACACAGCAACTCAGTGCTGTATTATGTTCAGTTTAAAAACTGAAAACTGCCAAATAAAGGCAATTTAATATTTTGTTCTCATTTTCTAACAGCTTCTGCATGCTTTATTATGCTTAATCTTCCTTAGGAAGCTCGGAGTATTAAAAGTGCATGTTCCCATCATTACATAGAACTTTCCAATAGTGCATCCCATGGGAAAACCTGTTCTTACTGTAACAGTGTGACTGGCAATAGCAGATAGAGTCAATTATATGCAATCACACACAGAAACAGAGTTTTCAGGCCTGAATCTGTAACTGCAGGTAGGGTGAAGGTTAGCCCAGAGAGTTAGGGTGACATCTTTATGCTACAGGAAAACAAACACCAAATGGCTGCCAGTCTCTTCAGGCAGTAAAGTCTTAAAACACCGAATGATCAGGTGACAGAAAGGGACATGACAGAAATAGCTGTCTGGACTGCAAGGCTACTATGATTCAGAAGTTCAAGAGCTATGGCAAAGGCAATATTTCTCTGGGTTGGTTTTATTTTTGGTTTTTCTTTTTTTTGTTTGTTTGGTTTTTTTAATAGGTTGGTTGGGTTTTTGTTTGTTTTTGTTTTTTTAATCCAAGTCAACCAAAAATGAATGAAAAAGGACCCAAATGTATGAAGCAAAGGGTAAACAAAAGTATTCACTTGACTGCACTACCTTAGCAGATATATTTTAGCTTCATTTAGACACTCTCTGTTCTAAAAGACACACACATTAAAGGGCAGGTTAAATGTGACTGCCACTGGCTTCCCCTCCCCAGCTCTTAATAGCTGTGTAAATACACATTTATTTTGCTTCCTTACCAGTAGAAGTCAGAGCTTGTACTTAATGGGTCCCTGATTCTTCTCATTCTATATCTGGTTATAAGATCTGTGTAGTTATTAAATTAATAGAGCTCTGGTAGAAGTGGCAAATAACAGGTTTTTTTCTAAGTCCAGTTTGAACATTGATGACAAACTACAGATTTAGCTCAGCTGCATGTAGATTCTTAGTATAGCAATTAGGAGAACTTAGGCTGATTCCTGTTCATGTGACTTAATGAACTGAGCTCTAATTAAGCTAGAATCCTTTGGGCCACAGCTGCTTACATGTGTAATGCTTTTTATTTCTTTGCTGCATTTAATGGAGTTAAGATGCATACTGCCCAGGAAAACTGCTGGCATGTAATTCAGGGTAATTCCTAATTTTTCCTTTAGAAAAGGAATACTGACTAATTATTAAAATCTAAAGCTAAAAAAAAATTAATTTGCACTTTCCCAATGTTTTGCTTATCGGATAAATACTCTTCACGTTAATATAACCCAGAGGAAAAACAATGTTAAGAAATTAATAAATCATTATCAGCATTTAGTAATTGGGAAAAAAAGGAGCATATTAAGTTTGGATTTATTTAAGTATAAAGTCTAATCTGTCTTTAGACTCCCCTATGAGGTAATTATAAGTAGTCAAGCAACAGCATGAGTTAGTGCCTTTGTTATGTCTACCAGAAGCAAATGTAAAAGAAAACATCAGTATCTTCCTCTGTGGAGTACTTAATCATTAGAAGATACATTTGGCCACAGGAGAAACTGCACAGAGTTTGTTCACAATTATAGCATTTAAAGGAAATGTTAATTAAAAAGTCATGCACAAACATCAAGAGATAGAAAGCAGTCATGAATAAAGGAGACGTTCCCTCTATGGTTTCCCTTTCCACCTTGTATTGTTCTGTTCTTTTCCACCAGCACTGTAGCTGAAACAACCAGAAATTTGGATTTGGTTATAGAGTACTTAGTCCAGACTGCTCCAGAGATCAGAATGCAAATCAGCATCAACAACACTGAATTCAGGAGCAGAAGAAGAGAGCGTGGGAGATCAGAGCAAACAGAGTTTGCTTCCCCTGTGCTCTGGTGCCCAGGAAGGATAACAGTACCTGTGGTAGCACAGCCTTACTCTGTTCTGTGCAGGTTTGTTTCTTTTCCTACGTGATTAACTACAGAAACACTTCAAACGTTTTGTCCAAGTTTGTCTTCAGGGCAGCCCACATGCTTCAGAGACCCGTGGGAGTGGCATTTTCCACTTTCCCATTTTATCAGGATACAAAAGAGTGAATGACAGCAACAGAGCTACAGCACCTGAGATTCCCAGCTAAGTGAATGCCAGAGGCCTAAAGCAAACACCAGGAGGTCCCACAGCATATTCCCCAGCAAATTAAAATATAAGTACCAATTCATGAAGTCTTTACCACTTTCAGAGCTGTGTGTTATAAACAGGCAAGCCAACAAGGGGGTCAGGCCCAACCAACAAGGTTTATGGCAGTCATAACCTGCTGGACCAACCTGATCTACTGTGAGCAGATGAAGGAGAGGCTGTCGTCTCCCTCAGAATCCTCTCAGAGAAGGTGGCAGCTCAGACTCTTCATTGGTAAAAAACTGGCAGGACAGCTGAGCCCAGAAAGCTGGGATGAACAGAGCAGAATTCAGCTGTTGGTGGGTTATGGGTGGTTTTCTCCATGACTCAGCTTTGGGGCCAGGACTGTTGAACACCTTCACCAATGATCTGGATGAGGGTGAAGAGTGATCCCACAGAGTCCTGCTCTGGATGGGCTGTATCCCAGAATCACAGAGGTGTAAACGCAGCCATACCGGGAGCTTCCCTCAGATTCACCAGGAGAGAGACAGCGTGAGCGCTGTGCCTTTAAAAACCGCGATAGATTGAGGAAAAAAAGGGGGGGATCCCGGAGCCAGGGAAGGTCGAGGGAGAGCCGGAAAGAGGCGGGAATCGGCAGCTATCGGGAGAGAGCCGAGAGGCTGAGGGGACTGAGGGGAATGAGGGGATTGAGGGGGCTGAGGGGGACGAGGGGTGAGAAGGATGAGGATGAGGGGGATGAGGAGGTGATGAGGGGACTGAGGAGGATGAGGGGGATGAAGGGGATGAGGGATGAGAAGGATGAGGGGGATGAGGAGGTGATGAGGAGAATGAGGGGGGTGAGGAGGTGATGAGGAGAGTGAGGGGGATGAGGAGGGTGAGGGGACTGAGGGGGAAGAAGGGACTGAGGAGGATGAGGAAGATGAAGGGGATGAGGGATGAGAAGGATGAGGGGGATGAGGAGGTGATGAGGAGAATGAGGGGGGTGAGGAGGTGATGAGGAGAGTGAGGGGGATGAGGAGGGTGAGGGGACTGAGGGGGAAGAAGGGACTGAGGAGGATGAGGAAGATGAAGGGGATGAGGAGGATGAGGGGGATGAGGAGGATGAGGGGTTCAGGGGGATGAGGAGGTGATGAGGGGACTGAGGGGGATGAGGAAACTGAGGAGGATGAGAGGGCACTCATCCGGGGGGGGATGAGGGCAGGACCGGGGAAAGGGCGGGAAGGCGGGAGCTTCCCTCAGCCCTCAAGGAGAGAGAGCATGTACAGTAAGTTGCAAGTTAAAGTATGAATGCTTGTAATAGTCTCATGTTAAACCAATATATATTAGAATTACATCACTTCAAGTTGTGCTGGAGGGCTTTGAGGCTGGATGTTAGGAAAAACTTCTTTAGAAAAAGGGTTGTTAATCACTGGAATGGGGTGCTCGGGACAGCGGTGGAGTCACCATCCCTGAATGTGTTTAAAAGTTGTACAGATAGGGTGCTCAGGGACACGGTTTAACAGTGGGCTGGCAGAGCTATTTTAGCAGACTTAAATTAAGGGTTGGACTAGATAGTCTTACAAGTCTTTTCCAACCTAAACAATTCTATGATTTTACGATTCTGTGATATAAAACTTAAATAAGATAGAAAATCAAATATCAGAGCTCAAAAAACAAAACAAAACCAAAACCTACACCATACACAATACACTACCGTGTATTGTTGCTATCAAGCTGTAGGCAGTGTCTTTAAATACCAGAAAAAGCATAAAAATCTTACAGGAGCAAGCTTCAAAACTCAGATGTTCCTTGAACACCTACAAGGCTACCAAACAAGCCTTGTACCTACAAGACTGACCAAATGCTGTACTTTTGTTTCACTCATTACAAATATGCAGCTATTTTTCTAAATATATGCAAGGCTGTTAAAATCTCTCACAAAGAGTATATTACTCTAAGTGGAATGTTTTTTAGGGATCTTCATAAAAACACAAAAATATTCCAGAATTGATGTCTCTATAATTTCCTATAGGGACAAAAAAAAAACCCCAAAACAAAACAAACCCACTTTCATTTCAGTTAAAATATAATGGGTTTGTGTTAATTACAACCAGGTTGAACCAGGGCTAATATTACAGGATGGTCACTTTCTCTCCTGTGCTTCTTCCCATCACTCAGAAAGGACTCTGGGAACATGCTGAGGAGACAGCTTTTAAGCAAAAAATTGTACCAGAGAAGGAGAAAACAATAGGAATCCAGGAAAGTAATGGACTACATAAGGTAGGTATTGCATAGGTGAAACAGATAGGCTGAAGAGGTTTGTGTGGAGAGGTCTTCTAATCAGATTTCTTTTTCCTGAAGCAATTGCTGTGCTAGTGAAAGATGACAGCATCAAACCAGTAAAGTTCCTATTACACTGTGTCATTTCAGTGGTGGCAGTAACACAGTGAATGTATCCAGGGAATTCAAGTGTCACCTCTGATGTGGAGAGATACAACTGGAATTCATCTTTTGGGATGCTGTTGGGAAGGTGCACATCAACTTTGTCAGAGTCCCTGCTCTGTACCACAGAGCAATAGCCTTTCCCATTTGGTAATTTAGATTGCTCTCTTCACTTTGCAATGCTAAGGTGTGAAGTAAGAGCTTACTCAAATTCCTTGCAAACTCAGGAAGAATCTGCACCATAGACAGCCCTTTTTTCTGGGGCAACGCTTACAATTTTGCTTAAAAAGTCACATGAGGGAGAAGAGAACAAAATCACTCAGGAGAGTGAATAGAAGTTAATGAAAAAAGTGTTAATAAAAATAACCTGAGGTCTGCCCCTCTGTTCCTTTGTGCCTCACCATCTTATATCCACACAGTTCCAAAACTCCTGCACTTCGTTCTTCTGCACTGTGTACTCACCCAATATTACTCCTCTCCTTATCAGATAGTGATCATAATTTGTAGTAATTTGTCTTTTTTGCTTATTGCTTCTAGGTATAACACCAAATCTGTTCAGTAAACGAAGCTAAATGTGTTTGAGCTGTTGCAAACAGAAGCCATTACAAAACTTTGCGAGATGATAGTGAAATGGAGGAGGTTTGTGGTTTAGTTTTTCTTTTCTTCCTAAATGGAATTTAGGTGTGTTGGATTTGATAAAGAGGAGATCCTGTTTGGCGGGTGCTCTGCTGCTGCACTTTCTGAAAGCCGTGGGAATTAGGAAGGGCATTGCAATTCTATATATAAGGCATCCAAGCTTGAAAAGGAAAGCCTAGGAAGTGGCAGCAGCAGCACTGCCCGTTTGGAACAGAGGAGAGAACTGAACAAAACTCTCCAGTTAGGGCATGCATCATGTTTCTGGCACTAATCCTGCTCCTCTTCTGCAGTATTCTGCAGTCTGCTGGTAAGTCCAGGATGTCTGTCTTCCTCTTGGTGTATGATTTGAAGGCAAATATGTGTGACTGAAACAAAGTGGGTGACTCTTGTACTAGCAGAGAACATGAGGGTCAAGTCTTGCTCTCCTTTCCCCCAACAACCAGAACTGACACATTTTCTTCTGCCTTGCTGCACCTTAAAATGCAACAGCAAAATTAATAAATGCATCAGTGACATAGAACTATTTTTTCTTAACTTTTTTTTTGTAAACATGCTTAATGATTTCTTGGATCATTCCCTAAAACTAGTTCCCAGGATACAGGGAATATTCTTTTTTAATAGACTTAAGTTGTATTTCCAAGCTGCCAAGTGCCTTCATCTTTCAGATATTTGTGATGCAGTGCTCTAGTGATGTCATTGTGAACTCTTGTATCTGTGTAGAGTTACGACCAAAACCTCCCTTTGTTATGCAAACTGCAGAAAGGATTAAGTAGGAGCTGTGTGATGGCATTACATTTTTGGAGAATGATGTGACTGAAAGAATTCTGTGCTGGAAAACAGGCATATTATTCCAGTCTAAAAATGTTATGTGACTCTTAAAGTAGTCTCCACATATTATTCAACAGAATTCTTTAGTCTTTTAAAGGGTTCTTGCTTTTTTGATCCAACCCATGTAACTAACAGATACCTCTAATATTTAATACAGCCTGACAAGTAAGTTCATTGACTCTGTAGCTACTCTGCCTTCTTACTCATTCCTTTTCCTGTAGTATTTTCAACTGATTCTTTGAGATTTTTGCCACTGTTTGGCACTGCTTAAGAAAATGGTTTCCTGTTAATCTCTTCTGTGTAGTCTCTGTAATTATCAGTTGCTGCTGTTCTGATTTCAACAACAGGTTTCAAGATGCTAAAAAGTATGCTTCACTTGCTTTAGGCTGAATAAAACTAAATTTGGCTCTCCTGTATTGTGCTTTCTATATTTAATGAAGCACATAGTTCAAATTTTTGCAACAATGTGTATTACTCTTAAATCACTCAGACTGTAGCACTAGAAACAATAAAACATAAGCAACTCAACCCTTTTGTAGATTTTCAGAGCCGATTTCTCATCTCAGCTACTTTGCTATAAATCAGGTGTAACTCCTTTCTCTGTATGAGCACCACTATAACCAAGATCAAGTCAAAGACATAAAAATGCATCCTAACCCCAAATGCAGATACCTTCAAGCACTAAATCTAAATGACTTCATGATTTAGAGGAATAGATTTATTACTACAATATTTTAAATCTAATGGGAAATTACTGTTGATCACAACTCAGTCACAAGCTTTATGTATAGACTTGGCAATTACAAAGAGGGTCTCATCTTTAAAGGACTGTGCTGTCTAGGATGCTGGCTGGAGACTATACAGACTTCTTTCTGTAAAGTAAGACTTTGAAATGTGACCATTTTTTGAGGCATATCTGAACCACAAGAACTTGATCTCTACAATCTAAAAGTGACCAACATGCAGGATGCTCATTGTTTCAAACTCTAGATTCAAGTCTTACCTCTTTAGAATGACTTAAACCAAACCAATTCTCCAGTTCTCTTCATGGATCAGCATCCAAATTCCATACATTGAGTCTCTTTCCAACTAGAAATGTAAATATATATTGTAATAACATATATTTCATACAAAGTCTGATGAAAGCTGGAAGATTCATTTCCTCTTTCCCTTGGCAACCCAAGAAAAGCTGTAAATTTGCATTAGCCTGAATAAATAACTTACAGAAGTGTAAAACCAGATTAAAATTTTACTTAATAAAAGATGCTGATTCATTGATTAAATTGAGGCTATCCTACTTTAACTATCTCAATAGTAAAAACTGTGAGAGGGATGTCTATAAAGTAATATTCTTTTATAAGGATGTAACTAGGAAGTTACCTTGATCTGTGCTGTTCAGCCATCTCCTTTGCAAGAGACAAAGGGAGCTGATAATTTGATATCAAAGTGAAACCACCATGAACCTGTACAACTGACTACTAATAGTGCAGCTATGACATCAGCACTACCCTTGCTGTTAGATTTAATTTTAGGTTTGTATAGTTTATTTTAAAGCTCTGGTCTTTTCCAAAATGTCTGACATTTCAACAGTTCTTTTTGTCCCAAATGAAAAGATAAAATCTGGGTACTTTGCAGAACAGAAATCCTAAATTATTCCTGTTTGAAAGTACAAAAAATTTTATTTCACTGTTTTACATAAAATGGAAATGTTTTGGTTTGCTTTGGTTGTTTGTTTGTTTCATTCATTAAGCTGATGCAGAATACTTTGAAGCCATTCTAATATCAAATTGCATTTCCTGGTAGGGGATGTCTCATAGTAAGTATAGTATAGAAACAAAATAACTTATTTCTTCCCAGTAAGTCTCCTTCCTGGAGTCTGGATTGTATTTCTGTCATGACCACACAGAAACTGCACTTTGACAAATATAATTCTTAAGAAATTCAGGCCAATTAGAACAGAGTGGGAACAGAAAGTAAAACTTCCTTAGAAAAGTGGATGTGTGTTTCAAGTTCCATTGAGCTAATAAAAATATTTAATATTTAATATTAATAATTTAATAATTTTTAATTATTATTTGTTAATTATAATAATTATTTAATAATTAATACTAAAATATTAATTATTTAATATTTAATGTCAAGTCAAAATCATCTTGTTCCTCAGAGGAAAACAATGTACTTGCAATAATAGTAAAATATCAATAAGGATGGGTTTAATAATTTAGAGATCTCACTTATCACTAAGCCTTTCCAATGAAAAATTCCAAATGGTTGCTAGAGAGAGCTTCTGCATGGGGCCATAGCACTTCCTGCATTTAGACAATCTGCAATTTCATTTGGTTGTGAATGGTTAATAACATTGCCAGGATGATTTAAGAGTTTGGTCAGAGTTCAGGTTGAGAAAAAGAATGCAAATACTGAGAATAATTACCATACTGTAATTAGGTCAATACTTTGTTCTGACAGGATACTGACTGGGTGGCATATAGTCATGTTTTACTAGTCATTCCTTGAGCAAAACATCACAGAGGATTTGAAATGTACCTTAGGTAAATTTAATATTACTCTTGCAGACCTCTGTGCAGTCTAGGATGATTATTACATTCTATTTTTTAAATATATATTTACCAAGCCTGGGCTATTTGTAATCTTTAGTAGCAGTTTGGCATGCTTAGTCTTGTGAATTATGAATCTGAAAAGCCTACAAATAAGCTCTGTAAACCAAACTGTCTGTTCTGGTCTAAAATATTTACCTGTGAAGTATTAAACTGTTTGTTTTACACCAAGCTCTCTGGATAGTTCTCACCTGAAGGAACATTTTAGGCATATCTTCAGCTCCTGCCATTCCAATACCCTCTGAAGGCAGCTGTTACACACTCTTACATTTGATAAATATAGTGCTTGTATTTTGGTCTTAAATTGTAGGGATTGCAAAACTGTAAAATCAACAATAACTGAACAAGCAGAGATATCAAAATAAAGGGGTTCAAAAGCTGCAGCAGCAGCTCTGGTTGTGTTGTAAAGAGTGTTAACTCAGTAGTTACACAAACTGACTCTATTACTTCAGGGATGCACTGACTGTGCTGCTGAGTTGCAGGATGACCACAGAGCTTGTACTTAAACACAGTTTCAGACATTTATTGGCCAGTGCTAACTGATCATAAGGCAGCATGAGTAGGATCTGCAGTGATTTTCTGACCAGCATGTCAGACAACTGCAGAAGCTGAAGTGATGGTTATGAGTGAGTAGAGCAGCTTGCAACTCAGCAGCCAGTCAGATCACCTTGTCCTGTTTTGTGTGGAAATGTTTGGTTTATCAAGAAATGATTATGCTGGTAACTTACTCCAATTTAGAAAAATTATGTTACATTGTACTCTTAAGTTTCATTGGCAGAGCAGTGCCCCGTTGAAATGGACACAATATCTAGGAAGAAGGATAGAGAGAATACCTCTTACTGAACTTTTGTCTTGGCATTTACACTGCAGATGATCACTTAGAGCTTTCTTTACACCACTGGAGAGAAATGTTGGTGTGTAATCCATTTGTTCCAGGTTAGACACATTCTTTGCAAATCAGACTGTTCTCAGCAAATTTGTGTTTACTTTCACTAGACAACTGGCTGAGATGAAAGTCATTTTAAAAGTTTCAGTGCATGCCTTTGCTTTGTAGCTGAGATCAAGACATCTCCAGCTTCCCCATCAGTATAGGCTTCAGTTCTTCTCTGAGATAATACTTATTGAAAAATGTTATCTGGGTGAGGTAAAATAAGCATTTAAGAGCTAAAATACAACACTGGTGGAATGGTATATAGAGAATATCTGGACAGGAGGGAAAAGAAATCAAGGATGTAAGTTCAGAAGCATTCTTATCCCAGATTTGTTCTGTTAGCTTTACATGCATCTCAGGATATTTGCTCCTGATATACATACATATGTCCTGATATATATATATGAAATACTGGAGATATATATATATATATATATATATATGAAATACTGGATCTGAAAAATGTTAAAATTTAGTAGCACATTTCTGAAGTACCCCGGGTCCTTTTTCTTACAGCTTTTGTTGTTAGCATCCTGCTGCTGACTCTAGGAAAGCTCTGCCCATGCATTCAGTGCCTCTGACCCTGCCCAGTGCTCACTGCTTGGCCCTGGTCACCCTTTTCACCATCTCCCTGACTCTCTTTGCACTCTGGGCAGGAAGGAAGCTGCTGGAGGAGGGCACTTGTGAGTGTGACATGATGCAGTTGTGCACATGCTCTACTCTGGGTTTCTAACAGAGGAGGAACCATTCCTTACTCCACATTTGCTGAGCTTTCCTCCTTGTCTTCTGAAAACCAGAAGAGGTTCTGTGTGTGGAAGGGAGCAGGGAACAGCTTGCAGCATCCTGACCTAGCAGGGGCAGCAAAAGGAACAACTAGGCCTGGGGATTTCTTGCTCTTCAGCTAGTTCTACCCAAGTGGTGGAGTAAGAACAAACTCAAAACCATGAGATTTATCCCACTCACTTTTTTGTTTATTTGTTTTGTTTTGTTTTAATGAAGAACATAAGGTTTGAGACTGAAGTACAGGAAATCCCATTTTGTGTAGGATTTCTGGCAGCTGTTAGTAACATTTTGCCAGTCACAGAAGAATTTTATCTTACAGACTGAATTATGTGATTTTGCCACTAGAATTTCCATTCAGTGTTCTGTGGCATGACACAAAACACATATGCTGACCCTGCTTTGACTTGTATCATGTTTAAGCATTAAAAAATGTACAAATAGGAAACTTTGTTATACTCAGAGACTAACTTCTTGTATTATTTCTTTCACAGCTTTTGAAGGAAATTATTTGTCCCACTTTTTCTTCCAAAACCAGGAAGAGTCTCTGCAGAGAAGTAAGTGCCTGACCTTGTATTTTAAGATTTATGTTGCAATTATGAATAACAATTACATTTAGCATCAATTCTAGATTGCAGAAGCTCCCATACTAAACATATAATCAGAATAACTACTTGCCTCAAGCAGCATACATTTTAAAACATTAGTATTAGAAATTCTAAATTAAGACCTTGCTACAAAAAGGTTGTGAATTATGGTGTCTCACACTGGTCAACTTTACACTAAATGGAAAGGGCTTAAGTGTACCATGCTGGGGTTTTGATGCCTAAGGATAGAAACTGGGCAGCTTGCAGCCTTCCACATTTAGAAACTTGCTATGGAGGTCATTTAGGTAACCTGCAGATAATTGTCTTACAGTGTCTAAGAATTTAGGAAATGGATTCTTTTGATGCAAAATCCAGGGAATTAAATAAAGCTGATTGTCTGTACAGGCTAAGACTATGAGATAATTTTAGAGATTGCAGGTTAAAAAAAAAAAAATCTAAGTAATTTATGTATTTATTAGTCTATCAGAATATGGTATAGCTCTTCCTCATCTTTACAGCCAACAGCTCCTGGGGAGTCAGGTTATCTCCACTTCAACATCCAGCTGTGCCAGCTGGAGCTATGGATGCCACAGTTCTGGTAGTTTCCCAGAAGTTTTCCCTTAGGCTCCTAAGAATAATATTTTGCTTACACCCAAACCTCTAAGCAAAAGGGACTCCAGCCACCTGCTTACTGCAAATCTGCACCCGTCCTTCTGAGTCTTAGAAATAAGACAGACACCTGCTTAGAAATGTGTATAAGTAATATATAGCTTTAAAGTACTAAAAGTATTAGCTTCAGAAGTACTGTAAGAAAGGCAGGAATCTAAATAATGTTAACTCATAATGAAATGGTAACTTCTGTCTGCAGTTATTATGGTATTTTCAGTTACAAAGAAATTTCACTTCCACTGAAAAGAAGGCTGAACAGGTACAGGACAAATCCCAACAGCCTCACAAAATCCCCTGAGCTACAAATAACTGGAGACTGAGACTGGGGAGGTGCATGTGCTTAACCTGGTGGCACTTTTCCCTTGGACAGTGTCTTAATGATCATGCTGGAAATGAAACACTGAGCTGCAACAGTCCTGGGTTAGAACCAATACAACTTTTCACCTGTTCTTTTCTGAAGAAGCACGAGGCACTGACCTTTTAATTTGAATTTAATTCATTAAAAAATTAGTTTTGCACACCCATGACAGCAATGAATAAATTTCATCACACTGACCTGATATACTGTATTTTACAGGGTTTGCTGTTCCTCTGCTAGGACAGAATACAGAGAGCTATAACTCTTCTGAAAACACACAATTTTTACTGGACACTTTCTAAAATAAATATGGATATATTTATTATTGTTATCATTTATGGTCCTAGTATTACAGAAAATTTTTCTATCATTTTATTTACAGACATTCTTCCTAGTAATCCCTTATCTTAATGCTTTATGTTAAACTACTGTGCTTTACTGTTGCTTAATATTAAAAAGGAACTCTGTGTACTCCAAAAGCTAGTGCTTTTCAGTGGCTGACAACGAAATACTTAACCTAGTTTGGAGAAAATGGAGCTGAAAAAAATATTTACAAAAAATGCAGCTTTGTTATAATGAGAAACATTTCTTTAGGCAGAAGAAGCAGAGTGGCTTGAATTAGGTGAATTCTCATTCAGCTTAAGTATGGAAAAGCTTCCTGAAGTTCATCCTAAATGTAGAAATAGTTGAGTAATTATGTGCAGCCAAAAAAAAAAACAACCCAAAAAAAAAAAGCCTAAAAAAAATAATTCAGCAACTCCTCTGTCTTTGGTTCTTTCTTACAACAGAAGAAAGAGTAATGCATGGATATACAGAAATAAAAAGAAAATCTCCAGTTATCATGTAATGAAGATGTAACTCAAAGACAAATGTGTAGTTTTACATTTGAGTTATTAACACACCCACTTGTTGGTTTTTTCTGATAAGATTTAAATAGAACCCATACACTGAAGGCACTCCTATATTTATAAAAGGGGCACCTATTGCTCTCTGACTATTGTGCAACCCCAGGTTATCATTCCTTGCACACTCTGAAGAAGTTGGGGTTTTCTGGAGCACAGTAGGTGGAAGTAGTTGGGATTAGAGCTGCAGGACCAATGGTAACAATGAGCCAATTCCTATTTTCCAGTCAGACGTTCTGGCCAGCACAGCAGTATGGAAGAGGAGTACTTTTTGCCAACAGGTAACAGCTCATTGGGAAACTGTGCTTTCTACATGACCTAAATAAAACTGTGTAGTGATTTGATCACTCCTTAAAAATAAATAAATGTTTAGGCTTCTGGCCTTTAAGCAGTGGACATAAATTGCAAGTAGACTGATAAACTTACCTGACACTTTGTTCTAGGATATATTCTAAGGTACCTGAGCTTCATATAACTCCATAAACAAAAATAATCTAACATCTTAAAAGTAATGATCTGACTTGGGAAATATACAGCCTAGAACATGCTTTTGCTTACTTCAGTAGTCCTGTCAACCTCAGAGGGACTGTTCAAATGCTTGAAGTAGGTATAGAACTATCTAACACCAAGTGCTGGAGTTGTATCTCTTTTCTTATGATGCATTTCAACTTCCTAAAGTTGGGCCATTCAGATGAAAAGTGATTACTTTCTGAAAAAGAAAAGTGATGAGAACATTCCATATAATTAGAAAGCTGTCTGGATCTTTGTCACACACAGACCCCAAAACTTGGGGACCCACAGGTTGGGCTCAGGGCTGCAATGAGGTATCTAATGATTTGACTCGATGAATCATGTTACAGTAATGCCATAGATAGCTGCAACAGTGCTGTGCCTGACATGATAAATGGCTCTCCAGTAGCTATCCGCCACCTTTACAAACACAGGAAGCAAACTGAGATAAGAAAATAAAGCTTTATATTAACCATGAAGGAGATGGAAGTGTGTTCCCCAAGCCAGGAACCTAGAGGCCTCTCCACTGCTTAAGCCAGGAACCTAGAGATCTCTCCACTGCTTACAGTTAATAAGAGTATTGCTTCAATTACTGATTCACTTCCTGACTTGAGATAAAATTTTGAGGTTACAAAAAAACCACAAATAAACAAAACAACAAAATCCCAGACAGCTGGGATGTTATTTACATAATCTGAGAAGAAATTATTAGATTTTCCTGCTATTCGTATTTGAAATGGCAATCAGAATGAGCAAATATGCTGTTAAAAGACCTAAATCCATTTTTTCTCTTTCACTTCTATAGTTTTGAGCAGGGACTCCTGTTCTACTTGGGGTGGAGGGCATTTTTCAACCTTTGATAAATACCTGTATGACTTCACTGGGACCTGCAACTATATCTTTGCAACTGTGTGTGATGAAACCAGCCCAGACTTCAACATTCAGTTCCGCCGTGGGCTGGACAAAAAAATTGCAAGGATCATCATTGAGCTGGGAGCTTCTGTTGTCATTGTTGAGAAAGGCAGCATTTCTGTCAGGAGTGTTGGGTAAGATCCTTGAATGAATGGGGAAAAGTGTTTAAAGAAGGAAAGGATTTACACAGCAGTTGCACTGAAGAGGACAATAATCTGTCAAAAAAGAATTAGCAAATTACAGTAGTTAGAAGTTGCCCTTGTAATTTTCAACCAGTGATGTTCCACTTCTCAGCCTCTGCTACCTTTTGGTTCTGAGCAGACCCAGAAGCTTGCACTGAAGCCATGGGGGTCATTTGCTCCACCATCTCCTCTTGCCTTTGGAGGGGATGAACTGTTTTTGCTTATCCAGGAGAGTGTTGTTGAAAAAATCCCAGCACTCCCTAACTCCTTTACACTCCAAGGAAACTTCCTGTGGGACTTCTTCCAACTGAGTCCTGAGTGAGCTGAAGTTTGCTCTTCCAAAATCTAAAATCTTTGTTCTTGAATTAACTTTCATCATGCTCAGCAGTATCCCAAACTCCACACTGTTGTGGTCACTGCAGCCAAGTCTGTCACTAACCAAGGTGGTACAGAGCAGGTTGTCTTGGTTACTGAGTTTGTTCTTTAATGCTGTAGCATGAGGTTTCTCTAACCTTTTCCATTTTCAGTTGTAGCAGTAATTCCTACCCCAACAAACTGTAGTCCATACAAGCTCTTCAACAACAGTTGAAGATCAAGAACAGTTCTACCACACAGACCTTGTTGTTACAGGTTCTTGAAACAGATAACTAGACCCTAATGAAACCAAACCAAGTGAAGATGCACAGTTCTGTGCACACTTTATCACCATTTCCTCCTGGTTCTGGTATGAAACTCCTGACACCATTTTCAATCAGCAAAAATGTTGATGTATCATTGTCAGAGTTTAACACTGTCCTGGCAATTAAACCCAATAACAGCTGCTCTCTCTCTTTTAATCTCTCTTTCCTCCCTGATAAAGAAAGGAGAGAGAATAAGGGAGAGAGACTGATGGGTTGGAAACTAAACTACACAGCTTTAATGAAACAGGAATAATAAATAGGAAAAATGACTAAATCTATACAAATATACAGGAAAATGGATCCCATGTTCCTCTCCCTCTCCCCCAATAACTCTCCCATCCCCACTGAGGCTGCAGGGCAGCCCTGGGACAGTCCAGGCTGGAATCCTGGGGTCAGCAGCAGTTGGGAGCTGGAGGCAGGAACACAGAGATTCAGGCTGGGATGGATCAGGAGCACAGGCAGAGGAAGGGATGGAATCCTCCCAGGATGCTGAAGGAAACAGGGAAGGGGTGAAGGAAGGGAAGCAGGAAAGGCAGGAAGGGCAGGAAGCTGGAAGCTGGCTTGAGCCTGGTGATCCCTGAGATTTCTCCTGAGTCTGAGGTGTATGGGATGGAATCCTCTGTTTGGTCAGTTCTGGCATCTCTCTTGTCCCTTCCTCCCCAAAGGAGGCTGCAGGTGGGACCTCTTTATTCCTCCTGGAGGGTAAAATGTTCCTCAGAGCTGAGCAGTGTCCTTGGCTCTGCACACCAGGCTCTGGCTGGAACTCTAAGCATGGAGTGGGATCAGTCCTAGAAGCAGACACTGTCTGAGAAGCTTGCTGTGAATTTCAGCAAAGTGCAGCTGCTTACAAGAGACTGAGCTGAAAGCAAAAGGACAAGACAGAAAATCCCCTTTATCCTGGCCCAAACCAGGACAATCATGAAATGTTACAGTTACAAAGGAAAAAATTCTGTTCCATGTTGCTGCAAGTACTCAGACTGTATGCCCATCACATCTAGAAACAGGCAACTAATACCTGCAAAGCACTGATATCAGAAGCTCAGTTTCTCTTCTGTCCCTACTGCAGTGTCATTAAGTTACCTTACACCAGCAATGGAATTCAGATAGCACCTTATGGACACAACACCCGTCTGGTGGCCAAGCTGATGGAGATGGAGCTGGTGGTGATGTGGAACAATGATGACTACCTCATGGTTAGTAAAATGTTCTGATCAGTTCAAAGAGAAAATTCCCACAGACTTAGGGGAATGACAAGATCTCTTTAGACTTAATGGGTCCTTTTTGCATGTGTGTACTATGTGGATATTTATCCTTATCCAGGTTCATCTATATATATATATATTTATATATATAAATTAGCAACATTGCTTTTTATACCTGCCTGTTCCTTTCACTTACAGCACTGGTTGTTAACCAGTGTTGAGATTCCCAGGTGCATTCAGGGATTTAAATCTTTACAGAGGCTTTCACAGCTGTTACAATCTTTTGCTAAAGGGTTGTTGAAGTTGTTTAACTCCTATAGAAATTAACATTCTATCCCATAGTTTTGTCATTTCTTCTGTGCCTTCCCCAGGCTCCTTTCTTTTGGTTTCAAACATACTGTGCTCCTACCATCTCCTTTGTTTCCTTCCTATTTCTGAACTTTTTCATGTTTTCCCTCCAAAATGCCTGACATATTGAAGATGAGGGTACATTTTCTCACCATGTGATAACAATGCCACAAAAGATACTGAATTCCAAATTGGCAAGTTTACTAAGAGTGATATTGCTATGTAATAAATGGTCTGGGAGATTTACCAGCATTACTCTGACACAGATAACAAGAGATGCAGATTACACACTGGAGTCTGTGCACAGTCAGATTATTCCCTCTGTTCTAAGGTTTTCAGAATAATGCATTGCTTGTAGCCAGTAGTAATGTTACCACTTGACTCTCCAGAGCAATAGATAATTTAATAACCTTCTCCTGAAACCAGATTTTCTTCCTGTAACCTTCAGTTTCTTGAGAGAACAGAGTTGAAACTAGTGCTCTGTCAACAAAGATACAAGCAAGGAAACAGCATAATTAAATTTTCTATTTTTGCAAGCTCCTTAGAATATTACCCTCCTCAGTTCTCTGCAAATGTCTTGGAAGATTATTCTTTTATTTAATTAAAAAAAAAACAACCAAACACAACCATCACTATTTATCTAGTGAGAAGTAAGTTGCTTCCAAATCTTTTTCTCCAATCAAGCCACTGAAATTAATGAGAAGGATCACTTTTAACTGGATCCTTAAATTGTATTTCTTGGAGAAACTTAATACTGTATAAATGATTTTACTTTGAGTGATCCTTTTAAATGTCTGGGTTTTTTCAATTTTATTTTAGGTTTTGACTGAAAAAAAATACATGGGGAAAACATGTGGAATGTGTGGAAATTATGATGGCTATGAAATGAATGAATTTGTGAATGAAGGTAAGCTCTAAGGACAGGTCAGATGGAAGGAGAACTAAGTTAAGGTGGAAATGTAATACTGCACTAACATTGCTCTGACTGCTCACTCAGCTTGGGAACTGATTAAAGCACTCCCATAGGTCACCAACACACCTATCATGTGATTATGCTACACAATATTACTTGCTATGATGATCATATTGTGGGTTCTTCAGACAAGTGATAAGGACTCTCCTATATTTTAGAAACAGGTGCTTAGGGTCACACTCTCTCTCATGAAATTTTCAGAAGAGTTTGGATTCATAGGAAGGCACAGTGAGGGTAATAGCTGCAGTAGGCAGGAGCAAGATGCTATATTAAAAAGAGCATATTGGACAAGAACATGAGCAAGCAACTTGTCCCAGTAAGGGTGGATCTTCAGAACAAAATAATTGGTGCTGAGGACTTGATTCTGTGGCTTGGGGTCTCACTTCTGTCAGTCTCGCCTGGTCTGTTCAATTAGTGCCTATTAACAGGTAGAGCTCGTTACACATGCTCCTCTGGTTTGGTTTCATCTTAAGGGAATTCTGTGTGCCAAAACTTCCCCACAATGGCAATAAAATTACATCCCTACTTGTGTTAGATTTGCTTTGAAAGGACACTGCTAATCAACTACAGTGCTTGTGAGGAGGCACTAAATTGTATAGTGAACTGATCTCAGATCAATAGAGCCAGTTTTCTATATACATCACAGAAAATAATTCTAAAAGTTATACAATCTTTTGAGGGTTGTGATGAGTTTAAACCACATGTAGGGAAAAATATAAGATTGGGGGGTGAGGAAAAGAGGCAGGAATTAGCAGCTGGCAGAGAATAAGGCAGGTGACACAAAAAGAGTGGCAGGTGATATCATGTAAGGTAGTAGATGTGATAGATTAGGAAACAGCTCAGAGACATGATCAAGGTGATAAAATGAAACTTTACTGAGTAGACTGCAGGTAAAGGGCAAAAGAGATAATTGTTATAATTAGGGAGATTAATTAGGACCATTCACAGTCTAAGAGAAGGATTTGAGTTGTGCTAAATCAGAACAACAAATCTTTGTGAAGTTTTTCCTGACAAATTATATCCCTTCAATTCACAGGTCAGTTGCTGGATACATATAAATATGCTGCATTACAAAAAATGGATGATCCATCAGAGATCTGCTTGTCTGAAGAGATACCAATTCCCACCATTCCTCACAAAAAATATGTAAGAAAGATCTTACTGGTTTTTATGATTCTTAAGAGAGATGGGAAGCTGGTAGGTAGGTACCAACAATGACCTCCATGAACATGGATAAAGTCAAAATTTGTATATCCTGATATGAGAAAGAAAAGAAGCTCTTTGCATTAAAACACATTTTGAGAAAGGCCTATGGACATTTTTGAGTATGGATTTAAATTGATCATATAAATCTGTCAGCATTTACCTCACAGCTTTCTGAAATTTCATGCAGGTCATAATAAGAAATTCATGGAAACCAGTGAAGATTTAAAGAATCTTTTATTGAACTACCAGGGACCTGATATCATGAGCTGTACAGGCTTGAAGAAGTTCAACAATGCACTAAACATACTGCCAGATATCAGTGCTCATAACAGAGCCAGCCACTGTGAATTGCTATCACTTCCAGAGCTGGATGAAAAGCAAATCAGCATACCTGAAACATGTAACTATGGTTGAAAGAGGGAGCTTGGTAGCACCAAGAAACAGGCTTCTATTTCTTAGATTTTGGAGATACAGGAATCAGATTCTGCCTAGGATGATGCTGATGAGTTGTTTCACCAAGGAAACTCGAATTTTGCCTTCCCACACAGATTTTACAGATGATCTTCAAGTCCAACCCCACTGCTCACACATGGTCAGCCAGAGCAGGGGCTGTGCAGGCTAATCTCCTAGCAGGTTTTTCTTGTCTCCCAGGTGGATCTGCTAGGCTGATGAGATGGAAACTCCATGATGTCTCTCACCAACATGCTCTTTTTTCTACCTAGGGGGTCACAAAGTCCCCATATACCTAGTGATGAGTACTCACTGCTGTCCTCTAAGAAGCATTTCACTTCTCATGGGATGGTCATGCATTTTGCTTCTCTTTGTACTTTCAAGAATGTGACCTTACTTTGCAATTTTTATGTACTTATTTTTATGCAGGCTATAAGTTACTATTAATTACAAAATGCTTAAGAAGTTTTGTCTTGAAATAAGAGATTTTAATTCTTTTTTCCTTAATAGTTTAATCTTTTTTTTTATTTGATTTGATTTTTTTTTTTTTAACATAGAAACCACCCCTTGTACTAAAAACTTTAGCTTTAATACTGTGGAGGAAGAGCCAGCTAGAAATCTTCTGAGATTCTTTCCCCAGCACAGAACACCAGAGAAACATGAGTTTTGTAGCATCTCTTTAACAAGAAGATCAGGAATAAATAACAGCTTTTGTGGGTCCTGTGAGGAAGATAAAACCCTCTTTTCCAGAAAGCAAATATCACAACTGAAAGACTGTTTTCACTTGGTGGGGAACTTGTATTGGCTTGGAAATGTAACCTTTTTTACATTTTTTCTCATTGAGACCTTTTACTGCAGTAGGGAACATCATGGGCAATAGGAATATATCAAATGTTTGCTCAAGGAGGAACGAGTGTTATGATCTTCACATCAAGAATGTTTATCCTGGAACCACATCTCCAGGAGACAACAAACTCCCTGCCTTTAATGCTCTCAGCCATTGGAAACTGATGGTACTCAAAGAATGACTTAACTTTCAGCTTAATGAGAATTAAGCCAACACATCAAGATCCTTCTCATATACAGTGGATTTATATTCCCTCCTATTTAAGAATTTCTCATTCAGTTGAAGTCAAATGTATTTTACTAAACTGTAGGGGAAAAAAAGAGCAAACAAACCAACAAGATGTGATGTTTGTGGCAGTGATATTTTTAGTGTGTGGTTTTCACAGGAGGAAAACACTGCTAGGACCACTTTTTCTTTTTACTTAGGCCATGATCTGCTCCAAGCTACTGAACTTGGTGTCACCAACCTGCAGTGTGCCAAAGGATGGGTTTGTCATTCGCTGCCAGCTTGACATGCAGGACTGCAGTGAGCCAGGACAAAACAATTGCTCTTGCTCTACACTCTCAGAGTACTCAAGGCAATGTGCTATGTCCCACCAATTGGTGTTCAACTGGAGAACTGAAAACTTCTGCTGTAAGTTCAGATGTTTCATTCTCAGCAGACTGTAGTTGATCTTGCTATATCTTACATGGAGGGGCAATGGTAATTACCTGGAGTTGAAATCAACTGATAAAAAAAAAATCTTTACTGTCCTGAATAATATGTCTTTGGTAAAACAAAAAGAAGAGCATGGAAAACTCAAAGGAGAAGGAGGAAGCATGAAATGTATCTCCTACATCTAGATCTGTGACCATAAAAAAGATCCCCCAAGTGCAAACTATTGAATTTCTCCTTCAGCCTTCAGTGGGAGGCTGTTCTTTCTTAGTTCAGTTTTTTCATTATTATACTTAGCAAATTAGGCACTGATGAGACAGAACTCTTAAGTGGCCTCTGAAGTATTTGAACATTTTTGCTAACAATTTCCATAACCCCTTTTATTCACAGGAGATTTTCAATAGTGCATTTTCACATTCTCAGCCTTCTTAATTACAAGTACTGATAGGAATAGGAAGCAGATTTTCCCTCACTCTCCAAACTGTACATGATTACAGTGTACTTTTTTCCAGATGCTTGCTCATTACCAAAATTCTGATTCAGATTTTGCAGTCTTTTTCAATAGATCTGAAACTCAATCTGTAGTCACTGTTAGGTAGCAGGAGTCATGGTTGTGTAAGAGAACAAGCTGATCATAAAAGAGTCAAAAGTGACTTATTTGGTGTTATTCTAAGCCAATTCACACATAAAGAGAGATGCAGCTCATATCAAAAAAAGGATCTTTCAAAATGACTTTGCTTAATATGATACTGTCCTTGCCAATTAGCCATATTTTTATTTACTGTTTATATGACTTTATGGTCAAATATGTAAGAGGAATTGCTTTGACAGGAATATATTTCTCCTTATCCCTTGATTCTTATTCTGCCTCAAAAAATCTTTAAGATATTCACTCTTCCTTAGATTTTAGCATAAGAATAGTGTTTTGATTTTTTTTTTTTGTATTTACAATGAGTTCTCCTTTATTTTTTCTTCATACTTACTACTAAAAACATTCCCTACTAAGCTCCATTATTGTACCTGACACTTTAAAGTTGCACTTCTTTCTAAAATATTTTTTCCCTCCTTTTCTCTAAGGTTATCCATTTTACACAATGTAGTCCATTTCATTCTTTTGTTGGCCTGCAGTTTGTTTCAATCCTTTGGAGTGTAAACTCCTCATGGCATTTTAGAGATGCAGATAAATATTAATGAGGCACTGAATGAATTCACAGAACTGTACAAGAATTCTTACTAATCACAGTAAAATAATAGCCTGCTCTTCTCCAAGTCATACAAGTTTTCCTCTTGTCAGTAGACCCTTAGGACTGGTAGTAAAGTGATAAAAGCTTTACAAAAAAAAAAAAAAAAAAAAAAAGGGATGAGAAAATCTCCATTTTTCCCCTCCAAAAACCCAAAGCTGAGAATAGAAAAATCTGCAAATAAATGCCAAACATACAAAAAGGGTTGAACTCTTTAGTATTTATTGCTCCTTTGTCAGCCTCATTTGTCACTACCTCTATTTTCCAAGCTCACTTCTTTTTAGCCTTTCAGATAAGGAGAAATCTACTCTATTTTTAATTTATCACAAAGTAAAGCATGTTCTGAGTTCCATATATTAGAATTTCTGGAGAGCTGCATTCTGAGGAGCAGATCTGAACAGAAGGAACTGTGCAGAACACCAAGAGTGTTCTGCAAGAGTATTCTTTAAATCATTCAAGTGCTACAAAAAAACCTGATCTGTGGTAGTTTATTAGGCTTCAGTATAGCCTCTTTGCCACTCATTAGGCTTCTGAAAGGAGTTTCTAATAAATAGGGCATGAAAAATTAATAAAACCTGGAGCCAGTATGATGGTAATAGTGAATACTCAGATGATGAATTGAGTACTGAGGCAAAGTAGGAGAATATTAGTGCCAGAAATCACAAGGTCCTCTCCATCCTTGGTGGCAGATAAGAGATTCTTCTTAATCTTAACAGTTTCACTCTTTGTTGCAGCTGTGGGAAAATGCTCTGCTAACCAAATCTATGAGGAATGTGGTTCTCCATGTATTAAAACCTGTTCCAACCCTGAGTACAGTTGTTCCAGTCACTGCACCTATGGCTGCTTTTGTCCAGAAGGTATCATTTCTGTATTCATCATATCCTGAAGGGCCTATACAAATATTTTTGGCATATATCCAGTCAAGTGACACAGACTTCTTAATAATAAACTAGCAGTGCAAAGCAGAGCAGTGTGCTGCTAAAACTGCCATTTCTCAGGTAACATCATCTAACTGGGGTCTGGATGAGTCGTGGTCCTCAGAGATCCTTAATAACTGTTTAAAAGAACAGAGCTGTGAAAGCATTTTCCTCTCAAGACCATGATATGTGAAATTATATGCTGTCTGCTTAAAGTTCTGTACTATAATATGCACTAAGCTTAATTAACTTCCTGTCCCAAATAAGTATCCAGCCTTTCAGGGCATCAGCACAAGGTTCTCCTCAGAGAAGCTCTGCAATATTGTGAGCATTTTGGAAAATCCCTTTAAAACAGTTTGATGAACCTCCTAGAAAAATTATGATTATCATTTGCAATGTTTCTTGACATTTCAAGCTTGAAATATCCCCCAAGGCTACTGTGATGTGGGTATTCACATCAACATAGTCACCATTTTTTAGTAGTCAAAAGAAATACTTTGTGAGCTCCATATTGGTTTATATTCATTAGGAGAAAATGCCCTGCCAGTATGGGTAAGTCTCTAAGTGTGATTCTAAGTACTGGTTGTGGAAGAATGCCATTCCTAAGGTGATTTTAGAAAGCTTTCAAGCTCTAGTAGATTTGGTGCTAAGTAAGGATATGGAAAAGTATTTCTTTTGTCTTCCCCAGGAACTGTTCTTGATGACATCTCAAAGAACCGGACGTGTGTTCACATGGAGCAGTGTCCATGCACACTGAATGGCAAAGCCTATGCTCCTGGGGAGACAATGAAAGCAGCCTGTAGGATCTGGTGAGGAGCAGCAGGAGCTTTCATGAGTGGATGGAGAGTATCCACACCAAGCCATTGGAAAATTTACCCTAACCTTTCAGAGGGCAGCTGCAAACGTGTCTTGCCATAGCCACTGAACGTTCTTTGAGTGACACAAATCATACATTTGTAGCTGAACATGACTGTGACTTATTTCTGTTCCCTCAGCCCACAGAAAACATTTTCATCTCCTCTGTGAAAGTGGAGGTAAAATCAGTACATAACTAGTAACCAGAATGTGCAAGTTCTTTCTGATAATTTCAGCACCCCCCCAGTCACCAAATCAGCAAATTCAGTGTTTAGAAACAGAAAGGAATTACTTAAGAATATTTTAAAAAATTAATTATTTTGTGTCTTACTTCTCTTGCTATCATAATTCTAATAGAAAAACAAAAGGATAAATAATGGTATTTGAGCCTCAGGACTGTAACAATGACTGTACTTTCCTGAATACATTACTCAAGAAAAGTTTACTGACAATCTATACAACAGTTCAGCAACTTTGAGTTAAGATGAAAAATTTCAAGTGATACCCATGAGGAAAATCAAAGCACTGAAAGGACAAGGGAGAACATGATACAAAGTGCATCTTCTGTTACTAGGAAGTAGATGAGTTTTTATTGAGTGAAGAAATTTCACAATGGAAATGACAGTTCAGAATGTGTATCTCTGTTACACTGTGTTCACAAACCAATTTTGCATGTTGATCAGCTAGAGCAAAGCCTCCAGGCAGTAGGGTTAAATACTCTGATGGTAAATAGTGCCTCAGTATGAGAATTATCTGACACAGAACTGCTTGTTTTCCACAGTCAGTGTACCATGGGTCAGTGGAACTGTGAAGACTTGCCCTGCCCTGGAAGGTGCTCACTGGAAGGAGGCTCCTTTGTTACCACGTTTGATTCTAGATCATACAGGTTCCATGGGGTTTGCACTTATGTTCTTATGAAGGTAATTTCTGCATTTTAGAAACACAGAATATCAAACAGATGTATTTCAGTCTGTCTTTGGTTTCCTATTAGAATGTAAAACTAGGGTCTTCCTATGATACACATTCATTCTACACACCACTGTTACTCTGACTTCACTTCTCACTCTTCTCCTTCAGAGTTCCAGCCTGCCACACAATGGAACCCTGATGGCTGTATATGAAAAATCTGGTTATTCTTATTCTGAGACATCACTGAGTGCTGTCATTTTCCTGTCCACAAAGGTAAACATTCCTTCTGCAGGTTCTATCCAGCATTTCAGTAGCCAGGTTACCCAAATAAAAGCCATTACTAGTAGCCTGAAATGAAAAATGTCAGGAGATAGATACTGAAGATATGTTCAAGTTCGTGCATACTCATGAATTCAGTCACCACTCAACTCAGGAAGCTAGAGTATTTCCAAAGTGAAAACTAGCAGCAGTAAGCAATAACATGGGAGAAAAAGCTTGAATCAATCTTTTCCTACTATATAGGTTACTGACAATACAGTTCCCTAATTTAAAGAACAAAGAAAGAGCATCAGTACAGATAATTCAGATAATTACTTCTGATTCTGTGTCTTTTCCTTACAGGACAAAATTGTGATTTCTCAGAATGAACTCCTTACTGACAGTGATGAACTGAAGTGGCTACCTTACAAATCAGGTAAAGAAAAGGATATAGTTGTAAAGTCCAAATTCCATTATATGTCTGTTCTACACAATCCAACATCTTTGCTCTTGCAGTTGCCAATAGCAGAGTTTTTAGAGGGAGGTTAAAATCTCTGTCCCTCTATGGAGGGGCTTCTGTGTTGGAACAGACATATAGAAAGAATGTCAGAAAACTTTTAAGATATACATTAAAATAACCACTTTGCAATATCCTTTGTGGCAAAATCCTTGTTTCTAATTATCCTTGTTTTTTTAGGAGACATCACTGTTTTCAGACAGTCTTCAATGTACATTCAAATGTACACAACCTTTGGGCTGGAACTTGTAGTTCAAACAGCACCAGTATTCCAGGCCTATGTCAAAGTTGGATCCAAATTCAAAGGCAGAACCCTAGGTAAGGAATCCAGTCCCCACATGAAGGAGAAAATGTAGGGAGGATAATTTTGAAAGCTTAGAATGCATCCTTTAAGGAATAAAGATTCTTCTCTGGATTAAAAAGCAAACAAACCACAAAACACAAAGTGACAAAAACACCTGTACTGGAAAACCAACGTGCTGAGAATTAGGTTATATGCTAATCAATTTTAAATTAAATTAAAAATTAAATGGTTGACATTTTTCATGTGTGTTATAATACTGTTCTTCTCCTATTTTGTGTGTGTTTTTGATATATGCTTTACTACACAGTGAAGGGAACACAAACCAGTTTTTGTGGTTTCTGCATCTTGGAGCACAGGGTTCTTTGAACACAGTGCATGATCACTGTGAACACAGTGAGCCTTAGAAGTTAAATGCTTCTCATCTGATGAGCACCACGTGGAGATGTGTCTGTTAATTGCACAGCAAGATTAGCCACAAAGGCATATTCTGCAATTTGATTATCTATGGGGAATTACAGAGAAGCTTTAGCTTTTTTTCTTTTTTTTAAAAAAAAAGGTCTAAATGTATATTCTTTGTCATTACAGATTTTATATACATAGAAAACCACATGTACCTGCAACAGTACTTCTTGGCCTCTTTTACTGATTTCCAAACCACTGAAAAAGCCTTTTTTCTAAAAACAAGACAAAAGCTTCTGTGCTAACTTATCATTGAATAGAAGTGGACAAGCTCTACTTGAGAATGTGGCTACTTGACCTACAGTATTCCTTGACAATCCATGCACAATTTTCAAATCCATTTTCTCACTCTTACAGACTGAAACATACACCACTGTGTGCATGTTCTTTAAATTTCAGCCATCCTTGCATTTCTGATATTTTCAGGCTTGTGTGGCAATTACAATGGAGATACTACAGATGACTTCATGACCAGCATGGACATCACTGAAGGGACAGCCTCCCTGTTTGTAGATTCCTGGAGGGCAGGGAATTGCCCTCCTGCTTTAGAGAGTGACACTGACCCTTGTGCTTTGAGCCAGCTGAACAGTGAGTACCTGACCCTCTTCTAACTGATCTCTCCAGCTGAGCTTACAACAGGGGAGTAAGAGAACTTGAGAGAAGCAGAGACTGAGACAATTGAACATCACAAATTCTATCACCAACAAGATGTTTCTGACTTCTGGAATGCATTCCTAGTGAAAGCTAATTAAATCCCACTGTAGAGATCTAGGATTGAGATAATGAATGAGAAGTTTTTGGCATTATTTGCAATGAAATTACAATGGACATGGGTGCATTAGATTTACTCAGCAGTGAGGTGATTTCAGTGACTGAAATCCAGGCTTTACCGTAAGTCTCTATTGCTACTGGTCTTGACAAGAAAAAAAAAAAAAAAGAAAAAAAAAGGAAAGCTGTACTGAGCTGTTTGAAGAAAAGTATAGTTCAAGCTATAGTAGTAGTTCAAGCTACAGTAGTGTGTCCAGTTTTTTTTTTTAACTTGCTTTTCCTAACTTTATGTGTTTTATGTTCATGATTTACTTTATCTAGAAATATCTGCTGAGACTCACTGTTCCATTCTTACCAAGAAAGGTACTGTGTTTGAGAAATGCCATGCTGTGGTGAACCCTATTCCTTTCTACAAGGTAAGAAATTATTCTGACAGAATTTGTACAGATGGAGTCCAAATAAGGACCAGAATGTACTCCTGGGCAGTATCCCACTCATTTGGATCAGTAATGAGTAGAAGGCAAGGAACAAGTATGGTTTCAGAAATTATGTTTCCACCACACTCCAAGTCTGATTGCTCATAAGCATCAGCTGCAGCCCTATGGATCAGGAGGTGGTTTTGCTCCATATCAACAACTTCAACTATGCAAAGTATTGATTTTCCCATAACTGAGCACATGGTGTTTGCCAATCTCCACAAGCCCTTTTGAAAATTAAAAATTGAAAGCAGTGAATTAAAAGAAGGCACTTTTAGGTATTAAGTATATTTTATCCCTGTCAATCAGGCAATTAAACAGTTCTTTTTCTTTAGTTTTAGTTATGCAATATGCATTTTGCATGACTTTCCTCTGCACTTAAGCACAGGATCATTTCCCTTGGGAGAGACCTTTCAAACCATGCAGTCCAACCATCAATCTGACAGTCCCAAGTCCACCATGTCCCAAAGCACCACATCTGCACATCTTTCATCCCTCCCAGGCTTTAGCACTTCCAAATATCTGCTTCCCATAACACCCCCTCCCTGTGTTGGGTTTCAGAGATGTGTCTACCAAGCCTGTAACTATGAGGAGACCTTTCCTTACATTTGTTCTGCTCTGGGATCCTATGCAAGAACATGCAGTTCAATGGGTCTAATCCTGGAGAACTGGAGGAACAGCATGGACAATTGTAGTAAGTAACCAAACCAACTCTCCATGCTCTGGCATCAGGTGAATGTGTGCATGCTGACCCTTCACATCTGGTTCAGAAAAGGATTGTTATTTTAAGACTACATTAAAAAAAAAAAAAGATTACCCAGGTGCTTTAAGGTGAGCATGTGGATATCTGCAGGACTTGATAATTAAGTGATGGAAAAAACAAATAAACAAAGCTGTATCGTACTGCAAGATGAGAAAGAACTAGGAAAAACTCTGGTTGCAGGTGTGATTTGGCTGTTATATAACTTAGACATGGGCATAGGTTTTACAGTTAGTGGAAAATACATTAGCAATTCTGCAAAGCTTCTCTTTTCATTATCTTATTCCAAGATACAAAAAGAGCAAGAAGACAGTTAGCCTTCAGTAAACTTCCAAACAGATACATGGTTGGTCTGAAATATTTTTTGCTAGAGCTCCACATCCAAAAAAAGAGAAGAGATAGGAAGCATGGAAGCTGTAGACACACTCTATGCAGCACAATATGGCCACAGCTACCTTTCACAAGGAAGAAAGTGAGCAGATCAAGTTAAACACACACTCCTTCTTGTTTTCCAGCCATTACTTGTACTGGCAATCAAACATTCAGCTACAACACTCAGGCATGTGACAGGACATGCTTGTCACTCTCCAACAGAGCCCTGGAATGCCATACAACTGACATCCCTCTGGAAGGCTGCCATTGTCCCAAAGGCACCTACTTGAACCACAAGAACGAGTGTGTTCCCAAGGCTCATTGTCCCTGCTATTTAGAAGAAAGAAAGTTCATCTTTCCTGATCAGTCAACAGTAACTGGTGGGATTACCTGGTGAGTGTGTCAAATTTAAAGCTCAACAGACTAAGGATGGAGATGAGGGGTCTTCATCTTGTTTCTGTTGAGGGTTCACAGCTGTAAGCAGCTCAGCACCACACAGCCACTTAAGCACATTCAGATTCCACAGCTCAATGTGGAAGAGAATCATCAAGGCAAAAGTCAGAAAATTTGTGAGTGCTAAGAAAGAGTTTTAAATCACTTTACTATTAACAAGCAACCCAGAATGTGCAATCAGAGCTCAGGAATGACTGCACTACTTACTGTCAGCAGGCATATGTGCAGACATTCCCAGGGAGCATGAATTTGTCACACACAATGGTTACTTGGGAAGTCAAGCATCATAACTACAAATATCCCTCCTTCCTCCCTTTTTCTCCTGAGCTTTTATTGCTGCTGATGTTGTTGCACAGTACAGAATACCCTTTTGGTCAGTTTGGCTCAGCTGTCCTGCCTCTATCCCCTCCCTTTTTGTGCACTCCCAGCCCACTCACTGGGGGGGCAGCATGAGAAGCAGAGAAAGCTTTGACAATGCTCAGCAATAGCTAAAAGCTGTCATGTTATCAACACTGTTTCTGTCACAAATCCAAAGCATAGCACCACTGAGCTGCTACAAAGAAAATTAACTCCATTCCAGCCCAAACTAGTACAGTCTCCTTTACTTTTAGTAGCAAAGGTTTCTTTTTCATTACATTTTTGCCCTTTCCTGAAATATGAAGATTCTTAAATGAACTAATTTGATTTATCTTAAGGGTAGGAAAAAAAAAATTAAATAAGGAAAAAATTAGGAAATGATAGGTAAGATCTGATTATGCTTATTCAGAGATTTTGTCAACAGCATCTGGGAAGCATCAAGAATGACTTGACAGGCAATTGCTATGGTGAATTATATTCATATAAACTGAATTCAGGGCTACTGTTCACTTCCCAAACTGATATTACTGTATAGTACAAAAATGCAGAGAGGCAAGTTGACTCAGGTTCCATTTTGGAGGATGAGGAGGAGCTAGTAACATAAATAAACATTTCTAATGGTTAGAAACATGAAGCCAGATTGAAAAACATAAAAACTGTTTCTTAAAACCAAAAATTAATAGAATTTTTTTTCCCACTAGCTACTGTGTTAATGGGAGACTGAGCTGCACAGGCAAACCTCAAAATCCTGCAGGTATGGGTCTGATATGATTTACTTAGAAACACACTGTAAAATTTCTACTTCACAGTCTCTCCACTGTTTGTTCTTCTCCCTTTTTCTTAGAAAGCTGCAGAGCTCCTAAGAAATATGTATCATGTTCTGACAGTTTAGAAAACAAATATGGAGCTGCATGTGCCCCTACCTGTCAGATGCTGGCTACTGGGATTGAATGTGTGAGTTTTACAGCTCTGGGATATTTATCCTCTTGAGGAAGGAAGAATGTTCTGGTTGTTACTTAGGATGGGATTACACTCCCTCTGGTGAAACAAAAGGAGATATTTCTGCTAACATGATACAGTTAAACATCATACTTCTTTCCACAGACTGTGGACACTAAAAATTTACATGTATTCAAGACATGAATGAACAATTCAATTGCATGAATTAATAAAATTCTTTTAAATAAACAGAATTTAAATCCTTTAAGGATTCTGTTACCTCTGGCTCAGGTAGCCCATAAGCTGCATGTCACTGGAAACTGATAGAACATCTGGTTTATGCTCCCTCTTGTATTCTTTCCCAAATATCTGCTGCTGATGGTGATGAGATTCAGGAGACCTGGACTGTGTGGACTTCTGGTCTATGCTGATGGGGTTGTCTTACGTCTTTACGTAGCAAGACAAACATCTTTTACGGAATGGCACTTCAAGGTCCAACCAGGTGTTCCAGCAGGGACTCGCGAACTGTGCTCTGAGCCTATAGCCCTCAGGGTTGACCAGTCTGGATCAGTGCTGTTGCTCTGAGAGCAACTGACCTCTCTGCTGGCTTGCTCAGGACTGAGCTGAGCCTGTGCTTCAAGCCTCACCTTTTATTGGCCCCCTGGTCCTGCTCATGTGCAGTGGGGGCTCACCCTAATCACACAGGTGGGCTTGACACAAGCTCATGCCCACTACCTGGTAATTAGTGGCACCTGGTTGCCTCATTTCACTACATCTTTACATTAGGGAAACAGACTAATTGGGAGAATTGTAATAAGCTTCTGTTGTACTCTGTCTGAAGGATTGGTAGCACCTTAATATATATTTTTCAGAGTCTTCAGGTATGTTTAGTATCTCCCACAATCAGTGCATCCTACAGTTTCAGTGACACTAGTTCAATTGACTTGTATATTAGTATGAGAAAAATCACAAAACTGAAAGCAAGTCAAAACTAGGCTTTAGCACAGGCTCTTAACACCATTCACATACAAGAGAAAATGCATCTCACAGTTGTTGGGTTTTTTCACTTTGCAATCTGCTGATCTCTGCCAGATACCCACTAAATGTGAATCAGGCTGTGTCTGTGTGGATGGGCTGTATGAAAATCCTGATGGCAGATGTGTTCCAGCTGAGGAGTGTCCATGTGAATATGGTGGCCTTGCTTATGGAAAAGGGGAACAGATCCAAACTGAATGTGAGAGCTGGTAAGAATCACACAGTTTGCCTTTACAGAATCAGAGAACAGTCATGGCTGGAAAAGACTTCTGAGATCACTGACTCCAACCATACACACACACAACAAATAAACCAAATAAACAAATAAACCCCTGCAATCTCCAGGCCCTGAAGTGCCACATCTACACATTCCTGAAATATCTCCAGGGATGGGTGACTCAACCACCTCCGTTTCACTAAACTGTGTAAAATTTTTGTACTGAACAAAAGCCTTTATTTAGCCTTTTAGGAGCATCAGAAAGGGCATCAGCTGAATGGAAGGAATACAGTGACAAAGCACAGAGGTGATACAGAGCAGCTCAACATTTCACAGTACATGTGTTTGTAGAGATGAGAGTCATGGCACTGGCTTCAAGGATAATTTCTGCCCCATGCTTATTGAGCAGTAAGGGCACCCAGCAGGGCCTGGAACTGAAACCTACATGAGGCCATGGATTATAAGACCCCCCTAAATAAAGATAAAGGCAGAATCTTCCTTTTCTGTGGATAAAAGCAACCTCCACAGAAGATGGTTTCAATCTCATTAGCAGTATTCTCAAAGTACATTATTCCCTTTCCAATTACTAATCCAGTATTAAAAAACAACCAACAACACCCAACCTACACAGAACAGTGACATCTGTTCTCATTAAAAGCAAAATTAATGCAATTTATATTCTTTCTTTCATGAGAAGAAAAAAAGCTAGAATTACTTATGATTTTTTCTTTATCATGAATACATTTTCTAGGCAGTCCATAACTTTCAGTTGAGGTTCTTACCTTAGCTGTAACTAGGTCACAGTGTACAGCAGTCAATTAAATGAACACCTGATCTATAAAAGTGCATGCATATAAAAAAAGCAGGTTAAGGTAGAATTCCTGTGAACCCTGAGCATGGTTTCTCTTCTCACTCCTAGCACTTGTCTGAAAGGCAAATGGAAATGTGTTCAGAAATCCAAGTGTTCCTCAACCTGTAACCTGTATGGAGAAGGCCACATCACCACCTTTGATGGACAACGTTTTGTGTTTGATGGCAACTGTGAATACATATTGGCCATGGTAATCTTCCTCTTGCTGCTTATTTTGGCAGTATCTTAGCATCAAGAAACAACCTGATTTAAATGACCAATGAAAATATCTAGAAAGCATGTATAACCAATAGAGCACTTTGAATCTTTATAAACAATGTGGGTTTATATGTTCCCCTTATTTCAGTATTTAAGATAAAAAGACTTCTCAAAACATGGGGTGCAATTACAAACAATTCTGCATTTAGTAACATGTTTAAATAATCATTCATACCTATGTATTCCATACCAGCCAACTATGTCTTTTAGGAAAGTGATGTCAGGTTGACTACCACATCAAAGGTCAAAACCAGGTAGAATTGGATTCACATTTAAACTTTATTTTTTTATGGTCCTATCTCTTAACATGGAAGACTCCAGAGACAGAATCTATATGGGGGTTGTATTTTTTTTGTGGTTTGGTTTGGTTTTTGGTTTGGTTTCTTTTCATTTCATTTTAGGATGGCTGCAGTGTTAGTAGACCTGTTTCCTCTTTCAAAATTGTTACTGAGAATGTCATCTGTGGGAAATCAGGGGTTACCTGCTCCAGATCCATCCGCCTTTACCTTGGGGTAAGACCTCACTTCTGCTCTTATACAGCCAAATAATTATTTTAAAACTCTTTGTTTGCCTTTTGGAAGCTTTAGCCATGTCTTTGCAGTGATGACTTGTAAGTGAAAATGCATGCTGAATCTAGAGATACACCCTGAATCCAGGGATAACAGACTGTTAGTTCCCAGGGTCCTCATTTCTACCCTTTGACAAATGGGTGCAATATTTCCCTTTTTCCAGGAAATTCTGCCATGAATTTTCAAAAATAGATGGGAGTGTCAGGACAGTCCATAGTAGCACAGTGTCTGGTCTTTGGCAACATGGCACAGAGTAAGAAAAACACTGAAACTTGATAAGTTATAACATCCAGATAAATTTTCTTCCAGAACTTGACATTCATATTGCGAGATGGAACCTTCAGTATTTCTGGGGAAAATCCTGGAGTACAGTACAAGGTGAAAACAAATGCCCTGCACCTGATGTTTGATATTATTATCCCAGGAAAATACAACATGACCTTCATCTGGAATAAGCACATGAACTTCTTCATCAAGATCTCCAGAGAATCACAGGTATTACAGAACAGCTTCCTCAGGACACTGTCCTTTCACTCTGTGTGACCTGCAGTGGCTTTCTCTATGATGCCAAAGGTTTTCCAGAGGTGCTACAAGCAATTCATTTTCATTATCTCCAAAACAGCAGAGACTTTCACTTGAGGCTGTTTTTTACTTTGCTGCATTGAGGACATTTTTGAGAGAAGTGCTTGTGTTTTATGCAGCTGCACGGTTGAAATTAATCTCTAAATGATGACAGTTTGCAATTTGGAGGCAAACACATTCATCCCCTGATGAACAGAACCTCATAAAGAATGTGTTTGTAGATCACATTCACAGCTGAAGCATGGGCAGCTGTCAGATATCAGAAGGGAAGGTAAGTGATTGTAACTGGCTAAACTGACACCTCTGCTTGCCTTTCATCTAGGAAACCATATGTGGTTTGTGTGGGAACTATAATGGCAATATGAAGGATGATTTTGAAACTCGGAGCAAGTATGTGGCATCAAATGAGTTGGAATTTGTCAATTCCTGGAAAGAGAATCCTCTCTGTGGGGATGTTTACTTTGTGGTGGACCCCTGCAGCAAGAACCCTTATCGTAAAGCATGGGCAGAAAAGACATGTTCCATCATCAACAGCCAAGTCTTTTCTGCCTGTCACAACAAGGTAGGAGTTGGTTTCTTCTTCATTTTATTTATAGGCATAATCTGTATCCTTCAAAAACACTCACACTCCTACACCTTATTTTCTCTTCCCCAATATGTTTTAATAAAATATAAATCAAATATTTTATGGCTCTCATTTTTTAAATCTCCAACCTTTCTTTTTTGTACTTCAGCAGCTCTTTTGTAAGCACAAAAGCTAAGTATGGCATTGGCTAATTAAAAGTATCAGAGTGAGAAAAGAATAAAGAATTAAGCATCAGAAATTAGTCAGTCTGTTGATGATGCCTGGAACTGGTCAATTTACTGCTTACTCTTCTGAAACCATTTAGGCTTTACTAGAAAACTGAACTAAAGAAAAGCCTAAAAACCCTTATTCTCATCAACAGTTCACCAGCATTACCCAAAAGCTGATGAGATCAGCTCAAAAGCAATATATCATCAACTCTCCTTTTTGCTTTAAGCTGTCCACTTTGTGGACATGAGAATATCTCAAGGTTCATCACAACCAGGCCTTCTGGAGGAAGATCTCCACTTTCAGGAGGTCAAAACACAAGAGAAATGTGAATAATGCTGCAGTGTTCACACATATTGGTGGAATACGGACAGCAGAAAAACTCAGTGGCTGAATGGATGTGGGGCTTGGGGTTTTTTAGCTGCCTGTGCATAACATGTTCAGGAACAGTATAATTTTAAAATTATGTACCTGGCAAAACATCATCAGCTTCTGCTGCTGGTGTGGAGACACCTATGATCTTGCTAAAAGATTTTGATGAAGTGGGACTGCAATTACTTTGGAAAGTGTTCAGATAAATAGCAGCCACTCACACTTGCTGTTGTTGAGCCCAGGGGAAAAAAAAAAACCACCTTCTTCAAGAATCCCAGGAAATTCCTGACCTGTCTCTCCACCCCAGGTGAATCGGATGCCCTACTACGAAGCCTGTGTCAGGGATTCCTGTGGCTGTGATGTGGGAGGGGACTGTGAGTGCATGTGTGATGCCATTGCAGTCTATGCCATGGCCTGCTTGGAGAAAGGGATCTGCATTGACTGGAGGACCCCCGAGTTCTGCCGTGAGTTCCTCTGAGGTCTCTCTCAGTGTTGTGGCTGTGGGGATGTGACAAGACAGCTGGTGGCTTCATAAGCAACATAATGGTTGCATTTTCTCTATACTTCAGTCACCTGGGTTTTGAAATCTGTAGTGCTCAGAAATCTGTAGTTTAGCACTTCTGCTAAACAAACCAAAATATTGTATCAGTTTTTACTATGGAGGAATGAGAGAAAATAATGTGGTCACAGAAAGGCAGATTGTTTCTTCTGCTGCTACTGTACACTGAGCTGTCAGTTTGTCAGCAGAGGGAGTATGAAGTTATAAAGTATGGCTTGCTTTAGCTATGATGAAACAATATTCTGTGTGGATGTCAAGGAAACAGAGACAGCTGTGTTGGCTGCAACACTGTAAAAACAGGAAAAAGATATCAAGGTGTTCCAGACCACCATATGCAGAGGAGCAAAGAGGATGAGTGTGTTATTACATCAGAGATGACAACTGCAGCATTCATTTATCTTTTTAACATTTCACTATGTTCTACATTAAAAATTGTGGAAATGCCTGCATAGTGCAAACTGACTTTACTGGAGAGTAAATGTCAAATTACACCAGAAGCTAATGATTTGTGACAAAATTCTTATTTAAACTGCTTGTTTAAATAAGATTTTTTGTCCTCCTTTTAGTACTTTTAAAAATGTCATGCCATTGGTTTTTAAAAAAATCTGATTTCTCTCTTGTTACCCTTTTCTAGCTGTCTATTGTGAGTATTACAATTCTCATAAAAAACCAGGAAGTGGTGATGTTTATTCCTCTGGCTACAACAGTGACAACTGCATCTGGCATTACAGGCCTTGTAATTGTCCAAATCAAAACTACAAATATGTCAACATTGAAGGTAATGAGCTGTACTGGTGTGATGAGGAAACAGTAACACAGTCAAAATTTTCAGTGTTGTTTTTTAAAACCAGCCACATCACAGTTAAACAATGGTATTTTAACTGATGTTTTCTTTAAAGCAGTTTTGCTGAACTTTATGTTCCTACAACTGCTTTAAATACATAACCAGTTCAATGCCTGTACTACACCAAGCTTTATATTTAGCTCAGCCTAGCATGTACATAAATTCTGTGACTTGTATCAAAAGAATATGGTGTAATTAGGTATGAAGACATGTAGAGAGAGCAGTTAATATTTTTATTAGACAAGTGGATATAGTTGAGAATCCAAAAAAATTACCACATCAGACCCTTCTTCTGAGGATGACATTGGAAATGCTTACCTAATAGCTGATGTTGTAACCAAAACTATTTGTAATAACAGAAATGTATTTGCAGATTGTAAAGAGCATACATTAGTTGCTGTTCTCTCAGAAAAACAAAACAAAGTGCTCTTCCCCTTTCTGCAGGCTGCTATAACTGCTCTCGTGATGAGTATTTTGACCATGAGAAGTTAAGATGTGTGCCTTGTGGTAAGCAGCTACCTATATATGTATTCTCTTTCCCTACAGTAACTAGAAAGCAACACTTAAAGAAGGTTTCTTAAAGAAGGAATTTTTCCTAGTAGTTCTCAGGTAATAATGAGAGCTCATCCAAACATAACTTCCCCTCAAAAGAACCCTCTTATTGTATTGCTAGTGTGCAAAAACTTCAGTTTGCAAATAAAGAAAAGAATTAAAGGAAGGCTGAGGGGAGGGAATGTTACAAAGAAGCTGGATGACCCTGATTAGTGTTAGCTAGAAACACGGTAAGTTACATTTCCTGTACTTTTCAAAATGTGGGTTTTCCTGGCAGTGCATTGCTGTCCTGATCTGCATGCAGGGCTGCCCCAGCAGAGCCAGGGGCTCAGATTTTATCAATACCTTTCATATAAAAAAAAAACAACAACACAGCCAAGAAGATCATACCCAGCTAATGGACTCTACTTGGCAAATACCTTTTTAGAGATTTTTAATTTTTTAAATTAGTTTAACTTCAATGTTATTGCTATATTATTTCCATGAAAACCTACCTCACTGAATAATGGTTTGGGTAGACTCTTGGTGAACAGTTTGGATTTTCATGCAGATGCAAAAAACTCAAGAACAATTGGACTCACATTAAAGAATTATAACTTGTGTAACCGAGATCTCTCTCATCTAGAGTTCTCATTCCCATGTGTCCATTATTCCTGAAAAGCGAGATGATCTTAAGCATAAAAATTGCAAGAAAGTTATCAAAAGCCTACTTGTCTTCATTATTATGATATATTGATTTTTTTATTGTTGTGTAATTCCACTGATGTAAAGTTTTCCTTTGAAATATGTAACAAGAAGCCTTTTCAGAAATAACTAACATAATCCTTTGAACCATCTCTGAAATTTGCCTTATATGGAATATTTTAATATGCTTTTACTCACAAATCTAACCTGTTCTACCTTTCCACAACAGGAGATGAGAGCATTAGTGCCACACCTGAAACATCTGCACCTGCAACAGGTTGGTTTCTGTAGCTGAAGAAACTGATGAGTATGTCCTGATGTGCTTTTATGGAGGCATCAGAGAGTTTCATTACCAGTGTCACATGCCAAAGATGCAGTCATAAAAAATAACTTGGCAAGACAATTATCATGAAAATTTTCAGAGAAATATGTTAGAATTCTCAAAAGAACAGACAGACAGAGGCCCCATCCCTGGAAATATTCAGGGTCAGGCTGGACAGAGCTCTGAGCAGCCTGATCTCATTGAAGATGTCCCACTCATTTCAGGGGGTGTGACTGGAAGGCTGTTAATGGTTCCTTTCAAACAAACCTTTTCTATGATGTACAAAATCTCACTAAAATTCCCATCACAGTTCTTAATGGTGACTGTCCACATAACTCTTAGGACAGTTAAGAAGTTCTTCATGGAAATATATGGCAGAGTACTGCAAATCCCCAGAGCCTGATCCAGGAAGGGAAGCTTCATTACACTGATCTTTGATAGAAATTCCACTAATTTTCCTGCAGAGAGATGGTTTTGGGAAAAGTTACACTGTTGACTGTCTGAATAATAAAATGCAATTCCATCTCTGCTGCTCTGCAGTACTGATGTCAAATTTGCATTAAAGTGATGAAGAAAAAAAAAACCATATAAGGCTTCTGCTCAAACTTGTGTTTTAATGTAATACCAAAGGATGAGACAGATAATTTCTCTCAAATGTTTAATCTAAAAGGTAATGGTTTTTAATAGGAGTTACTACTAATATAATAGTTATTCAGTGTTTTTACTTTAAAAATATTTTTCAATTTACATAGGTGTGTTATACATACATTATCATGTCTTACCCTTTAATTTTTCTTTTTTTTCTCTTAGTAACAGCAGTGCAGCCTGAAGTAACAAGAAGCTCTGCAGCACTTACCCTACCCAAAGTACATAGTATTTCTTCTTCTGGAGCTACTATATCAGCTGAGACCATAAATCCCACAATAACCTCAAAAACCACAGTTCCAAGGTCTTCATCAGCATCACCTCTTGTCTCAATAAAGTCAGCAACTGGTAGGTTTTTACTGCTACTGTCTAAAATAAATAGTAGTAAACTCACTCTATACATCACTGAGATTTCAAACCATTGCAAGCTTAAACATCCATGTTGAAGACTCCAAATCCTGAAGCAGGCAAAGCAGAATTCCAGAAGGGATTTTGCAGACCAGGAATGTTCAGAAGCATAGACTGGAAGTGCAAAGAAAGAAGGGATACAGGCACTAGGTAAACAATAAAACCAAAAATCACTTGCATCATCTGAGAAGCACATTAGAAGCTCTATAAGCAGTAGGCTAGCTCAGCTGCACTTGAATTTATTAGCTCAGCTGCAGACTCTTTTCCACAACTGGTTTGGCTTTGCAGTCAGATTCAAGGAGCACCCAGCCTGTTAACTAAGAATATGAGCCAGCTCCAAAGCATAAGAACACAGCTATCAGGATTCTGGAGTCCTGCTCTCAGGAGGATGACTTCAACAGAAATTCCTTTCTGATTCTGTGGCTTGTGGAGACTTAATAATAAAATATAGCTTCCCACCAACATGCACCTAGAAGAAGTCTTCCTAGACACAGGCTATGAGGGAAAGAAGAATTAAAAAGAGGTCCCACAGAAATCAAAACACAACTTCAAAGGCTGCCATTGTGACAGATTTGTGTACAGGGACAAGCAAAGGGCAATGGTCTTATGTTATTTAGTTTGGTAATTATGGAAAGCTGAAACTGGCCAACTTGGACCATCAGAATAGCCAGTGAAGCTGTCATTTGGGCAAAGCCCATACAGACTTTAGCCAATAAGATAATTTCATAGAAAAATTATATAAAAATTATCCAATACAGAAAATGAGAACAAAGAAATATATGAGAAAATAGAAAAGAAATATGACCAGAGAAAGATTCAGCAATCTCATGAGAACATGAATACAAACAAACAATGATATAGATAATACTCAAACCACCAAGGGGGAAAACTGTGTCTCTGGGGTATGGGTGGCTTCTTCAAAATTCATCTATATTCAAATATTCACTGAGTAGATTATTCACATTATACTATTTACCTTTGCTCCAAAAGAACATACAACATCAACATTTACCACAGCAAACATGACTACAGTCATCACTCCCCCTGCCATAACCACCTCTACAAGAAGAACCACTTCCATTAAGCCAACACACACACCTCTCACCTCATCAGCCCCTGCTTCAGCAGAGATGGAGAAAGTGAGCACACCACATCCCAAGACAACTATCAAAAGGGAAATGACAACCACCTCAATACCTACTCAATCTGTGTCTCAAATCACAGCTTCCAGCAAGTCTGAGCTAACAACAGCAGGTAAATACCTCTTCTTGACATCTGCCAGGTGAAACCATCACTCACGAGACTGATGTATCAATGTATTCCTTATAAAACCCCAAACAGTCTTACAAGTGGTCTTAACATTGCAAATAGGTAGGAAAGGAGATGAAGAACTGGGATACAAATGGAGATTTATGTGTCTTGCTAATGGAGCAAATATCTGGCACACAAATTTCATCTCAAACCTCACATTTCTCTCTGAGGCCATAGTCTACATTTCCTCCAAATTTAGGCAATATCTCTGTGCTTCAAAGTATGTTCTTGAAAACTCATAGGTTGCAGAATATGTGTTCCCCTGAGCCATTGTAACAAATTCTCCCCCCCAAAAAAAGAATAAGAAAATTGGGATGTCAGGTACTTCATGTGCTAAGATGAATGATCTCTGAGGCTCTATGACACTGAGAATTGCCAGGTTAGTGACTGACACCAGAAGCTGAGTTTTGTGCCAGTAATTACAGCTTCCTCTGAGGAGCTATTACAACTCACTTTAACAAGGAACCTGACCAGCTCCCACCCATTACTCAATTCCATTCGTCTGTACTTTACAGAGAGTGAGAGAACTCAGGCAACCACTCTGCTCCACCAAGTCCCAGTAGGTGAGTAAGAAGGAGCTGAGAGGTGCCCTTGGCCTAAGACTCTGCATCACTTACCCAAGCTTTCCCAGATGATGTTCTGGAATGCCTTGGAGGGGAGACATGCACATCCAGAGGGGGATGTTCTTTCCTCAGGAACCTTCAGGAAGGGCAGGGGGTGCTGGATGACCAGAGAGCACCCTCCAGGCCCAGTTCTTGCCCCATGTTTTTTTGGGTGGGGAGCCATTGGCCCATTTGTCCTTCTTGCCCACTTAGTGGGGTCAGGTGCTGCCTTGGTGCTTCTGCCTGGGAATTGCCCACTTCCTTTGCCTCCCCCTCCTGCCCCACCATCCTAAATCAACCTCTGCTTTTCTCTCTGTAGCTGTCACTCACAGAAGAACAACAAAGCCACCCCCAGTGCAGCACCTAATCACACAGAAGACCACCCCTGCCATTCCAGCCAGCAGCACCTCTGTCCCAAGCCCTGCCAGCAGCCCAGAAGTCCTACTGGAAGGATTGTCTGCAAGCCCCAGCTCCTCACCTGCCACCTCAGCCTCATCCTCTTCTGTCCCATCCTCAGCTGTGTCCTTGACAAGGCTGAGACCATCACATCCTGGTAAGGCTCTCTCTGGCCCTTTGTGCTGTTCTGCCAGCTCCTTCCAGCTCCCAGCATTCTCTTTTAAGATGTCTAACACAGGCTTCAGCTTTGGTATTTGTTCTCAGCTCCCATGGGATTCCCAGGACCAAGGCAGGTCCTCCTCCCTTGGAGGGGACACACTTCATGGGTTTGGCTCTGGGGTATCAGGGTACAAACCTATTATTTCCTGCCCTAGGACTGGCAGTCAGAGAGAAGTTAACACACCCTCCCCTCCCCTTACAGTGGTGCCCTGTATAGAATACAGGGAATAGAAAGGGGGGGGAATAGAAGGCAGTGAAACTGGAAACATATCTCCAACCTACACCTCAGGACAGTTTGGAGTGAGACACAGAATACAAGGAATATTATCCACCCAGTGAATACCCAGGCCCTGGAACACCCACGACAAGTGTGGGTAGACAAATGCCACCTCCATGGCACCTGGATACAGAACAGCAACCAGTAGAGGGTTGGCAAGAAGGGGTACCCTGAACTCCAGGATGAAGTACTCCCACTTAGACACAGCTGGCTTCAAACACCTGGGTTGTCTTCCTGCTGCTGACAGCCTAGTCTGTGGAGATGCCACAAGATGCTTAGTCTGGAATCCCTCCAAGGCCTCAGCCATTCGTTCATCCCTTTCTTTGTAGCAAGGGAGCCAACCAGAGCTAAGATTCCAAGTAGTAAACTCTGAGTGCTCTGGTCAGGAGAGGGGGAAGACTCATGAATGGGCAGTGCCTGTCACTTCAGTAGCTTCAGCACTCCCTTGCAGCTATGGAAGCACAGTCTGCAGGAGGCAAAGCACAGAATACCTGTCAGCCAGTTGGAAGTGCATGTGAAAGCTGAGACATCCTCCCACCTGAGGAGCTCCAGGGCAAAGGAGGAAAACACAAATAACTGCAGGATATCCTTCAAAACCATAACAAGCCTGCACTTATCAGAAGCAGGAAAGGATGAGATACTTTGAGGGACCAGAAACCCACCAATTCATCTTGGAAAAACCCACAATATGGGGGAAATGCTCTAGATTTCCTCCACCATACAGTCCCATAAAGCTTCTAGCCCAAAAGCCAGGACTTTAACACCCACCCTTATTTCTTACCTGCTAAGCCTCAATCAACCTCTGCTTTCCTCCCCACAGCCTTCACCCACAGAGAGACAACCCTGCCCCACGTGCTGCCACCTCTCAGCACCCAGAAGACCACTGCCACCACCTCCACCAGCACCACCACCTCCAAGACCTCTGTCTCCAGAGAGGCCACCCCTGCCAGCAGCACACCCCTGACCCTGACCAGGACCTCGCCAAGTCCCAGCTCTGCCCCTGCCCCCAGCAGCCCTCTCAGCACCACCCAGCTCACAGCTCCCACCACTTCCACCCTCTCCTCCACCTGGGCCACAGCCCCCAGCCCCAAGCCTACCCCTACAGCCCTGAGGCCCAGGCCCTCTTCCCTGAGGAGCAGTGCTCCAACTGAGTCTGCTGCACCAGAGTCCTCTGCACCCTCCACTGCCCAAACCAGCCCTCTGCCTTCACCTGCTGCTGCTTCTCCCTCCTCCACTGCATCCTCACCATGGACCAGCTCCTCACAGCTCAGTAAGCCTCCCTCCTGCCCTCCCCACTTCTCTGCCTTACCCTTTCCCTTTTCCTTTCCCTTTCATTCCTTTCCTTCATTCCTTCCTTTCCTTCTTTCCATCCTTCCTTCCCTTCCTTCCCATATCCATCCTCCACTTGCACATTTCTCTAGGGACTTGGCCCTCCCTTTCCTCTCCCTTTGCCACTTGAGCCCTGGTGCCTTCCTGGGACTGCCCACTGCCTCTGCTGGGGCTGCAGCTGATTTTTATTCCTAGCAGGGTGCCTGGGGCTGCTTTGCAGATGTGTGTCCAAGAGGGTTTGGAGGCTGCACACAGGCTTTAGGTGTTCCTGAGGAGTGCCAGCACAGCACCCAGGCTTCCTGGTTGTCCTGCTGCCTGCCTGGGAGTGGGCAGGAGGTTGGTCAGGGACAGAGCCAGGAGAGCTGACCCAAAGTGAGTGACCAGGGAGACAGTCCATACTGCAGAATGTCACAGTGAGCAGGAAGCCAGGGTCAGGAGAGTTTGTCCAAGGCAGAATCTGAGAACGGTGGGGGTTGGAGGGGACTTGTGGACATCAGATAGGCAACAGTGCTGGTCAGGCAGGTTCACCCAGAAGAGGAGGCATTCTGGGAGGTTTTCACCATCTCCAAAGAGGATGACCTTGGAGCCTCAGTGGAGAGCCTGTCCCAAGCTCTCTCACCCTCAGTGTAAAGTTTTTCCTCACGTTCAGACAGACCCCTCAGTGTTTCTCTTTGTGCCTGTTGCCCCTTGCCCTCTGGCTGGGTAACACCACAACATCTGACACCCCCCCTTTAGCTCTTTATCAGCACTGGTAAAATCCCTTCTCAGCCTTCTCTCCTCCAGGCTAAGCAGAGCCAGGGCTCTCAGCCCTTTCTCACAGGAGAGATGCTCCAGTCCCCTCGTGGTCCTCATAGCCCTGTGCTGGACTCTTTCCTGGAGTTCCTTGTCTTCCCTGTTCTGGGGAGCCCAGCACTGGACACAGTACTCCAGATGTGGCCTCACTGGGGCAGAGTAGAGGGGGAGGAGGATCCCTTGCTCAGGGACTGGTTGGGCACTGGGCAGCAGTGAGAGGAGGTGAGTGATGGCCTTTGCATCATCTCCTGGATGAGCTTTGGCTGCCTTTTCCTTTAATGCTTTCACTACTGGAAACTGTATTGAGATGCCCTGGGTTGGGGGTTTTGTTTTTTGGTTTTTTTCTTGTTTTTGCCTTTCTGGTTGCCTCCCCATTCCCCCTGAGCAGAAGCAAGTGAATGTCTGGGTTGGTGCTCAGCATCCAAGCTTCAGCCAGGGTCCCCCAGCAGGACCTGGCACACACACTGACCCCAGCTGTGTCTGAGCAGTGTGGGGAGGAGGCAGAGATCCCCTGCCCCCTCTTCCTCAGCAACACCAGTGGGACACAGGGCTGCTGATCCTCACCAAGGCCCTGACCCAGGGCTTCTTCTGACTTCCCCATTCCCATTCCCTCCTCCTGCCCCCCTCAGCTGACCTCTGCTTTCCTCCCCACAGCCTTCACCCACAGAGAGACAACCCTGCCCCACGTGCTGCCACCTCTCAGCACCCAGAAGACCACTGCCACCACCTCCACCAGCAGCACCACCTCCAAGACCTCTGTCTCCAGAGAGGCCACTCCTGCCAGCAGCACACCCCTGACCCTGACCAGGACCTTGCCAAGTCCCAGCTCTGCCCCTGCCCCCAGCAGCCCTCTCAGCACCACCCAGCTCACAGCTCCCACCACTTCCACCCTCTCCTCCACCTGGGCCACAGCCCCCAGCCCCAAGCCTACCCCTACAGCCCTGAGGCCCAGGCCCTCTTCCCTGAGGAGCAGTGCTCCAACTGAGTCTGCTGCACCAGAGTCCTCTGCACCCTCCACTGCCCAAACCAGCCCTCTGCCTTCACCTGCTGCTGCTTCTCCCTCCTCCACTGCATCCTCACCATGGCCCAGCTCCTCACAGCCCAGTAAGCCTCCCTCCTGCCCTCCCCACTGCTCTGCCTGCTCTTCCCAGCTTTCTGATCCCCCTTGCCCTGAGGAAGTGCTGTTTGATACCCAACCTAAACCTCCCCTGGGGCAGCTTCAGGCCATGTCCTCTCCTCCTGTCACTCATTGCCTGGGAGAAGAGCCCAGACCCCCCCTGACTGCAACCTCCCTGCAGGAGCTGTGGGGAGTGATCAGGTCCCCCCTGAGGACAGGGGGAGGATGAGATCCCAGTTCCTGCTGGCCACACCACTCCTGATACAAGCCAGGACCCCACTGGCCTCCCGGGCCACCTGGGCACCCTGCTGGCTCCTGTTCCAGCAGTTGTCACCCAGTGCTCCCAGGTCCCTCTCTGCTGGGCTGCTCTCAGCCACTCTTCCCCAGTCTGTAGCCCTGCTTGGGGTTATTGTGGCCACAGTGTAGGACCCTGCACTTGGTCCTCTTGAACCCCAGCCCCTTGGCCTCAGAAGTTTTTTCTGAGTTCTTGCAGAAGGTCCCAGCTCACCCAGGTTGGTTTTCTTCCCTGCCTGCTCATTTTTCAGCACACAGCACAGGCTGCTCCTGACCTTCATCATTTCATTCTTAAAGTAAGCCCAACCTTCCTGTGCCCTTTTGTGTTTGAGGGCTCCTTCCCAAGGGACTGTCTGAACCAGTGTCCTGAACAGACCAAAGTCAGCCCTCCACAAGTCCTAGGCAGAGGCTTTGCTGAGGAGTCTCCTAATTTCAGAATGCATTGACAATTCCATTGTATTGTGGTTGCTGTGCCCAGGACACCCCCTGAGCACCACATCTTCCACCAGCCCTTCCCTGGTCCTAAGCAGCAGGTCTACCAGGGCAGTGCTCACCAACAAGAAGTTGTCATCCTTACATTCCAGAACCCTCCTGGACTGCCCCCTTCCTGCTGGGTTGTACTTCATAGAATCATAGAATCATAGAATCCTAGGGGTTGGAAGGGACCTCGAAAGATCATCTAGTCCAACCCCCCCTGCCAGAGCAGGGCCACCTAGAGTACATCGCGCAGGAACGTGTCCAAGCGGGTTTTGAATGTCTCCAGTGAAGGAGACTCCACAACCTCCCTGGGCAGCCTGTTCCAGGGCTCTGTCACCCTTACAGTAAAAAAATTTTTTCGAATATTCAACTTGAACCTCCTATGCTCCAATTTACACCCATTACCCCTTGTCCTACTTCCAGCAGGTATCTGGAAGGCTGAAGTCCCCCATGAGAACAGGGGCTACTGAACATGAGACATGGCTGAGCTGGTGAAAAAATGTCTTGTCAGTGCCTTCATCCTGGTCAGCTGCTCTGTAGCAGAGTTTCACTCTGAGAGCAGCCTCATGGGCCTTCCCCTTGACCTAAACCCACACACCCCCTGCCTTGGTGTCTCTAACATTGTACTCCAGGCATGCAAACCACCTCTTGGCATGTAACACCACCCCACCACCTCCATCTCCTTGCCTGTCCCTTCTGAAGAGCCTGTGGCCATCCCTTGCAGCAGGAATCATCCCAACAGGTTTCCAGGATAGCAATGAAGTCCTGGTTTCCCTGGTGCAGAATAGCTCCCAACTCTTCCTATTTCTATCCCATGCTGCAGGCATTGGCACATCTGCACTTGAGCCGTGGTGTGGGTATCACCTCCAGCTCACTGAGTGATAATCACTTAAGCACAGTTCCCCTTTCTTACTGCTGAATGATTTCTGACTGCCAGGATTATTCTCCCTTCCCTTCTCTTCCCCTCCCCTCCCTTCCCTTCTCCCTTCCCTTCCTTTTTCCCTCCTGCCCCCTCAGCTGACCTCTGCTTTCCTCCCCACAGCCTTCACCCACAGAGAGACAACCCTGCCCCACGTGCTGCCACCTCTCAGCACCCAGAAGACCACTGCCACCACCTCCACCAGCAGCACCATCTCCAAGACCTCTGTCTCCAGAGAGGCCACCCCTGCCAGCAGCACACCCCTGACCCTGACCAGGACCTCGCCAAGTCCCAGCTCTGCCCCTGCCCCCAGCAGCCCTCTCAGCACCACCCAGCTCACAGCTCCCACCACTTCCACCCTCTCCTCCACCTGGGCCACAGTCCCCAGCCCCAAGCCTACTCTGCCCCTCTCTACTTCAATTCGTTCCACTACGTATTTTTCCTCTGAAAACATCACATTCAGTCCCCATGGCAAAACTTCCTCAGTGGCAGTTCCCACCAGCAGCTCTGCTAAGTCCACTCCCAGTTTCATTCCAGCCCTTTTATCTACAACAGTTACTTTTACCCCCAGTGTTGTTACTGCTGCTTCTACAGAGTCACCTGAAAGGACTTCTTTGGAAACCAGGACACTGACAACTCCCCACACTACATCATCTGCTTTCACCTCTCTACTTTCAGCATCCTTGTCTTCTGTTGTGCCATTACCAAAAGGTAAAGTACAGCCACCTCATTTCTTCTACCATGTTTTTGGTTTCTGCACATCCTTACTGAGTCTGTCATTTCTTCTACTATGTTGTGGGGTTTTATTTCTATGATATCACCTCTATGCATTGGCTCCATTTCTTTTTGTGTTTCTTCTGCAGTACTTGTGTGAGGTCTTTGATTTTACAACACAGGTTTCCTGCTACATAGGGATGTAAACATTAAGAAGTGTGAGTTAAGGAGGCTGCCTGCTTGCATATCCAAAATTAAAGAATTGTCTTTTAAATCTCAGTTTAGCAGCCTAAGAAAGAGCCTGCCCAAATAAAAGGTAACTCTTGACTTACCCTGCAGTCCTGCTTACAGCTCTCTCATGCTCTTTCTGTGCACCCAAGCATTTGTTGCTCTCCCCTGCAGGATACAGAGGAGTTTTCAAGGTATAGTGATTTTTTTTGTTGTTGTGGGTTTTTTTTTTTTTTTTTGTTCCTGAGCACAATTAGAACCAAATACATTTTAGCTGAAGGAACACCAGATTTTACAACCTCTGCACAGTTTCATGGAAAGGGAAGCACACAAAGCAACACCCTCTCTACTGGTTTCAAATGGAGCTGTCCTATTTTAGGATCTATGGAGTCAGGGTGCTGATGTACAAGAAATACCTGTACCTTTTAAACTGTAGTCTGAGTCTCAGAGGCCTTGTTTTAGACTCATAGAAGGATTTGGGTTGGAAGGAACCATCTAGTTCCACCCTCACCTACTCAGAGCTAGTACAGCTCTCAGCCTGGCCTTGAACACATCCCGGATGGGGCAACAGCTCCAGTGTCCCAGCATCCTCACAGCAACCAAACTGTGGGCAGGAGCTTTCATTCCACAGTTCCTAGCCTATGGATTAACCCTTGTAAGAGTAAACCAGAGTGACACAGGCACTCACTCAGTGTACCACTGGGAATGGAAGGTGGGTTTCCTGTCTGGATCTTTTTTGTGTTTGTTTTAACCCATGTTTGAAGAGAGTTAAAACCTCATTTTCAGCTCCTTCACTTTTTCCTTTGGGAGAGTTCAACACATAAAGGAGAAACTACCTGGAAAGTTTACTTCAGCCACTCCACACTGCCTTTTTTCCTATTTTCTTTCCCACTACCATATGCCACTTGCACTGCTCTCATTTTCTGTGTTTCCTAATTCCTGGAGAAAGTGCAACCCCACCACCAGCAAGTTACATCCTTCATTTGCCTTATTTTGTTCAGGAATTAGGAGGAATGGGCACCATTCTAATCAGCCTGACCTTTTCTACCCTGCTTAATAAATAGATCAGAAATATTTGCAGCTTTCTATCTTGGAAAGTGTTCAAAATTGTTCCACATACACACATGCTATTTCTTCACACAGTCCTCCATTTGGTTGTTAAAATCAGATCAGCTGAAGCAGAACCTCACATCTGGCAGCAAGGAAGAGCAAAGCAGTTGAGTGTCCTCCCAACATGACCACTACTGGGTTTACTCCTTGCAGTTGTCTCTCCCTGTATTTATTTCCTTCTTTCCCTGCACATTTTCCAACCCTAAACTGAGCAATTCTCATACTTCTCAGTCTGGCAGAGCATTAACAACATCTTTCAGTCCAGAAAGAAAAGTTAAATATTGTCCTAGCTCTTCATTTATGATACAAGTATAGTAGCTCAGCCTCCTCTCCAGTTACTAGATGTCTTACTTTCCAATGACAGCTTCCCAAATTCCTGCTACAAAATTAACAAAAATTAACTACAAAATTAACTGAGCCTTCCCCACAGCAATGTTCAGCTTTCAGCCACAACCTTTCCCCAAACAGGGAACCTCAATGTGCTAAAAAAGCATAGTACAGGAGCAGTGCCAGAGGTGCCTAAGTTGTCTTTTCAGTATTCAACATCTTTGTTCTCCTTAATGTTAACTCTGAACACAGTCCTCAAACTCACTGGAAAACCTGTGTTTTCAGTCACCTTTTTGCTTCACAAAATTCTTATTCTCTTGGCTTCAGGTGAGGAGGAAATGGAAGATCAATACATATCAACCATCACCTGCTATGCAGCATTATGCATTCTATCTGCAATGGAAAGATCAATTCTCAACAGGCATTTAAGTTGTGAACTTCTGGCTGTCTATACAGAAATCCTCAAAATTAGTAAATTCAGCATTTTCCAAATAAGTCAGATCTATTACAAAGTCTGTGAGCTAGGAATAACCCCGCCTGAACTACCCAGCTAGTTCTTTCATTTACATTTCTGTGTTCTCATCAGTGGATTAGGGGTTTTTCCTGCTGGACTGAATTTTCACTATATTCTTACCAGGAATATTTTGCTTATTTGTCAGCAATTTGCATTACCTCAGTTTCCCTCCAGGGTAACTCCCTTGTGCCTCCTCAGGGCCTGGTTAAAACCTCCTCCTCCTGCTGCTGCTGCTGTGTTACCTCTGAGATGTTACTGGGGTCATGCCAGAGCGCTGCTGTTCCATGAAACCCAAGGGATCCTGCAAAGGTCTCTCAAGAGAAATTTATCCTCTAATTTTTTCTTTTTACATTTGGCAGGCACCTGTAGAGAACTCCAGTATGAAGAGCAAATCACCTACAAAGGCTGTTCCACCAATGTGACTTTAAGCAGCTGTGAAGGATTCTGCCCCTCTTCAACAAGGTCAGGACAGCTGAGAAAATGGGGAGGGACTGAAGCAGTTCCTTTTTCTTATCTGACCATCTGTAATTACCAACATTTATCAATTACTACTCCTTCCTAATTCAGGGGGAAAATGGGGTTGGCATTTCCCCAGCAATGCACTGCAGCTCACTAGAAATGCTAGAGAGGAAGTTAAAGAAAGTAATATTAAATAAAGAAGTCATATTGCCTAAGTCTTCTTTAAAAAGAGACATCAATGCTGCAGCTTTGGAGGGCTTTTTGATTGGTTTTTGTGGGGTTTTTTAGGGTTGTTTTTGTGTTTTTTTTTTTTTAATGGAAAAGGTCAGACTACAAATACTGCTTTCAACAAAGACAGCAAAATAAGAAATTTCTCACATAAAAGATGTCATTTCAGTTGTCTAACAATGTTCTCCTAATGCTGTAATTCAGGAATATTATATAGATTATATAGTTACCAGAGGGCTCTCTCAGTCTGTGAAGTTCTGCTTGCTCATCAGGAGATTATTCAGACAGGGAATCAAGGCTTCAGTAAAACTAAACTGCAGCAGTATTACAGGGTTCAGAGTTATTGGGGAGAAAAGTTAAAATTGTTATATTCCTGACAATCCAAGCAATTACAGAGTTCAAGAATAGGATACCACTGAAGGTATCCTCTTATATATACAGGTGTAATACAGGTAAATCAGCTTTTGCAATTAATAACTTAAATTAATCCTGAAGCTCAAAGCTCTCCCCTCCAAAATGAGCTCCCCATGAGTTCAAAATGAGGTTTCCCCCAGCATTTTGCAAACTGAGGGACTGAATTTGTATCCTGAGAGTTTTTAAAAGAGTTGCAAAGCCTGGATGAAGATTTCAGTTATTAAGGTTCATCATAATCAGCAGGAAAGTCATGTTTAAAAAAAAAGTTGTTTTAATTGAAACCAGGCAGACTTTTCTCCCCTTTACAGATTTTTATACAAATATTTCTCTGTATCTCTTGTTCTCATAGCTGAATTCTAGTGACATCTGTAGAGCTTCCCATTAACAGAATTACAAAATAGGAACATGTCCAGCAGCACAGTTGTCTCAGCACAGGGAGGCAACAGTGTAAGAGAAGGACATGAACATCAGAAGAGAATCTAAACCTCCCCTGCCTATTCCAGCCACCACTTCACCACCCCCTGCTTTATTCCTTTTAGCTCAGCAACACACCCAAGATCCAGGCTGAGAATTCTTTAGCTGACCCCAGGGCTGGCACTGTGCAGCCACAGAATCACAGAATCATAGAACTGGCTGGGTTGGAAGGGACCTCAGAGATCACCAAGTCCAACCCTTGATCCACTCCCCCCGTGGTTCCCAGCCCATGGCACTCAGTGCCACATCCAGGCTCTTTGGAAAGATCTCCAGACACAGAGAATCCACTACTTCCCTGAAGTAGTTCCATCAGCTCAGGCCCAGCACCTCTGTTAACAGATCATTCCTGAGACCTTTTGCAACCAGTGCCCAGCTTTACACTGACTGCAGAGCTACTCTGGACGTTTCAGTAGGGCAGAAGGAGAAGGGGGAAATTAATTTTCCAGTGAGGCTTGAGGGCTGCTGCTCACAAGCACTTTGAAAATTCAGTATTAAAAAGGCAGAACCTCAGTACAGCTCAACACCTCATGAGATCTGCTGCACTCTGTGGTTCTGTTGCTGAGAGAACCATTAAATTTTAAGGGCTGTGCTCCTTCCTCTAAACACCCCACCATAAGGAGAGAAAAAAAACACAACAGTTCAAACACTTGGAAAGCTGTAAGCCTGAAATGCTGCAAACAAATCCTTATTGATCTGCTCCTCTTCCCAACAGAGTGAATGTTGAGATGATGGTCACCACGGCATGTGGCTGCTGCAGGCCACTCCAGCTTCTTCAGAAGGAATTCCAGCTACCATGCCAAGATCCAGATAATCCTGGGAAAAGGCTGGTTACAAAAATACCTGTATTTAGTGGCTGTGGTTGTCACTCTGACAGCTGCATGCAGTAAGCAGCCCTGCAGAGGGTCACAGCCACACATCTCTGTTTCAACACTTCCACAGGGGCTGCTCATTGCTGGGATTGCATTACAAGTAACTGCTGATTAACCAGGACAGACTTCAGTGAGGCTTCCTGAGAGCTGCCTGGAGTGTCAGGGATGGTAACTGATAAATTATCCCTGATCAGGAAGGGGCTGAGGGTGGTAAAGGGTGCAGGGGAAAAAAAGAAAAGAAAAAGGCAAGGTGGGGAAACTGTCCAAAACTGTCTGGCCTTGCCCAAGGTGATATTTGACTTAGAGGCTAAAAACTCACAAGTGCACTGAGCAGCAACAGAAATTTGACTTTCAAATAAAGCAGAAGGAATTGAATTTGCTAACTGATTCCTTACTCTTCAATCAATGATTTTAACTGAAAAACAGTCTGTTAGGTTCACTACAGCTGAGCTAGGACCTGTTACACAGCCCAGTGCTAAACTGGGAGAACAAAAACCTCAAGTGAGCTGTTGCTTGTCCTCTGGACACAGCACTTGTCCTTGTCACCCAGCACAGCCAGTGACAGATCACCAGGTGCTGCTGGGTCCCTGCAGCCACCTCAGGGTGGTGGCAGATTTCTAGGAACACCACTAGCACAGACATCCATCCAGTGGCTTCTGGGCAAAGCAGGAATTTCCAGGGAATTTCTCTGCAAGAAATCCAAGTCTGGACATGTCCCAACAGGACACAGGCAGTTCAACCACAAGCAATTTCTACTTGTTGCTCAGAGAATATTCCTGACCACTTTGTTTGCAATTTATTTCAGAAAAAGTTGTGTGAATACATAAAAGCTCACAGTACCCAGGTGTTTTTTTTCTTTTAGGAAGTTTTAGAGAATTACTAAGAACCTGAAGCATACATTTAAAGCTTGAGTGATGATATTTAGCAGTTTCCTCTTCTTTTACAGCAATATTAACTTTTTTTTTTCACAAGTTCAGCCTCTGTGTATGCAGGTATGTGCTTCACAGCTCACCCATACCCCCTGTGACAGCAGTTTACTGCAGCATGTGCTGTTCATACACTCCCTGGTGTTACACACTCCAGCAAGGAAGATCTGGTAACAAGTTTTGGGCTTTTTTTACAGCAGAGTATTTGTAACATGTGACCAAAACCACAAACAAAAAGGCCAAACAACCTGACTGGGGGAGCAGAGATCTCCAGGCCAAATAAGGCTCAACTCAACACAACCCACCAGAAGTTGACAGAACAGCATTTACCATCAGACATCAGGTGTGTTCCATGCAGGTATTCTTTACACTTCCATGCCTCCAGACAAAAAAAGGACAGTTTGGTTACTGTTCTAATCTTTTATTTAATCTTAATACATCCTTCTGATGAATATAGTCTAATATATAGTCTTCTATATGAAAATTATGCACTTAATTTGACAGAACTTTGTTTTATACAAATAAGACAATCACCATGTTACATACTGGAGTGTAGGTCAAGAATGAACATTTGCTACCTAGTTTGCTATTCAGTTATTTTCACATGTCAATGCCTGAAAATACTGTACTTAAAAACAATAACACTGTTTACTGCAGAAATTACTTTGTCTGCTTGACAGGATACATCACTTTGGTAAATGAACCATCATTCACAAGAAAATAATCAAGTATTTGTCCTTAACTTGTTCACTTTTCTGCTCGTGGTTTCATTGAGCTGACATTTAATACAAAGCATCAATGGTCAGAAGCTTAATACAGTTACCACTGAAAAGACACTTGCCCTCACTCCCCTCCTTCCCACATTTTTAATGCATATTTTAGCACAGCCTAAACCAAAGCAAAGTGAACTAAAGTAGAGCAGTGTCTCAAGGTGTCCTGAGGGCACAGAACATTTCCAGGGGGACAGCTAGACAAGAGGATTTGAAAAAAAAACTGCAATAGAAGCTCCTCCCCTGTCCTTGCTAAGACTCCATCCACCCAGCACCCTGCAGCCTGTAAAGCACAAAACACCAGGGAGTTCATGAGTATCCTGACAACTGCCCAGCCTGGCTGCAGAACTGCTCAGGAACATCCTCAAACACAATGTTTGTCATCAGAGAGTCATGATTAACTACTCAAAAGGCCACAAATGGCCAACTTTTCAAGAGAACTTTTGCAGAGAGACCAGATCTAGAGCCAAGTTTTCAGTCACACCATCCACAGTTAGCAGCCATTTCAGGAAAAAACAAAACAAAACTCTCTCCTCAAATCCAGACCCCAGCCAAACCTTTGTTCCTCATTCTTCACTTGAGCTCAAGCACAATCACTGACTTGCTACCAAGCCCAATTACAGTCACCCAAATCCATCATTTAACTCAAAACACTGAAGAAAAAATGCAAGGCACACTGCCCCACCTAAACCCCTGTCCCCTGCTGCAGACCATGACAAGAGCCTCACTTAAGTCTCTTTCCAGTGTCACCACTGTCACTCCAAAACTTCATTTGATGGGCACACTGCTGGATGTGCTGTGAGCTCCAGGCAGCCTTGCTTTACATAACCTTGAGGAAATCCTGACCTGAGGGTGCAGTTCTCACACAGCAGAGGTCATTTCTCTGTCCCCTGTAGCACTTGCTGCTGACTGCACTACCTCAGCCTGTGCTGCATCTCAAGGTTTTCAGTGTGAGAGCTGAAGTTGTGTGAAGTTGTGTTTAGTTCTGCAAGGAGGCTGCTGATGGACAAGTTACAAAGGCTCTGGCTGGAAAATCTGCTACAAAAGCTGAGCATTCTGGGGCCCTCTACTCAGCCTCAACACAGTGTCCTACACCACGTTGGGCACTTCTACCACTACTGATAGGCAGCTGCTCACCCTCTTCAGTTTTAGCATTGCTGTACTCTGGGAGACAAAACATTGTTTAAAATGCCATTTTCATCTAACAGAGTGCATGGCTTCCAGCCCTTCAAGGGCCCATTTCTTCCCACATCTCCTTTTATACAATACCAGGCTCTGCAGTAAGTTGGGTCACATCATGAGGACTATTGACAGGAAACAGAAAAAACACACAACAGAATATTTCACCTCAGTTTCACTAACAATGGACAAGCATGTACTCACTCACCACCTACCAGAGAAGGTCACCTTACTATTTGTGAGAAGCAGAGGGACTGAGAATATCTTTTGTGTACAGCCCACTGTCCAAAGATCAGAAAACACAAAGATGTAAAGGATTACAAGCTCACTACTTTAAGACTCTGGTCCTGTTGCATTTTTCAAATGCAAAGATTGGTGACACTCAACAGAAACGTTCACTTGAATCAGATTCAAACCCATCCTGGAATCTGCCCTTCCATCCAGCACAAGAGTTGTCACAATGCTCAACTCTACCACGTTTGGACTCTACATTAACATTGAAATTAACCTTCTAGAGCAACATTACATTGGTTTCTTTCAGTTGAGAACAGAGGGAGCACCTGTTATAGGCACTAAGGCAGAATGTTACCAGCCATTTCCAGTTGAAATCCTCTGCTATACCAAGTCAATTTCCCTTTAACAAGTTTAAAAGTTTGACCTCTGGGAAAAAAATGAAAAAAAAAAAGGGGGGGGAGAGGGGGAAGCACAAGACAGCCCTCACACCCTTTGTGTAACACACTAAAAGCCATTTTTAATGTAAAAAGTCACTTCCCTGTACTGTACATTTTATAATCTTAATTTCAAACAAGGGTCAAGTCTATTAAGGCAGGGAGCTGATACTGGTTAACATTGCATTACTCAGACAGTGATGTACAAGACATTTATTTGCAGTATAATGACAGTGATATAAATGGACAAACCAAAACTGACATGGTTAATATTAAAACTGTTCTGACAGCAATTCACATAATCTCTGAGATACAGCTTCTTTACTTGTTCGTAGTGTGAGCCTATACATCTGAAAAAGAACAAAGCATTATTTATTTTTTAAAACACAGTTTGGCATTAAGTGACTGCAATCATCTACTGAAAGCTTCTGTTTGGTGTCATAGGAGGAAGAGCTCAACTTAAAGCACTCAGAGGCACTCAGGCCCTGAGTGATTCAACCCAAGGACTTGCTCAGCTCCCACTGCTCTAAGAGTTTTAGGCTTTTGCAGCAAGGCATTGTCCAAAATTTTTCTTTAAGAGGACTGTGGAAAAAAGCCTAGGTACTCTTTACCACTCCCTGTTCAAAAACCAGGAGATTTATCACACAAAACTTCAGTCTTCAGTTAACTTCAAAACCTAAGAAAATATGCCTGAAGAAAAATACTCTAAACATCATGCTTGTTTGCTTATGTTTTCTCTTTTGGCCAATCATTCTTTTATTAATTTAAACTGGCAAAGGGAATTCTACTCAATCTTGTCCCAGGTGCACAAAAGAGAAACACTGGTTTCCAAGATAAATATGGGATTCTCTGGACAGTCAAGAGGAAGGCAATGATCTCTTCCAACAGGAAAGAGAAATTCTGTCAGAAGCAGCTTAATCAAACTGGGCCAGGATCAGCTGCTACAGTTTCCTTTCTTGTTGGAGTCTGAAGTCACAACCTACTGCAACAGGGATTAAACACAAATACCTGAGAGGTTTCAGACACACACGGGTATTTGGCTCAAAGGAGAGTCTATATTTAAGCTGCAGAGACTTGAACAGATACCTGTGCCTGCAGGTTGGGTTCGAGGCGCAGCAAGCATCCGATCTGAGTAGTTTTTGTGTGTATGATACCAGCACCAACAAAGTTAGCAGGATTGGGATCTACCTCCTCAAGCAGGGCTGATCCAAAGCCAATTATCTAGGAAAGAAACCCAGAAGAGTTAGATGTGGGGACAGCAGGACACAAAGATCAAGGCTACCCAAGCAAAGCCATCTACAAGTAGCAAAACAAGCTGGGGACCAAGTTTTACTTGAATGGTTTGAGACATTGAAGAATTATCTGATAATTTTGCTATGATTTTGCTATGAAAAACTTTTAATTGACAGTGATGCTGATAATGCCCTGTTCCTGCAAAAAGGTTCCTCTTGCAAAGAACTGGGAAGTCAAACAAGTCTTTCCTGTCTTTGATAAAGCCATTCCTGTCTGACACTTGGCTCTTCTGCTTGGCCTAACCCAGCCAGTTCTACAAAGAGTCACTTGTTTTCTTTTCTAACTAGTAACTCCAGCATAGATAAAGGCTGAGAGTATCCTCCAGCTCAGTGTTAAACACTGAACTGGTGCTTTCTTAAAAAGCTTCAAGTTTCCAGCTGCAACTGAAGACTGTACCTAAGCCCCAGTGAGAACCAGCCCATTCAGCACTGTCTCCTACACAACATGGACTTGGACTTTAACAGGATGAACCCAACTGCCATTTAAACCAAGGCCACCCAAGTTTGCTTATTCCACTACCCTTACAATCCAAATTCAAAATACTACACTACCACCCACCTTGGCTTTTGTGATCTCTGCATCCATTGGGTGTTTTGCTTTGAAGATGTTCTGCACTTCTTGTTTGGGACTGCAAGACAAGGCAAGATGAATACATGGGGTAACACACGTGTTACACACAGCAACCTGCTGGGGAGTTTGGAACTCACAGGGTTAAGGGTGGGATGGGCACTGCACCAGCTACTAACACATTACTAACACACCCTTCCTCTTCCCCTGCCCCACCAAAGAGGCCCAAATGCAGACAAAGTCTTACTTGCTCAGTTGCTTCCAACGCTGGAAAAAGTCTTGAGAAGACATCTCTGTTGGCTGGAAAAATTTATTCAATGTGATGGGTAACTTGACAGAAAGGTTTTGAAATGTCCCACCATACCTGCACGGGAAACAGGAAGAACACAGTGTGTGCCACTCAGGGTCAGCAGGCTCTCAGCCTAACTAAATAAGCAACTGAGGATTAACACCAAGGTGCAACTGTTTATGACTGTTACCCAGGAAATTATCTTTAAGTTTGGGGAGCCCCTGGCACAGGCTGCCCCAAGCAGCTGTGGCTGCTCCCCCCTGGAAGTGTTCAGGGCCAGGCTGGATGGGGCTTTGGTCTGGTGGAAAGGTTCCCTGCCATGGCAGGGGAGGGTGGAAATCATAGAATGGTCTGATGTGGAACTAGATTCTCTTTTAATTAATGTTTAATATCCCTTCCAACCCATTCTGTGATTCTATGAACTGCAAATAATGTTACTTCTAAGATAGTTTTAATCCACTGTCTAAATTTATTTGCTCTGCTTAGATGGCACAAGGAAGTGAATTGGCAGAATTTCTACTAAGGATCTCTGGGTTTCCACATGGAATATTATCCTTTTAGACAGCACCCATCAAAGGAGTGAAAACATGCATCTCCATGGGAAGCACACCAGTAAGAACCAGTTTAGAGTAGAACAACAGACTGCATCTCAAGAATCAGGATTTCCCAAAGGCTGATGCTGAGTGGACAGAGCAAGATTTTATTTCTGGCTGCATGAATTTCCAGGTCAAGCTTGGAACCAGAATGGAGAAATTTCTGGGTATATTCCTGTCAAGATTTCTTAAGCAAGCAGGGAGACTGCTGGTTTATACAGACAGCAGAGAGCCAAGCCATGGAGACATTTTATCAGTAGCTGCTTCTTGAGTCATCTACTCAAGATAAATTCATGCATCCATATTCTGCTCTTCAGAGAGCCAAAAATCAATTATCTATCTTTCCTTTAATTAATTTACTAGCATTTGAATCCTGTGTTTTACCTGAATTGAATGTTCAGGATTGGAGCTTCCATAAAGTCTGACACACATTCAATGTTCACAACCTGCTGAACCTGGGCCCCTCCATCCACTGTGGGGTCCACAGGTTTTGTCTGAAGATTCAGGCATGAGAAGTGGTTAAGGACACTGATCAGTGAATTAATAACTTCACAGAAAAACACACAGCAGATTCTCCAACAAATGATGTGAGGAATTAGCATTGTCTTCACTCACTGTCTACAAACTACGAACTATTCAAAGTTTAATTGCTGTGCAGCAAGAAGGTGAGGGTTTTTTCATACTGAAACACCTATAAGCTATACCCCCAATTTTCAAGAAAGAAGAAAGCCTCAAAAAGGCACAGACAATAAACACTGGACTACCTCATCCTGATGGGAACATTAAAGGGATGCTTTGAGTCTAACAAGCTTGATTACACAGTCCCCCAGAAATCCTAAATTTGTAATATCAAGTGTTAAGGATGAACTGTGAATTAAGATCTTATTTTAAGGTAACATCATTCTTGTGTAACTGTATTCTACTCTCTTCATCTGAAGTCTGATGTTACCTGTTAATGCAGGACTTGAAGGACACATCTACACCCCTGCAACTTCAAGACAGCAGAAAAAGCTACAGTTACTTTCCATATTTATCCAGCCTAATTTCTCCTTGTTCCAACAGTAAAATTTGTGTTTGCAACTAGAGCTCTAAGGAAAGATTCTTCCATCTCTGCTCAAGACTTGTTCATTCTACGAGAACTTGATAAAATTAGCAGCAGGTTTCTCATTTCCTCACGTTCAGGGACACCATGCCTCTATCAGCAGCTTTCTGATGATCTGGTGCAGCATAACTCACAAAACCCCAACGAGAACAGACAGGTGCTACTGCACTGAAGGATATTTGACTGTAGGTCATCTGAGCAGATCACTGTTGGAGTGAAATTCAAGAACTGTGTTGAAGTCTTGTTACCATAGAATATGAACATGCGTCCTAGAAAGGATAAAAGACAGCAGAACCTTTAGATCTGTCACATGTAATCATATTCATTACTTGTGCTTCAAGTCTCTTCATACATTGTCTTTCCACCTTTCCTTAAAACAAGTTTAAAAACAAAGCATAATTTACATGACTTATTTTACCAAGACAGTTCAAAACAAAAGAACAGATGAAAACAAAGCATCAGAGCTGCCACACAGGCAGTTAAAGCACGACTGGAAATCTTGCAGATGCCAGGAGATTTTTACTTTTTATGGCAAAAAGCTACAAACGGTACCAGAAGTTATGCAGGAAGGGAGAAGCAGCAATCCTAGTACTGGCTGTGTTTGATTCCCACCTCTTTGCTAAATGTTTTCAGTATCTGGTGCAGTGATGTATTAGGACATGTCTGGTATTTACTGTGTATCATAGAGTACAATAAGCTATGCTGTAACAGACAAAACTTGGAAAAAGGCCCTTTATACCCCCAGCTGCACAGACCTCACACCAAGGCAGCAAGAGCTGGAGGTCACAGTATCACTTAACACTCCCATTTCAGCTTCAGCTACCAAAAAACCCAACAAGTTTACAGAAATAAGAACTCACACAGCAGCCAGGGACACAAAGTGAGAATTCTAAGACACCTCAGGGCTGAAATCCCTGAAATCCCATTTCCCTTCTTAGCAGCTGAAAAGTCAGTCCTGTCCTGTCCCAACCCAGGACACCCACCCTGCTGTGCTGGCACTGAGTCCCTGGGGTCAAAGATCTTACCCAGATTCTGTCGGAATTCAGATTTCAATCCAATTTGCAGCAACTGGTTTTCAAATAAGACTCCATTGTTTTTACACACAAACCTAGGGGAAGAGAGGGAACCTGTGTTTTAAATTGAGCCATATTAAGCAATATTTAGAACCACAACATTCAGGATTTACACAGAGGATGAAGATTGTTGTTAACCTAGAGTGCATCAGTCTGAGAGAGGCCTTTGCAGAAAACTGCAGAGTAAGAAAAGATAATTTTACAACAAAAACCACCACTTGTAGGACACTAAAAGAACTGGAATTTTTATTTGATAGGATGTCTGAAAAACTACAAAGGAGGTCACAATATGCTATATACACACACACTGTCTCTATAAAGGATCAGGCAACAGACTAGGATTTCTTATTCATGTTCTTGAGAACTTCAGAAACTCATTAGGTTGATGCAGAATTGAAAAGTTTGAAGCTTTGCCTGTTTAAACCTGAAAGAAAAAAGAATCCCTTGTTTTATCAGTTCTGAATCACACAAGTCAACTGAGAGCTGTATTTTTTTTCTTCCATTTTGAGAGAGGAATCTCATTCTGCAGTGATTTCAGTCCCTTCTGTCACCCTTCAGTTAAAAGAAGAGGTGGTCAGCAAACAGCAGCCTTTTGCATACAAGGCACTTAAACATAGTCCCAAATATCAGTACTTTTGACAAGTTATGGTTTTCCTTTCTCTGTGAATAGTTTCAAAACTTAATATACAACTGTCATTGCCTCTTTTCAGAGCAGTGTGTGATAGTACTGACCCATAAGAAACTCTTAAGTTGTGTATTTATGAGCTTGTCATAAAATCCACAGCATCTACAGAGGTGTTCTAGTCACAAGTCTGCCAAGTACAGGTTTCTCTAATTTTGCTGCTATTAAGTTAATGCACAAATTACTTTGCTTTACAGCTATATTCTGGAAGTTGCCCAGCCTTGCAAGGTTTTAGTATTGCTTACTTGTGAAAATGCTCATCAGCATCATGCACAGTATCAGCTGGTTCCTCAGAAACTACCTCAGATGAAGCCAGGTCAGGACTAGTTCAGGCAGCACAAAGGAAGAAAGGCAGTAGCAACAGAGACAGCAGGAGTTAGTAAAGACAGCTTAGTGCTTTGTTATTTCTTTTACCTCCTTCCACAAAAATGGCACTGCTGAGTTTTTAATGCATGAGAAATTTATTAGCTGCCCTAGCTCAGTACACCTAGGAAGGTTTGAGGCATTAGGCAATGGTTTCCCCCACTTCTCTCCCCCATCCCACCCTTCCCTGATTGCTAGGAACCAGCAATTCTTCCCAAAGACAAGAGACAGCTCAAAGTGTCCAGTAGCTTAGATTTATACAGAAAGAAGTCCTCTTAGGTGTTCAATTGTGACAACAAAAAAGTTTTAGCTCAAAACCATTAACGTAGATGGATATTAACTACTACAAATGTGCACTTTGAAGCAGAGGCCTCATCAACCTTAGTGGCACTTACTACAGCTGCACAATCAGTTCTTAAAAACACACAAGTGTAGGCAAGAATATACAGGCACACAGAGAATGACTTACCCAAGTAATGGTTTAGAAATAAAAGTGACAACATCACTAAAAAGAGGCAGGAAACTGTAAAAGGCAACTTCTCAGTAGCATTACAGAAGCATTTAATCATCTACAGACAGACCAAGAGGCTGGACAATGCTGTGCTCTCTTCTGCAGAAAAAGAGAACTCTTAGCTCATGAAGCTGCTGGTATTGGGGGCTGTTTGGGTTTTCCTCTTTTTAAAAAGTTCTAACAAGCTTGTGTGGCTTCTTAAAGTCATGATTAAACACCAATCATTGCCTTCCAAGAGAAACACAGGATCAAGGCTTAAATCAACTGCAAACCTGAAACAATCAACTGTCTCGTAACATTTTGATGGGAGCCTCAACAATCCAGGCACTTAGTGTCAAAAATGATGTCTTTTAGATTAAGATGCAATGCAAAGTTGTCATAACACCATTCAAAATTTGGTCCTTGGTAACAGTAAAAGGTTCTTTGGCCAGTAAGGTCACAGATCTGTAAAGACATTGTGATCTAATGCTATTTATTTCCAAAATTCTAGCCCAATGACATTTGAGTGGAGCCACAGTGGCTTCTAGTATTAAAGGGATTAACACCATGGTGCACCTACAGCTACACTTGGTAATATAATTAGGAACATACTTGAACCAAATCTCCTTTAGAAAAGGAAAAGCATTTGCTGGTCTTCTCCCCTTTTCACACCTGTGTATTAGACAGCAGCAGAACAATTCAAGTTTATCTTGAAATCCTGAGAACAAGTATCTCTGGATGCAATCCCTCTCAGTGTTCCAGTCAGCTTGCCATAAGGGAAAAGACATAAGAATATTTTATGGAAATAAGGTAAGAATAGAAGTATCCGAATCGGGCCAGATAACCTCCAAATTCAAGATGTATTGAGATGCAGTTTAGTTTAAAAAAGAAGAAAAACCAGTATGAAAACTAGGCAATACTGTGTGGCTAATATCCTCAGGTCCACTAAACTCAGGTTTTTGATGAGCAGATATTAAATCAAGATAGATCATCAAGAGTTCAAGAATATGTCTCTTGCTGCAAAGATACCACCCAGCAATCAATGCACTCTATCAGCTGGAACAAAACCAAAAGTTATTTTCATCATTTTTTCTTTTTTTTCCTCTAATCTTGTTTCAACAGACAATTCTTCAGCTTCCTCACACAGCGACTGAATTACCTTGCAAAGTTGTCATCAGACCCAGGAGCAAGTGGTGCAACAGCTGAAGCTGACTCAGTGAAGACATCCACCAGGAGGCTGTCACTGAAGGGTTGTGGGGGAGCTGCGTTGGGCAGAGGGGCAGCACCCAGCCCCAGCAGATCCGCAGAGGGAGAAGGAGTGGACTGGGGAAGAGAGAGACACTTGGGTGTTACACTGCAGCAAACCAAAGCTGCCTCTCCTGCACAGACACCTAGGTGTGGCAAAGTGCCTCTGCCCACCCCAAAAACAAGCTCTGAATGGAATTAAGAGGCTTCATGGGTGCAGTTCTATCACCCTGCATTCAGACTGAAGGTCATTCACAGGTGTGGTGGGTGCTGCTTTGCCCTTTTTTTTCCCCCTTCCCCTTTAAATAAAAAAAACCTCAAATTCATCTGCCCAGAATCTGCTTCTGCAAAAGACAGACAACAACCTTTTTTCCCCCCACCTCTCTTCTCCCCTCTGGTTGTGAGGGAGATTAAGTACTGCAGGGAACAGAACTCAAATGTGTTGCTTTTTTCCACAAAGAATCCACCAAGGAAGGTGGTGGCTTCTGCAGAGAACTCAATTACAACATCACAGCATCTTTAAAAATTGACTGTCAGTTTAGTCCTGGGTTTTGGAAGCTTGGCAATCCTTAGAAATCATGTGAAACCCAACCAGCAAAAAAAGCAGAGCCTGGAGCTTGTTCAAGCTGCAGACACTAAAGATACAGGCAGAACCTTTAAATTTTGGTTTTTTTACCATCAAACAGAACAAAACAAGCAACCAGGACACAGAATCGTGCAGCAGAAGCCTCATATGTGACCAAGTCATGTGCAAGAACAAAGCACAGCCTTAAAGAAAATGTTTATGTATTAGACATGAGCAGCCTACAATATGCCAGATAAGCTGAGGATGAGTCATGAGCTGCATTTGGATTGAGCCTGAGATGCTGTCTGTGTGTCAGTGAGTCATAGGATGCGTTTGGAGTGAGCCTTTGTCTGCCAACTCAAAGTTCTCACATACACCAAAGACAAAATTTGATGCAGCATAATGAAAAACTGCCTGGCAAAAAGTCTTCAGAAGCTGATCAGGAAAAAATACTGAAAACAACGAGCTGGCCCTCCAGTCTGGGACATGTTCTTGGCATCTGTGCCAAGGTCACACCCACAACCTGGAGGAAGGAAACAGAGAGGTTTCATCCAGGGCTGCAACCCACACAGTGGAGCTCAGAGCACAACCCAGCTGGAGCTCCAGACACCTCAGGCCACTTGGCATGCAAAGAAAACATGGCAAATTTTCTGCTGGAAAGGTATTTCTGTCCCTGCAGAGATGTTGCATGTGTAACATCTGCTCTTAGATACTGCAGTGACCAAGAGTTAAGAGATTATGCTTTAACAAACTGGGCAGGGAGTGTGCTCCAACATTTCCTCCTCTCAGGTGATCTCCTGCTACATCTCAAATGTAATTACAAATTGTGCTAAACACTCAAACCAGAAACAAGGATCACATTATGAGAAGAATCTGTCCTGACAGCTTTAACTGATAATGAAATGGTAGTTTCTGGTCAGAAGAAACAAGGCTGTAGGGCCTTGTCTACCATAACTGAACTTGAACAGCACTGTCAAATAAAGAGTAACAACATTATGTTGATTTAAGGACATCTGTGTTAAGTCAAGCATTGTCCACTTCTAGTAAAAACAATGATAACCTGAAACAAGATGAGAAATATCAACCACATTAGACAAAGCAAAATACCAGCTGACACATTTACATCCAAGTTACTCCTTTAAATATGTTATTTTTATCACCTCACCTTCAGTGAAATTTCAGCAGCAAGGAAATTCTCATTTTTAAGTTTACAGCAATATGTCTTGGAAGTAATAATGTAAATGGGATTTATTTTTTTTCAGGCTGCAGACAGTTTTTCTGCTTTTACATAAGACTTCCAAGAGAAAACTGCACCCCCAAGCATGCAGTGGGACAGAAGGTAGATGTATGTTCCCTGCTACTCTATAGCCACAGTCTGAAAATTGAGATGAGATGTTTTAATACTCTAAAAAGCCACTTTTTTCCTTTTCTCCCTTGCATGCCATCTGAATTAGTGAAATAGCACCTCTTAAACTTACAACTCTGCTGCGATCGAGGGAGGGGGGCTCAGCACTTCCATTCACATCAGAGCACCTCTCCTTCTTTATCTCTTCCAGGTCAGTAACTGTGCCTGGACCTTTCTTCTTCTTCAGTTTAGCCAAAATAGAAGATTCCCTCTCTGGAAAGGGAGGCATTTCTTCCAGCACTGTAGCCTTATCACAGAATAAAAAAAAAAAAAAAGTGTTTAGTTAGACTTAGGAGCTGGTTTGTTTGGCTTTCTCTTTGAGTTTTCAGAAAGATAAACCCTCATAGACTGCATGAGGCAAAAGCAGAAATAATTATCCACTCAGAACCTACCATGCAGCTCATTCTGTAGTGATTAGATTAGACTGACTTTTAAAAAAATTATTACAAATTTTCTCAAGGATTCACAAAGCAGCTGTTCAAGAGAACAGAAGCATACTGCTGCTCTGGTACAATGATATTAAATTAAACAACAACAAAAAATACCTACACACAAAAAAAAACCCCAAACAAACCCAAAACCACAACAACCAACCAATAAACCCAAAAGTAGAACATAAAAGACCTAATGGTCAAGCAGACCTAGACTGTAACCACAGAAGATGACCTGAGCCAGACCTAAGTATTTATCAGCTGTCAAGACTAAGGGTGGCTCCAGAGCTAGACCTGAGAGCATTAGGTTAGAACACTGTTAATTTCTACAGACAAAAACTTAAAAATCACAGTTAAACTTCCTGCCCACCATCAAGTCAGTCCTCAATACACAGCACTGGTCTTCTGGGGTCTGGATACTGTAGGATCTAGTACTATATGCCAGCTCGCACTGGCTTCCCAGCTCCAGATGAGCAAGTTTTATTGTCCCACTGCAGCAGTAACAACTTTGATTTTAGCTCTCACTAAGTCAGCTGAATCAGGCAGCCCAAAAGAATAAATGCCCACATTGAAGATCCTTAATCCTGCACCAACATCTCTGAGCAGTCGGGTAAGGTCCAGCAGAGCTCACTTGCTGACAGAAGCCAGAGATGAAGCATTTCTGCATAATAAAGGATAATCTTTATACCTACCAATATATCAGTGCTGGCAATGGTACTGAGCCTCAGATACTCAACAGCTCTCTGTTGCAGCTCAACATCAGCGTTCTTGAGCTGACTGTCGCTGCGCAGGACATCCTGAATTGTGGTTTTGATTTCTGGAAACAGGTTCACAAACTTGATGTAGGTGGAAAGAAGCAGAGCTCGGGTAGGAACACTACATAGATGAAACTTGGAATGTAGCAAGTTGAACTGGATGAGGGGACTTAAAAGATGGGAAGAAAAATAATTTGTTCAGTTTCGGTAGACATGGTAATCCTTCATTAATAATTCTTCACCAGTAAGAGCTGAATCATTTGTTCACTGGCCTTTAGTGAATATTAAACAGACACTACATTCTTTACAGAAAATGTTACTACTTCAATTCAGTATTTCAGACAGTGTTTTACCTGGATCTTGGATCACCTGCTATCAGATTTCCAAATTCTCCCAAGATGTAGCCACCTACTTTTACAAGATTCTCATGGCATGCTGGAGCTTGAAGGGCCTGTAGGAACATATTAATGTTATTGACCTGTAGTACATTAAAAAAAAAAAACAAACATATTTCCATGTCTGATTTCTTTGTTTTATTTCCTGTTGGGGCAGACCACAGATGTAGGCACTCCAGAGCACTCATGAGGAAAGCATGCTGGGTGCTCTGACTTCATACAAGTACAGCTACCAAAAGTACAACTTGCTGAAGGCCCATCCAGCAGCACTGTGGTTCTGAGGACTGACACAACTGCCTACATTCTCCTTTACATTCAAACCTTGCAAGAATGTGCTGAAGCTGTCCCAGATAAAAATTCTGTCTTTGAGTATGAAGAAACTCACAGCATCATCTCATCGAATCATCTTCATCAGGAAAGGAAATTAAAAAAAATGCTCATATGAAGAATCCAAAAAGTCAGCACCAAGGCCAGACATTTGACAGTGTTCTCTTTTAACAGTTCAAATTCCAATTCAAAAATTCAATCTGAAAACTTTAATTCCATGATAATCTATAATGCCAGTTTTCTAGAAAGGTTCAGCACTTCTTTGTTCAAATATTCAGGATATTCTTACTCTCTTCTAACATGGGGAGATGCACACTCCTGCTAGATCACATGGTGCTTACTTAGTTCCTACTTCATTTTGAAAGGAATTGAATACAGTTCTTCTCACCTCAAAAACAGTCTTTGCTGCATACCCCTGGACATCATCCCTGTTGATGACAATCTGGATAACTCTGTACCACACCTCTTCACTGACGTAGTCACCAGCAATGCGAATCAGATTCAGGATTGTGTCCACATACCAGGTGTAATCAACTGCATACTTCTCAGCTAAAATTGCAACCTTCAGAACCTGGACACAGACAAGAGAATGAAGAAGGTTGACTACCTTCTACCACAAGCTGTGTATCAAGATTCACTTGTGTATATACCCAGCACCAGCCCATGAGAGCCCAGAATCCTGTTCCAGATGTGTCATCCCGCTCACTTGCTCCCACAGCCAAGGGGGAAGCTGAACACTGAAATTCTGTGCCAGAACACACCAGTTCCCAGGTACACAATGCTGTCCCCATAATGCATGCAAGGATGTTGTATTTGTGGATTTTCAGCTGTGCACACCTAGGCAATCAAGAACAAGAAACTGGAGACCCCTTAAAAAAAAAACCAACAAACAACCCACCAAGAAAAAACAATCACTGGTAATTCAAGCTATCAGAAACAGACCAGCTCTCTTTTTCAGGTCATACCCATACCAATGTTAGATGTGCCAACCAAGAACAAGACACTGCTGGACTTGCTATTCCCAAACCTGCTAAAACCTGCTCTGTAATCCCTCAGCTAGTGGTAGCCTTGGCTATCATAGCACTGTGGGGTGTGGGATCCTGCTGAGCACACTGAAGGTTAGCACTAGGACAAGGGCTTTAGATATTAGGAGAGAAAGCTTCAGCTCACTCAAAACTCATCTGGATAAACTCAGACAGAATAAATGAGATAAGAGTGTTGGGAGTTTTTCAAGAGTGTTCTCCTGAAAGCAGAAAACCAGTTCACCTCCTTTCAACACAAGGTTAGTAGGTGGAGCAAAAGACCATCTTGGCTTAACTGCAAGCTTCTGAGTCCTCTCAAAACCAAAAAGGCAGTTTATCAGAGATGGAAAAGTAGACAAACACCTGTTGGAAACTAGAAGGGCACTTCCCAGAGCATGCAGAGATGCAGTTCAATAAGCATAATCTGAATTGAAATGCCCAAGATGTCAAAAAGGGTTGAAAATCCTGACTGATGCAAGCACAGAGCTGCCATCATTGAAGAGTTTGCATGCCAACTATTACAGGAGTCTGACAGATCAATGGACTCAGATGTTACCCACCTAAGGATGGCATCATTACAAGAATGCTACTGTCACCTCCATCTCCAAGAAGGGCTTGAAGCAGGATCCAGGAAATTATAGTCCTATCAGGCCTTCTTCAGTCCCTGGGAGAGCCATGGAATGAATCCTCCTGGGGGCTCTCACAAGTCAAATGAAGCACATGATGAGGAAAAGCCAGCAGAGATTTATCAAGGGCTGCTCATGCCTGACAAACCTGATCCAAGTAACCTGCTTGATTTATACAGGGAGAGCAGAGCACACTAACTGCCTGGATTTCCTCAAGGCTTTGTATTTATGTATTTCCCAACCTTCCCCTAGAGAACCTGGTCCATTAGTCTAGACAAGCGGTCAGTGTGGTGGATGGGCAACTGACTGCCATGCAGCACCCAGAGGATGGGAAAAAGCTCTTTTTCCAACTGGCATTCTGGTGGGGTCCCCCCAGCCATTGATACTGGACCCAACACTGTTAATATTGTCATAAATTATATGGATGATGGGATCAAGTGTCCCTGATGAAGTTTGCAGATGACACCATGTTGTGTGGGGAAGTAAAAGGAGAGCCACAGTCCAGGAGGACCTGGACAGGCTGGAAGAGTGGGCTACAACAAGAACCTTATGAAGTTCAACAAGGACAAGTGGAAGGTCCTGCACCTGGGAAAACAGAACCCAGGAGTGCAGCACAGAGTGGGATCTACCTGCTCTGAGAGCAACCCTGAGGAAAGGGACCTGGTGGGACATCAAGCTGAGTGAGTGAACCATGTACTGCAGCAGCAATGAAAGCCAACAGGAGGCTGGGCTGCATCACCAGTGGAGATGAAGAAATTACCCTACCCTACTCACTGGTGGTCAGGCCACACCTGGAACAGGGAGCCCAGTTTTTATCCCCACTGTACAAAAAAAAATGTGGACAGGCTGAAAAGGATCCAGAGAAAGGCCACTGAGATGATCAAAGGACTGGGAAGACTTCCATATGAGGACAGGTTGAAAGAATCTGGTTTGTTCTGCCTTGAGAAAAGAAGGGTTAGAGGAGACCTTATCACCATGTTCCAGTATTTAAAGAAGATGGACACCCCCTTTTTACAAGGAGTTACATGGAAAAGATGAGGGGTAATAGGTACAAAGTTACTCAGAGGGAGATTCTGATTAGACACAAGAAGAAATTTTTTTCACAATGAGAACAGTCAACCACTGGAATCATCTCCCCAGGGAAGTGGTGGGTACCCCAACACTGGACACTTCTATTCAGAGGTAGTTCAACCAACACTATGTTAACCTCTCTGATCAAGAAACATTAACACCAGACTAAGCTACATAATTACACTAAGTACAGATTTTGGCTACTGTTCCAGGGAAGTTGTTAAATGAGCATTTAAACTCCTGTATTTTTCCTCCCCCTAGGAAGGAGATGGAGATCTCTTTCAGCTGATTATAAAGTATTACTTTGGGCAATCCTTAGAGTGAATCAAAGCACTGTAGTTCTACCTACAAATAAGTATTTACCACAATAATTTATGAAGCTATGTAACAGCTGACTACAGCAGACAAAAGCCTCAGATGTAGAGCCTGGATTTGCTCAAGCGCTGATAAAATTCTCTTCACTTTCTATATGCAATCCACTGAGACCAAAATGAGGCTTTAAAATTCCAAGTTCCCAAGGGGATTCCCCCACCCCCCATTAGTTTAACCTAAATGAAGAACACTCTTTGCTTTTAGACCACAAACTTAAAAGGGTTGTAATTTGTGGGTTTTTTTCTAAAATCACCATGAAAAAGACTATCACAGAGTGGCATATGCTCTATCACAGCATCCCAATCAAGAAATGATAAAACCAGTGCCAAAGCCAGCTGTGAAAAAAATTAAGGAAACACAAATATCTCACAATTTCTTCTCTAATGGAATAATCAGCAGTCTCCAAGTAATTCAGCATTTCAGCCACAATCTGCTGGGCATTGCTTCTGTCACACATGGCATACAGGAGATCCACAGCTCTCTGCCTCACACTCACGTCCCTCTCAGTCTGCAAAAGGGCACATGGCAGAAGGTCAGGATGATTTATTCATTTTTGGACAGCATAAGCAACTTACTGAAGAGATGGAATTCACTATTAATCCATAGGCAAACTTTAAATAAATGCTTTTTCATAATATGTCAGATGCAGAATTAACACAGATTTACCCTTCACATAAACTCCTAAGTTTCTCAGTTTATTTGCATTTTCAGTCACCAGACAGAGGTCACTGGAGACTCTGACAGTTTCCTCTTTTTAGATACTGCTACCAAACTTCAAATTGTCAGCTTTTGTTCCTGTAGGATGCATATTCAAATCTGTGCAAATCTGTGCCAAAAGGATGGATGAGTTTGCACAGAGCACTCCACAGTTACCCTAAAGGAGGGTAAATGAGTTTGTGGTCTGCTGTGCACTCAGCCACAGATGTCCTAATAACTAGCTGAAATTGTCCAACTGTCATCAGGCAATTATAGTGTCTGATACCAGCAAGACAGGAATAAAAGTATTCCCATCATTCTCTCTTTTGAAACTCCATGTTTTGGAAGAATTATTCATCTACAGCTTGAGGAGACACTGAAGCGTTACAGAGGCTACAGCTACAAGCACCAGGCTGACAAATAAGCTGCAGAAACCAGCTGGGGCTAACCTCCTGCAAGATTTTGCAGGATTCATTAAAAAACAAAACAAAGTAGACTTCTGAGAATCATATTCTAGGACCAAACGAGTTACCAGCTTAACCGGGGACCGGGGGCTTGGGGAAGAGGGCATTGAGGCAGGGTAGGAGACATCACTGAAAACAGACTGCACACTTAAAATATTTACCTTCAAGGCATTGATAACTGTTTCTATGTGTGTTTTCACAGCCTCGTGTGAGAACTCAGAGCTGGCAAGCGTGCACATGCTTTCCAGTGCCAGGTAACGCAAATTAGTTTCTCGGTGCTGCAAGAACTGACCTAGCTGGTTACAGGCACGGACTAGGAGGTTTGGCTCACTGCACAGAACAGGAGAGAAAGTGAAAGGGTTAAAAGTAGCAGGTTTGAGGATATCCAATACAGAATACTGCATCTGCAGTGGAAATTTCTTAAAATGCCTCAAAGTGTCTGCTGGAATGCTCTGCTGGTGAAGTGAAAGTTCAGACACTGTGAACACAATCTCCCTTGGATTAGACTGGTGGTGTCAACACAAAACACCCCAAAGAAGCAGCAAGAAACAAAGCAATTAAACAAAAATTGCTGACAGCAACACAGTTCATTAATACGGGTCAATTTCATTGCTGTGGTTGTGTTCCAATCTACTAAGCAACTTCATCCTCTATTCTCTCCTCCCTTTCCCCCCCAGTAAAATCCCATTTATTAAGACAAGTCACAGCTTTTCACTTAAAAAAGATCTTCTGGTAACAGAAGTGTTCTCACAGCTCACCTGTCATGATGTATAATTAAGCTTATTGCTTCAAACAGCACAGCATTCTTTGCATTTGAGTGTTGCACTTTTTTTGACTTTGGTGGCTCCTGTGCTTTGTTCAGAATAGTTTCCAGGCATTCTGTGAGACGGCCACGTACCGCAGGGTCTTCTGGAGAACAACAAGCTGTTGGACAACTTCACTTTGCTCAACACCCTAACCCCTACCTTAGGCCTCCCACCTTGCTCAATCTGAATAACTCAAGTATTCTGACACATTAAAAACAGCTCACCATCCCCCCCCCCCACACACACATACACCTGGCAAAAGAATTCCAAGCCATAGATCTATTCGGATAAGAACAAGAGCCAAACATGTTCCACACTATAATGCACCTCAAGGCCTTGGTAACAGTACACAATGTTTACACACCAGTTACAACTACCAATTAAGATGCACACCACTGGTTAGAGTAACACTTTGTTCTAAGCTACATGGCCTTCTGAATTATGTTGTATAATTTTTCCAGTTGGCAACACTCAACAGTACAGACTTCAGTCCCCTTGCCTTCAGACATTGTGCTTGCACTCCAGCTTTTGGTACCACCACAGCACTGCAGCTCTTTGGAGTCACACTGCAACAAGAGATGACCACTGAGCTGTGATTTGTGCATTACCTGGAGGTGGATAGCACTGTAACAGTCTCAGAAGCTTCACAGACAACCAAGGAGCAGGAACAAAGTAGTATGTATAGTCCTGAAGATCTGTTGATGCTGAAGTTACGATCTGTAAAATAAGCAGGCAGCATGTCAGCAACTGAAGGGATGTGCAACCATGAGAAGGACCCAGAGAACACTGCAGGTCCCCTTTGACACAGGATTACTATCACTAGCAATGTTTAATTCAGTAGGTTAATTATGTGAAGCTGTCAAACTGTGAGTACACCATCAGATTTTTTAATAATAGAAATTAAATTGTTCAGAAGGCCAGGAAGTCTTCATGAAAGCACACTTGCTTTTCTTAAGAATGAAGATGACCATCTTGTAATACCTAAATATTTTATTAGAACCTTGACTAGTTGACCCCCACACCCAGTTACAGAATATCAAATGCCTGCCATTATTAACCCATCAGCAGCTCAACAGGGGAATATAAAGAACACTGATCTTGTAAGAAGCAGAGGGTTAAAAGCCAGGCTGTATTTTTGAGGGTTCTGTCCAGAAATTTGCAGAATCAGTCTCTGATCCAACTACTGCTGGGTGTTACAGTTACATAAAATGAGGACTGAAAACTCATGAGGATCCTTTCCAATCCAAGTAGCTGAGAGGAAGAAATCTTTTCGATACCCAGATGTGGTGAAGAGCAAGGATTACACCAAGGATGTCTGGGCAAGCTAATTCAGTCTTCTGCCCTGGTAAACAACAAGTGCTACAAGAGATTAGCTGAAGCAGCTACATGAAATGCCACTGAATCATCTTCATTTTTAATGGTACATTAAACTCATCTGACCTAGAAAGCAACAATATGCTAACCTGGCCTAGAAGGCTGAGTAAATTAAGCAATGGTGAAGTATTATCAGAGCTAACACTGGACTCACTCTGCTTAGTCTAGACACAGCCAAGGAGACTGAAGTTTTAAACTCTTCTGGGTTCTTCTGTGCCAAAGTGGTGATCAGGCTTGTAGCTGCAGTAACCACACCCTACAAAAAAACCACAACAATGCAATACAGTCAATTTTGTCACAATTTAAGATGCTGCCCTTTAACACCTTGCATGCCAAGTGTTTTTTAATATACAAAACCAATTAAGTTTATCCCCATGAAAAGCCCTACATCAAAAGGCCCTGCATTTTGCTAGCAGCTGGACTAACTGCACATCTTCAAAATCCAACATGACACTGCCATGCTTGCAGAGCATTTCATGCTATTTTTGTATTAGCTTTCTCTCATGTTTGGATAGTACATCTAAAAATAACAGAGCTGAAGCAAAATATAGGCTGGATGCAAATTACCTTATTACACCAGAGAAGCATGAGAAGGATAAATAGGATGCAGATTATCCTGGAAATTTTTCTGACAACCCAACATGGAGAGAAGGCTTTGTGTAACACAAATGTTTGATATCACTGCAGACTAAACCACTCCTTACTGCTGAAGCACAGGTCTTTATAGCCTTACTTTCATGAAGCAACTAGACAGGGGGAAAATAGTCTCTTCCATATAGAAGATTAGTTTTTTCTCAACTAGCAAGATAAGAATGGCCAAATGGACACCCCAGGACTAGAATCCAAGCACTGATAAAGGAGGTTATGAACTTCTAGTGCAGGTCTAACCCTAAACGTCCTAAGAAAATTAGTATTATACCTCAGCAAAACAATTTAGGATCACAAGGCACAAGATTAATTTCTTTGTAGCCACTGCAAAAGAATCTGTGCATTACATTCTTATATCTCTAAGAAAAAGCTAAACAAACCTTTAACTAATATATATACAGCAACTAAAAAAAGGCAACAGCTCATCCCATTTCTTTCCCCAAGCCTGAAAAATCAGCAAGCCATTTGCTTGAAAGACTTGAGAAGAAATAAATGATCAGTGTCTGTAAGAGTGGAAGTGAGATTCTCTCTACAGAGCAGGCCCAAGAAGCACAGTGAAGCTGATTTACCAAGTGCTGGTCATTGAGGAGATGCACCACTCTAGATGTCCAGTCTCCCATGGGGACAAGGTCAGGAGAAGTTCTATATAAACGCAGCAAGCACAAGGCAGCACTCTGCTTCACACTGTCCATAGTATCACTGCAGGACAAACATGGATTTAAAACACAGTGGTTAGGTGACAGCAATACCTACAGGCCAACAATATGCTAATTTGTACCCTGACTCAGCATCCCTGAACCAGCAGGATCACAGAATTCTTTTAGTCAGAAAAAAACTTTAAGATCATCAAGTCTAAGTGCAAACCTAACACTGCCAAATACACCACTAAATGATGGCCCCAGGTACACCACATTTACCAGGGATGGTGACTCAACAACCTCCCTGGGCAGCCTGTGCCAGTGCCTGACAACCTTTTCAGTGAAGAAAGGTTTCCTAATAACCAATCTAACCTCCCCTGGCACAACTTGAGGCCGTTTCTTCTTGTCCTATTGCTTGTTACTTGGGAGAAGACACTAACACCCACCCCACTACATCCTTTCAGGCAGTTGTAGGAGTGATAAGGTCTGAGACTTCCTTTCTCCAGAGTAAACCCCAATTCCCTCAGCCTCTCCTCACAGGACTTGTTCTCTGGACCCTTCACCAGCTTGTTGTCCTCCTTTTACCATGCTCCAGCACCAAAATATCTTCTTATAGTGGAGGTCAAACCTGAACACTTGATTTGAGGTGCAGCCTCCCCAGTGCTGAGCACAGGGGCACCACCACTTCCCTTCTGCTGGCCACACCATTCCTCTGACAAGCCAGGATGTTGGTGGCTTTCTTGGCCACCTGGGCACACTGCTGGCTCACATTCAGCTGGGTGTCAACCAATACCTCCAGGTCCTTTTTCTGCTGGGCAGCTTTCCAGCCACTCTTCCCCAAGGCTGTAGCATTGCATGGAGATGCTGGGATGAAAGTGCAGAACCCAGCACTTGGCCCTGTTGAACTTCATACAATTGGCCTTGGTCCTTTGAGCCAGCCTGGCAATATCCCTCTGGAGAGCCTTCCTCTTCAGCAGAAATTCATTAACTCTGGCTGTGTTACAGTATTTGTTAATTTTGTCCAGTAAGTTTCACTCAAATTTTCAACCATCACATACTTGTAGGAGCTGCTACTACTGACTCACTGCAATTTAGAGTGACACTTCACACCTTTTAATCAGAATTTAAAGTTCATTAGATGAAGCTTCTTCCAAACTGACTTAAGCAAAATAGTTAAGGCACACTAAAAGATCCCTGTGACCAAAGCTGTATCTCCTGATAGGTCCTGCACAGAATACACAAACCATTAGTTACTCCTCAGCTTCAGTATCTACAGCTAGCATGGAAGTCACCTACCTATCCCCAAGCATGCAACCCACAAATCTCTTCATCTTGCCATCCATGCTGCTGGCACAGAAACAGACTATTTAAAAGCAGCAAAACTATTATACCAATTCAGTGAACCACCTTTCACAAAGCAGGCAAGTAAGCATTCTGTATGCTGCAGAAACAACAGTTAAAAATGTACAGAGCATTTACACTGGAACTTTCAAGAGGGAGTTTACACTCTGCAACCTCATAAATGTTCAGAAACCTCCACATTCCATACAGAAGCTCAGTTCACCCATTCTTTATAAATTTACCCATTTTTCTGTACCTCAGTTAAAAACACAAAACAAAACCAAAACCACAAACCTATTCCTCTCCTCCCTCCCTCTGATTTATACAGTAAAGTTGCAAATACAACTCAGACTGCTCGGTTTGCACAGGTCACTTAGACACTACTTGTACACATACACATTTTGTATATATTCCCTCAGAAATGCAGAGGGAATGAGGCACTGATCTCAGAACACAACTCAAAGTTTAAACAATTCTGAACTGCAGCTGCTGTGCTGCATTCATGACCCTAAGAACAACTTTTGGAACTTTTTAAGGTTATCTTCTTAAAGCCCCTGATTCATCACAGCAGTGCTGACTCTACCATGCCACCTGAGGAATACCACCAGAAGGTGCCAGCTGTAAACACAAACCCTTACACAGGTGTTTCATGCCTGAGAAAGGGGGATTATGGAAAAGGGGGGGTTATGGAAAAGATTCTCCCTTTTACTTCACCATACCAGCTCCATCCTGAGCTTCAGGTGCTAGCTGTTTCTGCCTCTTTCTGGCCCATACTACATTTCAGCTCTGAAAAATAGTTTATCCCCTGTGTGGCATTATACAGAGTACTTCAAGACTTGTAAAGTATTTCCTAACACTTCTGCCACAACAAGGTACCACAGGTATCCTTCCTCTTGTAGCCAACTCAGTGCACAGAAGAGTCAGAATTAGTCTGCCTAAGCAAGCAGATTCCCAATGTTTGCAAGCTTCAATACTTGTCAGTCAGAGTGGTTAGAGAAAGCAAGAAAGCTCACAAAACAGAATATTCTCACACAGCACCACTCAAATAAGAGTTCACTTTATAACAGAAGTTGTAAACATCTATTCAGGTTCATTTATTTCTTCTTTTCATGAGGAGAGCTAAGTAAAGCATACACATCTCTGCCACACATGTATACAGAAGAAAAACTTCATCACAACAAAGCAGTAAAAGCCTATTCAAGAAAGTGACTCTTAATTTTCACTTAGTTGCATATTTATGAGTATACTGAGCAACTCCATGCTCAGGTATATCAACATATCTGCAGTTCCTGGGAATTGCCACATTGCAAGCCCAGGGCTGTGTAGCTTTAAGCATGGATCCAGCTCTGCAACAGAACTGAGCTGCTGGAAAGGTTTATTGGTGGTGTATGTGAAGGAGGCATTTCACACCTACCCAGCTACAAGTATTTTGGGGATTTCTCCAGCAAATGCTTCAGCCATCTCTCTGCTCCCCACATTAGCAATGCAGTGCAGAGCAAGCCCCATGAAGGTGGGGTTCCTGCTGGCCAGGTCATTCTTGATGGCGTTGTTTATCAAACGGATCAGCTCACTGTTAGAGTTCACCAGGACAGAGATGAAGAGATAGCCCTGTGGTTCAGAAAAAGGAAAATCTCAGTTGATCTCAGCTGACTTAACTCTATGTCTCAAAGAATTACTTGTGGCATTAGCAGAAAATAATTTCTCTCCTGATACCAAACACATGGGCAGAAACATATTTAGAGCAAATACTAGGAAGATTAAGTAAACCAGAATGGATAAGCTTAATAACACCCTGATTTCTCATTTTTAATGTTTCATCAATCTATTTCAACATATACTCAAAAGATCACTTTAGATGAATGGAAGCAAATGAAGAATCTGGCTTATCATTCAGTTACTGCTAAGTTATATGTACCTGATAACAACAACCTTAGCTAGGAAGATTTGAAGAAATATTCTGAAAATGAAAAGGTTACTTAGCTTTTAATACAAGGCAGTCCCTTAACAAGAGTAATAATTTTAAACAGAGTGCACATTTGATTTTCTACAAGTGGTACCCTGTGCAAAGGTGTTTTCCATTCAGAATCACTGCTAGACACAAAATCAGGTTTTCTATCAGGGTGGGCAGGGAATGAAGCAAAGCCCCTTGCTTTGCTTCACAACAGCTGATCTTTCAGAGAGACCAAGTTACTCACAATTTGTTTCTCTGTGTATCTGTTGGAACTGAGCAAGTTCACAGCCTCCATGTGACCAAAGTCAATATCGTGCCCCAGGAGAAAGATGAAAAGCAACTTGCAGACATATTTTTTCTTGCTGTACCCATCCAGAGCCTTGTCACCTGGAAAGCAAAGAAACAAACAACAATTAAGCTTCTAGTGTTGTTCTATCTGGTTCCTCTCCCACTCTGTTTCACTGAGGTACCTCCTTGTATCTTACAGTAACAAGACTTACAGTTGTACCCAACAATTAAGATCCACATTTGAGTCACTGTGTCACCCTACAGAGAAGGGACAAACTGAAGGTTCAGCTATTGCAGCACCTGGATTTCACAAATTTTAAATTTATCATTTCCAATTTTATTTACTCTATAGTGAGCAAAAATACACCCACTTTTCCATGACTTAAAGGACTTTAAGCCTTACATCATTCTGTGCTGAACACACCAAAGTTACCACAGACCACCATGAGCAGATACCAGACAAAGAAACAGCTCTTATGTTTTTCAAAATATATATTCCCAGTCACAGGTATCTTGTAGCTCCTCCTAATGGTATGAGACAGAAAAACACAGCTGAGAAAACTCACTGAATTAAGACATTGCCATGAAGATAGTTTTAAGCACTTGCCTAAATCTCACATTCATTAAGAAAAAAATCCACAAACCCAACCATAAAACCTAAAAATTTTAGTGTTTATTTAATTTACTATTATCTACATCTTAGAGGAAAGTTATGAAATAATGCTATCACTGAGTGCCTGAGTTAACCTGCTCCTTTGCATTTTCTTGCCAAGAGGCAGCACCTGTGGGTTTATTTAACTCTGATTTCCCCATTTCTGTTAAGAGCAAATTATTGTCTTCCATCCACACATTCTCCAACCCATTATCCAACCTTTATCACAGCAAAACCTCCTGATACACTTCATGATGTGCAACACATGGAGACCTCTACCAACAAAACAGCAGCAGCAAATCTTTTCAGAAAGACAGTAATAGAAGTATATCCCAAAGCTTTGAAAAAACACATGGAGTGAAACTGTCAAGAGACCTTCAAAGTGTTTGGAAAATGAAAGAATTGACAAGTGTTTCAGTTTTAGAAGACAAATGCACCCTAAATAGGTCTGGCCATATGTTGCAGTATTACTGCATTTCAGAAGCTTGTACAAGCTCCAAGGAACAGCACAGCAGCTTAGAGCTCATCAGGCTGATGAAGAAAAGGGGTATATAAACATACACTTTTTGCAGAACATTCATTTCCTTCCCCAAATCTGTAGTGAGACAGGACCAGGTGCCCTGAGTTATTGATGAGTGGGTGTGGGTTCACCTGTGTCTGGCCTCCCTCCTGAGCATGTGCAGGAGCACGGGGCCAATAAGAGAGCAGCTGACACCCACAGAGAGAGCTCTCACTCTTCAGTGACGATGGAGAAGCCCACAGCTCGAGGAGCCCCAGGAGCAGGCAAGAAGGGGTAGATCCCGAGGCCACAGGAACAGCCCTAGGACATCGTCCAGGAATGGGCTAAGCCCCGAGGCTTCAGGATCAGCCCTAGGAGCAAGAAGGGCTCCTCCCGCTTCACAAATCCTGTGGTAAAAGAGTATCCCCTCAATCAGGCAAGCATGAATGCTGGAGTTCAGTCAGGTCAGAAAAATGTTGATAGATGTGCTGCCTGAAAGGCTCCATAAGCTCCTGAGCTTCTGCATCCTGGGCCCAGAAAAAGCAGTCTGGCAGATCAGCCTGGGCTCCTTAGAGATGGGCCCTGTTCAGCCAGAACAGCACTGAAAATAAGATAACCCGAACTCACTGCCCTCACAATATAAAGCAAAATGAAGAATGAAACAAAACAAACAAACAAAAAAATCACCACAAAAAAGCCCCCCAAACCACAAACACACACAAAAAACCCCCACAAAACCAACAAAACAAACAAACCAACCCCCAAAAAACACCAAACAAACCACACAACCAAAAACCTCCAAGCTGTACTTTTTATAAAGAACCTTAACAGTGTATAAGTTTGTCCTTCTTCCTTCTCAACTACTGATAAAAAGCAGGTTAGATTTTCCATCCCACATCTAGCTTGGTCTCTGAACTGGAACAACAGGGATCTGATGGATGGAGCACCCATTGGATCAGGAACTGGCTGGATGGTGGCACCCAAAATGCTGTGGGCAATGGCTCAGTGTCCACAGGGAGCTGTGTGAGCAGTGCTGCTCCCCAAGGGTCAGGACTGGACCTGGGTCAGTCCTGTTTGACACCTCTGTTGGTGACATGGACAGGGGGATGGAGAGCACCCTCAGTTTGCTGAGGACACCAAAGTGTGTGGTGAAGTCACCAGGCTGGAGGGAAGGGATGGATCCAGAGGGAGCTGGACAGGCTGGAGAAGTGGGCTGTGCAAACTGCATGGAGTTCAACAAGGGCAAGGTTCTGCCCCTGGGGGGAGGCAATCCCATGGACAGCAGAGGTTGGGAGGAGAAAGGATGGAGGAGAGCCCTGAGGAGAAGGACTTGGGGGTGAGGATGGAGCAGGAGCTCCACATGAGCCTTCAGGGTGTGCTTGGAGTCCAGAACCCAACCATGTCCTGGGGGCACCAACAGCAGCACAGACAGTGCTCAGGGGAGGGGATTCTCCCCCTCTGCTCTGCTCAGACCCCACCTGGAGTTCTGTGTCCAGTTCTGCAGAACCCAACATCAGAAGGACACAGAGCTCCTGGAAGGTGTCCAGAGGAGCCACTGAAATGCTCAGAGGGCTGAGCACCTCCCTGGGAAGCCAGGCTGAGGGATTGGGGTTGTTCAGCCTGGAGAAGAGGAGGCTCCCAGGGGAGCTCAGAGCAACCTCCCAATATCTGAAGGGGCTACAAGAAAGCTGGGGGAGGGCTTTGTGCATGGGGGGGTAGGGAGAGGACAAGGGGAATGGGTTAAAACTGTAAGAGGGGAGATGGACATGGGGAAGAAATTTTTTAATTTGAGGGTGCTGAGCCCCTGTCCCAGGTTGCCCAGGGAAGCTGTGGCTGCCCCATCCCTGGCAGTGTCTCAGCCCAGGTTGGATGGGGCTTGGAGCACCCTGGGCTGTGGGAGGTGTCCCTGACCATGCAGGGGGTTGGGACTGGATGAGCTTTAAGGTCCCTTCCAACCCAACCCATTCCATGATCCTATAATTCTATAAAGCACTGTTATGAAAGCTCCTGGCAGTGAAATCCTGTCAAGATCCTCTGACAATTTCAGCTCTGCAGGAAGCTGCCCAAAGACACATTTTATGTTTTCTTCAAGTCACATTTACAGTTGGCTGCCACAAGGCTGTTTTCCTGCTGACTCAGCAGATAAAGCCAGTGCAGTTTGCTTCACTAGACATCTGCATCAATATTAGAACCACCACAGCAAAATAGGGACAGCAGGCAGGGAGGAAGTTGGGGTGGGGGTTTTTGTTAGGTTTTTGGGTTTTTTCTTTTTTTTCCTTGTTTTAGAAGCAATACAGCCAAAGGGAAAAGCAGATATTCACTCATGTCTGCTTATCTGCTGTGGTCTTCAAAGTATGGCTTAAGCAGCAGTGCTCTGTATAACAAGAGGAAAACACCCATTATGGTATATTCCCAGTAAAACAGTACCTAACAGCAGCAGCTTCCTTCCATCCTATCATGGTAGGGAAATGCAGATCAAAGTCACCTTCCTTCCTTAGAATAAGCAGGGGGAAAAAAAACAACCTACCAAATTCTACTGCAAGTTCAACTATTCCTCTTCTTCCCCTGTAGCATTTACAAAGATTTATAAAGGTTCTATTTTGAACATCACTAACAAGTATCATTGCTTAAGTATGGGCTAAAATAGTACAGCTTCCTCCAGTTACAAGCTAACATCTTGAGCAGAAGGAAATTTCACATGCTCCATTATCTTTATTGCAATACACAATCATTTCTTTTAACTCAGCTCATTTTAAAATGCTTTTGGGAACACGTGCAAGTACTACAAACCCAAGTCAGCAGAAAGAGGAAGGATTCAGAACACACATCAGCAGGTTCTGAGCACTGTGGGCATTTCAAAGGCTGCTTGCTTTCCCTGGAAAGTTGAGTCATTTTTTTTAAGAAAAATTGTTGTTAACAGCTCGTCAGCAAGCAGTACTATTATTAAGAAAGAATTATTACTTTTACATTTCTGTGTATCACCTGTCTACCACTTCAAAATGGTTTTCACTGCCATGCAGCCTTCCCCAGAGGAAGCAGTAAGGCATAAATGTATCATGAGGCTCCTCAAAGTCTCGTAATTATTATGAGCACCTACAAAGAAGGTTTGGTGCTGGGTGTTAAGGTTGGGGACAGTCTTGGCTATAGTGACCATGACACGTTAGGGAAAGAAACAGGGTAATAAATAAAATCTCTGCCTTGGATTTTTAAAGGGCTTACTTCAACCTCTTTAAGGATCTTAGAAGTGTCCCATGGGCTCTAGAAAGGTATGGGGGGGCCAAGTGAGCTGGTTAGTATTCAAACATTACCTCCTCCAAGTTCAAGATAAATGTATTCCCTCGAGGGAAAAAAAAAATCAAGTAGATAAAGCAGGAGACCTGTGTAGATAAGCAAAGAGGTCCTGGAAAAACTCTAGTGGAAGAGGGAAAATTTAGTTTGTGGAAAAATGGTTTGGTCAGCTGGGAGGTTTATAGAAATGCTGCCCAGATTATGTAGAGACCTCATCAAGAAAGGCCAAGGCTATACTGGAACTTAGTCTGGCTAGGGAGGGGAAAGAAAATGAGAAGAGCTGCTTCAAATACATCAATGAGAAAAAGAAGAGTAGGGAAAAATGTGGGTCCACTGATAAATGAGATGGGAGATTTGGTACCAGAAGATGTAGCCATGGCAGAACTGCTGAATGCCTTTTTTGCCCCAGTCTTTACTCCTAAGACCAGCCCTGAGGAATCCCTGTCACTGGAAGTAAGGGATTGTCCACTGGTCAGTGAGGATTGGGTTAGAAATCACTTGGATAAACTGAAACACCCGAATCCATGGGCCCTGGGGGCAAAAAGGAACCCTCAGAAAACTCCAGTCCAGCAGCCTCAGCCCCACCCCTGGAAAGGTGATGGAGCAGCTCATGCTGGAGGACATCTCCAAGCATATGAGAGCTCCAGGGATGCTGGAGGGACCTGAGCATCTCTGCTGTGAGGAAAGGTTGAGGAACTGTTCAGCCTGGAGAAAAGAAGGCTGAGGGGGGATCTTATGGATGTCCAGAAACATCTGAGAGGTGGGGGGCAAGAGGAAGGGGCCAATCCCTTTTCAGTGGTGCCCAGTAACAGGACAAGGAATAACAGGTTGAAGCCAGAACATGGGAAGTTCCACCTCAACAGGAGGAACTTGCTGTGAGGGTGAGGGACCCCTGGCCCAGGCTGCCCAGAGAGGCTCTGGAAACTCCTCCTCAGGGGACTTTCCAACCCCCCCTGGATGTGTTCTGTGTGACTGCCCTGGGGGATCCTGCTGTGGACTGGATGAGCTCCAGAAGCCCCTTCTAGCCCTTGACATTCTGTGATTCCATAATTCTAATTCAGCACCTGCTTTTCAAGCTAATTCAGTATTTTTGAAAACTAGCTTGGTGCAGTTACAGATCCTGCTACAAGGCAGAGGGGGTAGGAAGGTAATTTCCTCCTGTGGGAAGTCCACTGGAGGGCAGAGGGTAAGGAAGCTTCACAAATTCAGTCTCAGTAGCATCCAGATGCTTGACTGATACCCCAAAGACAAGGCAAGCTTAGCTTTTAAACCTGCAGTGATGGCTTACACAAAACAGAACAGACAACATCCTGAAGTTCTCCTTTGCAACCCAGTGTGCTTCCTTCCTAGATTAACACTGCCCAGTGTTCAGGCAGCTGCTTCAGGGCTATTCTGTACCAGAAAGCCTCCTACCAGCTTAGAGGGCTAAGAAAAATGAAGTTGCTTTCAAGGAATGTTTCTAGACTTTGTGACAAATCTTTCTTTCCGGAAGACTGAGAGTCCAAACCCTCTAATAAAAGAGGGATTGAATGCTGGTAGCAGACAATCCATCTAAATCCATAAGCTGTAATTAGTTACCACACTACTACCACCAGAACAGAGCAGCCCTACAACTCAGACAACATTTGAAGCCTGGTTTATACTTCCAACAATTCACTTTGTCAGTTAAGTCACTACTATCTTACTGTCTGATTGCCTTCATGTTTCTTTTAGATGATCAGAAGATACTGTGACTAACCAGAACCATCTTAAAGATTACTCTTTCACAGCCTGCCAGGGAAGCAATTTATTGTTACACAGCTTTTGTTTAGAAGTTATTTAGAGACTTATCTTCAAATTCCAATCAAGGGTTATTGTGCAGTTTGGGACAATAGAGAAGAATTGCTTGAACTTAGGAAAACAAGTGAGCTGAAGTTAAAAAAAAAAAAAACAAAAAAAGCTGGGATCATTAACTGACACTGGGGCACTTCTGTACAAGCCAAAAGGAAGATATACTGACATGCCTGAAATCCAGCAGTGGCTCTTGTAACACAACCCCTAGTAAGCAATCAGAGCAAAACTAACATCTAATGTCAGATCTGGAAAAAAGAACAAGCCTGAATCAAGCAGAGAATAAAGTTCCTTTGCCTGCAGAAACAGTTTATATATTTGGGGACAGTTTCATCAGTAAACAAACTCTGCTCTGAGACACCAAGTTGATGCACAAAATTAATAAACCCAGTATTGTTTTCACTCATTTACAAGGCAATTGCTACTCTGACATCCAGAATTCTAGTTTGGCTCAAGCAAAATCATGTGTAACAAAACAAAGAGTATTTGTGCACTTCACACTTAACTCCTACAACTTCCAATCTATTACCCTGGTGTAGTTTCTCTCCTCTACATCCATCTTATCTCCTTAACACAGAAGCACTTCAAGTAACTGCCAAGGACTACGTGACCTCAGCAATGGAGCTTTCTCATGCTGAAAACAAGAGACCTCAAGGACAAGGGTTCTAGATTCCTTCTAAGCTTGGAGCACAGAAGCCATGATGTATGCAACCAAAGAATGGTTTTTATAGACATCTGCAGCCTCAGCCAGGCCTGGTAAGTACAAGGGTATTTTAAACAGCAGGTTACCCAAAAAGAAGGGGGAGTAACAGGCTTGCTTGCCAGCTGCTTGCATGTTAGAACAAAAGTAGAAATCCTTAGCCCCTGCCTGTGACAATGTAAGAATCTAACTTGCAGGTTACATGGGGTGGGGGTCTAGGTATGAAACAGAGTAAGCTGAAGACTGCAAAGATCCAGAGGAAGGCAAGGATCTTGTGGTGTAACAGGTTCTCATATGATAGTCTCAAGCAAGAACAGAACTGTGTCAGAAACCAGCCTTGCTTCTTACAGTCAGATCTTTTCCTGGTTACAGCAATGCAGCAAAACCAACAGCAGCATCTTTGGCCAGGTAATTAATTAGGTACTCCCCATAATTTTTTTAGCAAAGAACTTGATCTTATGTTCACAAATCCAATCTTAATCCAAATTATTTTAAAACATTTTAAAAAGTCAGAGCTACATACAAAGAAACTGGGTTAAACTGAGTGATTTCCACTTAAACCAAGAATAAAATGCATAATGAAGGGCTCTTTATTTGTATACAGCCCTTCTGCAAGGAGGACCCATGCAGCACAGAGCCCATGTAGAACTTCTGCAGCAGAAAGATAGACAGCCATCACCTCCTCACACTCTCAAGACCTTATGGAGTTACATAGAAAGCTGTCCAAATTCAGGTTCTTCTGAATTTTGACATTAAGCTCTAGTTTTGGTCAGGCTACATCAAGTTATTGTCTTAAGTAACATCTTTCACCTAAAAATCCATGCAAATTCAGTAATAAAGCAGACATAAATATCATCTTACCAGTAAATTTAGTAGTATTTCACTACTGAATGAACACACACTAATATTTATTTAAATAGTTTTCAACAGTGTTGAAAGGATGCTCAAGTTATTGCACTGCTTTGCTGAAACCACCTCTCTTCTCCCCAGCACCACAGTTAACCAGAAAAGATCATACTGTTCATGTACTTTTCACTATTTTGTACTAAAGCCATGAAACATCTTGCAAACCTGAGCAACAGCCCTCCCTGAGCAGGATTTTGTGAACTATGTCATCAGCAGCTCTCTAACCCATGGCTGCTTAGTGATATATTAAACTGCCTAAGTTAACAAAAAAATGCTATTCTGACAGAATTCAGCTCAGTAACTTATACTGCTGCTTTTATAAAGCCACTCACAGAAAAGAGCAGTGAAGATTATTTGTATCAGGTGTTGCCTTTTAGCAGAGGTCAGCTTAGCAAATGTTTGTGGACAAAACAGGGCAAAACTTAGGATGACTGTCAACAAAATACTGGATTGTGTGGCAGTGTTCATCCTGAGATCCCACATCCATTGCTCTTTATCAGGAAGTGAACTCAGAAGGTGTGATTATTATTAGCATCACTTTTAAAGGCTGCACTGAGTGCTGTGGTACCCAAAGAATTCACAGATTCATTTTTTTCACACTCACAAGTTTACAGAAGTAAAGAGGTTGTGGTGTGGACAGACCCAAATGGAGCATAACTTGAAACTTCTGAAGTGTACAGAAACTTCTTAAACAGTTTTTAACTGAACTGTCTCTTTATATGAAAGATATACTTCATTTGTCTGGTACAGATCTTGCCTGGTGACTGAACTCCTTTAATTAAAAGTACAATTTAATGCTTGGATTTACTAGGCAATAACAGGATCCACTGTGATCATGCAGCTGGAATTAAGAAAATCAGCTGTTACTCTTGCATGCAGGTTTCTAGCATGTTCTCTCTACATGCCAGCTGCTGAGTGTGCATGCATCCTGAGGACATGAGGGCACTATCTGCTGGTCACCTTCTAGAAGATGGACACCAAGTGGTTCCTGTGACTGGAAAACAGACACATGGGATTGGGTGATGGAGAACTGTCCATACTGCAGAGTATGCAAAGCCTGCTGCTGCTGGCAAAAATCAGACCAACATCAGTGTTACATGGGAGCTCTGGAATGAGAAGGAATTGAAAAACAATGTGACAGCACAGGAAGCTGTCCTCTTAGCTCCTCTTTCTATTTACTCCAGAAAAATAGCCATTAACATTCCCTAAGTTACTCTATAAATTAAGTTACCAATCTGTGTAAAGTACGCTGAAATTTCTAAGAGAAAAACATGAGCATGGAAGCACATAATGGCTTCTAATTTAGAGGATAATTTTTTCTCTTCTTTTCAGTGTCTTGCACTGTAGCCATCTTTTCCCTTTGAAGCTGTTCTGGACACAAGCTTTTGCAGGTCTTCATAAGCCTTTCAGAGTGATATTACTTAGGAACTAACAACAGATCTCTATGAAGTTCAGGAACATTATTTCAGGCTTTGTTAATACACTGATTATTCCAGATAGATACACTGGATAGATAACTATAGTAAACAAGTTTAATCTGGATACATCAAATTCCAAAGCCACACATACAACCTCCACACTGCAACACCTAATCCAGCTACACACACAGCCCCAGACCTACTTACATGGAACTTTTGCTACAGCCACTGCTGGTAGAAAGCTATTCAAAAATATCAAAACTGCCCCTCAGAATGTTTAAAATTTGAAGCCACACACACAACTCTATACAGTTACAGCATGACTCTTACCATGTGTTGTTTAAAAGTGAATTGCTGTCTCCTGGAACACTTGAGGATAGAATTGGTTACTGTATAGCCTTTGCTTCTTATGAAAAAATTGTACTGATGTTGTTTCTGGGAGTGGCCAAGATGCATGGCTTGGCCAACTACACATTTTAATCACAATTCTGCTAGAAGACAGCCTAACCCATTACTTTCCTATAGTGGTCAGGGAGGCAGGGGAAAACACTGGATAGAAGTTTAAACAGATTATAATTTACTGGAAATAATTATATCCACCCATGTTTCTTCAAACTGGTTCCTGGCCTTCTGGAAGAAACCAGGCTGGGTAGCTACATGGTTAGAAGGCAAAGCATCAGAAAAAGTTTGTGAAGAGTAGCTCAACTCCTTGACACAGGAAGGAGCTTTCTGCTGTTACAAGCCAGCATCACAGGACTGTCAGGAAGTTCTGGAGTTACAAGAAGGCTCTCAGTAGCTACTCTAGCTTTCTGCTTCTGTCAGCAGATGTCAAAAACGTTCAAACACGTAAAATCAAAACAAAACCCCATATTAGAAGAGACATCTCCTCATATGACAGTTCAGTATGGTCAAGTCACTTACCTTTAAATTTTGAGCGAATGTTGGCCAGTTCTTTGTTTATCCTCTTTATCTCTGCTTCTTTACTTTTGCCTGAAATCAAAAGAACATACATCAGGACACAGTGCTCTGGACAGACTTCTTCCAAACACAAGTTTCACCTTAGGCTTCTTGCCACCCAATCATACTGTGTGAACATACAAACATTAGGAGGAATTATTACTGTCCCTTCCCAGTATCTGGGCTAGACAAAGGCAAAGAGCAGAGAGTAACTTAAGCATTGCTTTGCAAGGGCATTTATGAAGCTAAAAGGACCTTCTTGTTTCAAGAAACTTTGCACATAGCATCAGTCCAATACAACTAACCTGAGAGTCATTTATTACTGTGTTTCACAAATTTTTCTGTTCTTATACCGGCAAGAAAAACCTGAATTTTACTTTTTCTCATTACCAGGTAGACAATGCTCTGAAGGAGCCTCCTAAGCACAAACAGCTTGTGCTATTCCTCACCTTAAGGACAATCCAATTTACTGTCATTCAATTCAACAGCTTCAAAAACATTCTTAACAGAGGAAAAGCAGTAAGCTTACAGACAGCCCAAGGACTCAAAGGACCTCAGAAGAGAGAAGATACGTGCATAAATTAACTATCAATGTACCCCATAAAGTCACATTTTATTAGGTGACTCTACCACCTTAGGCTTCACAGCGGAGTTTATACTTCACATCAGTGCAGGGTCCCTCTCATGGGATGGAAACTGCTGGGACATGAGTCCCTCCCATGGGGTGCAGTCCCTCAGGAGCTGACTGCTCCCACCCGGGCTGCCCACAGGGTCATGGACTGAGCTGGGAACAGTCACCTCCCCTGGCACGGGCTCCTCCAGCCAGGGATGCACAGACACAGCTGACCCTCTCTGCAACCCTGCACAGGCTGCAGCTTCACCTCTGCCCACCTGAGACACTTCAGGGGCTACAAATCCACCTTTTCCCCACCCCCCGGGGTCCTTCAGGGACTGCTCCCCCGTGCTCCTCCATGGCTGCAGGGGCACAGCCGCCATCTCACCACGGGCTGAGGGAGGGAAACCTCTGCTCGGGCACCTTCCCCCTCCTGCTGCACTCACCCTGGGCTCTGCTCTGACATTGCTCTCTCACCTCCTTCACTCCTCTGCAGGTCTTTTTTTGGTAATTATTATTATTTCTGCAGTTCTGTTTTCCCTTTCTCAAAAGTCACTCCCGAGGGCACATTCACCTCCCCAGATCTGCTCAGCAGAACTGGAACTTGGGGAGCTCCCAGAACCTCCTCACAGGAACCCTGGCTGCACACCCCCACACTTCCAGAACACCACTGCACTAACCCAAGGCATGGCAAGGCTTGAAGAGCAGGCCCAGCCTTCCATGCACCCCCAATCTCACCCGGTTTATCCACATAAGCAAAACATCACCTCAAGGCACTTTAACCTAATACTCCATCTGCACATCCAAACCTCTGTGTCCCCCAGTGACTGCTGAGCACCCTTACACCATTCCAAAGACCCCCAACACCACCCCAAAGATGGATGGGCAGCAGGCCAGATGGACACTGATGGAGTAACTCAAGCAAACAAGTATCTTCAGTAGGTTAAGAGCAAGTATAAGGGAATCCCATGCCAAATACACTTGTATTTTGTAATTTCTTCATTACACTCAAAGAAACAAACTCAAGTTTTGCACTTCCAAAATCAATTCTTGCCTAAGGCACAGAAAACTTTTGTATTACTATGCTTGTAATAATGGCCACCAGAGTATGGACACATGGCAAGACCAGGACACTGCAAAAAGAAGTGTTGGGCCCCAAATGGAAGCAACTACATTGGTTTGCCTTGTCATTTTAACAAAATACCTACAGATTTGTTTCAAATGGACTTTTTCCATTCTACAGGACTGCTTTGTAAGGGGCACTGCTCAAAACACTGAAGTGCAGAGTGTTTCTTCTACTATAGATTTTAGATTTGTCTTAATTGGATTAGAGCTGTGCTGTGCAGACTGGAGATACACCCAGGTGTTCATGGCTTAGATCCCTGACAGCATTAGGAATTTATAATGGACTGAAGCAAATCTTCTGCTCCTGGGTCAACAATCTACAAACAGAAGGCCAAAATAACATATGCCAAAAGGGTGCAAGGGTTTATGTAAGTAACACTCAAATTTTGCTAAGCTATCATGCTAGCACTAATTGGTAAAGATTTAAAAACATTTCCCTTATTCTCAACCATTCACCAGCTCCAGGTGGCAATTTTAATTTCTACAACTAGTAATTTATTTTGCCTTTTAACAACTGAAGAGCACATCTCACTAAAACATGAGCACTGAGTCTGGAGATTTTGAACTTTATTTAGATTGATGGGTCAGAGAACCCTGACCTCAGTAAGAGATATTTAATTACCTTAGTTCAGGAGCTATGTCCTTGCTCTCAGGTTTTGTTTGAAAGTGGATTGGGATATTTATGTTGAATTATTAGCAATTTCTCTAAACACAACAAGCACAGCAATAATCACTGCTCTTAAAAATAAGGGGAGGAAGGGGGGACAAGAGTCAGTACATCTCAGCCAGTTTTCTTAACCTTAAGATGAAATGAAGGGTGTAAATTTTTAACTACCAAAACCTCTCTGCATACTTTTTCAGCAGCACTAACCTGTAACTATCAGATAATCATTCACTGCTAGAAACTGGGGGTTTTGTGTCCCATGCAAGCAACAGAGCATTAAGGGAAGTCTGACTAAAATACTTCAGGAATCTGTGAAGTCAGCACCTTTTGCAGAAGTGGATTGCAGCCTCAGCAATAGAAAAATCAAAATCCCATCCCCCTGTGCACAAAGCTGTGGCAGTGAGTTGACAGGAACATCCATAATAAACAACAAAATCCACATCTGGAGGTTAATTCTCTCAAAGTTAAAGACTTACAGAGCACATGAACAAAAGCCTGTTTAACTACTTCACATGGTATATAATTTCATCTAGACCTTGACCCAACATAAATACCATAGGAACCAGCTGGTGCTAGAAGTTTAACTCCATACAAAGGAAATCAAATTGAATGAGAAAGTCTTAAGTTGTCTCCCAGTGATGGATTAGAGTCTCCATGTGTCTGAAATTGCAGTTTTAGAGAGCAGCTCTAGCACACTGAGTCTTAAATGTCACTGAGGACAGTCACATAACACTGAGGGTATCTCCTGAGTTAAAACCAAGCTGAAGGATCTAAAACCAAATTTCCTGAACTTCAGCAGTTACACTGCATGGTAACCTTACTGAAATTTAATTTATTGTTTACACCAGGACCTCAAAGCAAAACAAACCTCACAGAGGCAGGTCAATTTGTTTCATGTACAGGGAAAAAGAAAATAAAAGAAACAAAAACCAAGGACCAATTTTTAGCTATTCAGTCCCACTAAGCAGTGGCATGGGGACAGGAACTGCTGACAAGTTTCTATCTCTTTACTCTGCCATAGTAAAACTCACTGAAGAAGTTTCACATCCATATTTTATTTTTACCAACACATTCAGTTGTTACCATCCCGTCAGTAAACTCAAATATGGCTAAAAAGGACAGTAAGATCACTACTGATGACAGTTGAATGGGTGCTGTGCTGCAGAACTAGATTGAATTTCAAAACTTGCCAAGACAGCTCTGCTCCACAACACTGCCAGGCTGTGATGCAGCTCCCAGTTTCAGAAATTGCCTGAGCTGTATCCCAACAAACATGCCCCAGCCAGGCCACTCAACTTGGAAAACCTTAATAAAGGTCATGTCATGGATACAAACTGATGGGTGGGACAGCATTTAAGACAAGATGACATTTCCACACCAGTTCAGACCACATACTTTTCACTTTCACTTATTCAGGCTTTTCACAGTTTAGCAAGAGTATGACTAAATATCCACAACATAATTGGAAGAGGTGACTGCAAGCCAGGAAGTTTTGGCTGGCTACATACACTGTTTATAGCCTTCCAGCCCTAGCAAATGACTGCTGGTAGTCTTCTCCAAGATGAGTATCTGAGCAGAGATACCCAGCCACAATTCTGTCCAAGGCGTTTATGAGCGATTATTTAATATTTGGCACTTTTCCAGGCTTCAGACTCCACTGTGCTGCTCACTGCCTTCACTAGCAAGGTAAATTTAGTGCATTAGTATCTGTAATTACCATCTTGTTTAACAAAGACACACTAATGAACATCAAAAGTCATCCAGTTCTCAGAGAACCAGTTACTATTCTTAAATCTCCTAGTAATGCAGAGCCTCAGTACTGCAGGAGTAACACCTCCATAGCTCAGTTTGGAGTTTTGCATGACAATTGTTAGAAGAATGAGAAGAGAGAAATTACAGAAAAGGGAACTGTTGAGTTCATACATTTGTTAGCACTTACTTGGCAGCAGGGCTGCAAAATTAAGCAAGTGCTTCAAGGTCAGGTTTAGTGGGCTGCCTGTGCCTCACTCATTGAGCTGCTCCATCAGGATCCACTTGGTGCTGTGGTAGCTGCAGACTGCCCAAACCAACTGAGGCACAAAGAGCATCTGTGCTATTCCCCACAACTGCTGCAAGTTCTTGGCTTTCATACAGACCATTTAGAGTCCAGCATACTTCTGAGCATTTATTTCCCAAAGGCTTCTAGTGATACCAACAATATTGAGAAGATTTCTGCAGACAAATTGAGACAGGTGTGTCAACAACATGTAAAGCAAAAAGCTTTACATTTAAAGAAAAAAAAAAACCCATTAAAAAAAAATTGCTTCAGAAAAGTTGAGATGTTCTGGCTCTGATCTGTTTAGGCCAGCAGCTAGTGTAATTGAGCCCACCCAACAGATCATATATTTTGAATTTATTCACAAATCAGAACTGTTATACTATGTTACCTCTTAGCCTTACTTGCCCTGTGGCTGAGAATGCTGTAATTACAGATGTGTCATTATTAGGGTGAACAATTACACAGCACATTGGATAGGAGGCTCTATTAGGGTAAGAAAAACCTTGCAAGCATTCCATCCTGCTTCCTGAAGGCAAGCAGCAATGCTGGCTGCTAGTTATGGCACCACCATTTGTCTAACAGAATATGCCTCTGATTAAAATCAGTTATTGAAAAGGCCTTGAAGAGAGGAGAACTCCAGGCTTCAGTTGAGGAGAGCAGTAATACAAACACTGCCAAGGCTAAGAGCTGACCCTTGCAGTGGCTGGGAACACCTAAGCAGTGAGAGCACAGCTCTTAAACAGAAGATAAATACTCAAAGTTAAAGAGGTTGGGTGCTTTCCTTGAGAGTTGAGAGCCAAACACACATTTTCCTGTTCTGTTTTCATTAGCATATACAAGGGGGTTGGCAGGTTAAGTGGGAGAAGCATCACAGTCAAGCTGCTTCTAGCTTCTCTTCAGTAAAATACCTTGATATTGTTTCCTATCAGTTTGATTCCAGGCTACACTTCTTAAAAGACAACTCCAGACTGTTCTTAAGCACTGTTCTCCTCCTGGCATCCACATTCCTGCTGTCACCTTGTACTGGTACAGGTCAGTTAGGGAGTCAAACAGCCAAAAGCAGAATTGCTGTATTAAATATCCAAAGGGTAAGTCATACCAGCTCCACTAAAAACTGGTAACACCAGCAGAAGACAGTACAAACCAGGTAGGGAGGAAGGTCACTACATTAGGGTTAGGGTTAGGTTTGGTGAGACACTGGACCAGCTTGCCCAGAGGGTGAGACCCTGGCACAGGTTGCCCAGAGAGGTGGTGGAAGCCCCATCCATCCCTGGAAGTTTTTAAGGCCAGGCTGGATGGGGCTCTGAGCAACCTGAGCTGGTGGGAGGTGTCCCTGCCCATGGCAGGGGGGTGGAACTGGGTGAGCTTAAAGGTCCCTTCCAACCCTAAAAATTCTGTGATTCTAATCAAATTACCCACTTGCTTTTCCTATTGCTAAAACAGCTTACCAGCATGATGACAAGATTCTGCTGGCAGGGGACAGGGAAAGAAACTGTTTGGGAGAGGGGGCCCAAATCAAAACAAACACTAGCAGCTCTACAGTAAAAATGGTATAAATTCTTAGAGGAAAATATTCACTCAGAAGTACTTGGTGCATCCATTCCTGCCTCTGTGAAAGAGCTTTATCTGTAAATTCAACCACTCCTTGTACCTGCCAGGACAGATACTCATGTTACAGCTTTAGAGTATAGATTAGCCATTTGCTATGCAGATCATTACCTTCATGAAGTTAAACACCAAATCCATCCTCCACCTCCACCTAACCTCTCAGCTGTTTTTTTTAGCACAGCAGGGAAGAGAAGAGGGCCAAAAGAGAGGCAGGTTACATAGCAATATATTAGATTGGTCTGTTTGCTGTATGCCTGCCCTCACCTGGTGTAGGTTTGTCTATATAAATTCCTTCATTTGGCTAAAACATCCAGAGTACTGCAACAGAGCTGCAAATTCCAGATCCACCTGAGGGAGGATGCTGGTGCTAGTGTTTAAAACTCACTGTGCAACTAATTCAAAGAGACCACTACAAACAAAACACTGTAGCTTCACAAGGTGTTATTCTGACTTCAGTTTTATTTAGAAATAGAGCAGTTCAAAGCTGCAGAACAAGAGGCTTTTTGCTTAATGGTGTATTAACATCCTGTAATGAATAAAACCAGGAGTGTATGCTGCCTGTACAAAAGAGGTCTGATCAGAGGACACCAGTGCTTGTCTATCATTGAGGATCATGAACCACAAATGCAGCTGAAGATTGCTCTGCCTACAGACATCCTATTTTCTAATACTCTGCCCATTAAGTGAACTATCCACAGAAGTGACTTATTCCAGTATGCTGCTAAAGATCTGCCCCTATAACAACACTTCTCATGAAACAGCATGGAGTCACAGGCTTTCCTGTAATCCAGTAATCCATTCACTTCTTGTCCTCATAAGGGAAGGGAAATGAGCTCAAGAGTGCACAATGGCTTGCAAATCCCACCAACAATTCAGATTTCCCAGTTTTAGTAATTTAATAAAAGTTTAATAATTCCTGGTGCCAACCTTTTTTTTTTTTTTCTAATTAGGCACCAAAAGTTACACTACAGCTCCAACTCTGAAAGAATTTGAGGAGTAATAAGGTCTATCTTAAGACTATAATTTTCTTTCCGAACTAAACTGAAGCTCACAGAGATCAAATGACTGGGGAACTGCTGTATGAGGACAGGCTGAGAGAACTGGCTTTGCTCAAACCTGAGAAAGAAGGCTCAGGGAAGACCTTATTGCCATGTTCTAGAACCTAACTGATGGTTAACAAGAAGATGGAGACTCCTTTTTACAAGGAGTGCCATGCAAAAGATGAGGGGTAATGGATGGAAGTTACTCCTGAGGAGATCCTGACTGGACACTGCTGGGCCACCTCATCTAAACCATGTTTGTGTCTAGAAAGGTTGGACCAGATGATCCTTGTCCCTTCTCACCTGGCAGTCTGCCATCTGTGGGATTTAATGACATACAGAACATTTATCTGGCAGTTTAATTGACAAAATGACATCAAGACCTGTCAAGAGAAGAGCTTTAAGCTAAGATATGCAAAGCCATTGAACAGCATTTTCACAGTGTAGTTACACTCCCTTGGACAGGGTATGGCAGTATTTGCACTAATTTACTGCAAGCCATTGAGGACTCTTCTATGCTAGCTCATGTTCAATTAATAGAAGAACAGTTTGAGGCTTATCCAAAGTCTCCTTCTTTAGCTATCTCTTCTAAACTACTATTTCAGGTGTCTTAAAAATCCTCTGTGAGCTGCTTAATTGATGCAGACATGTACTAGTCTAATAGTCCTTAACTTTCTCTCACCTATCCTGATGGGTACCTTTATAAACAGGATTTCAAATTCAGCTGTTGTTACATTTTCCAGTGTCTCTGTTGGAGAGGTTCGATGTCACATGAAACATTCTAACTCTTTACTACTTCTCCTCTATTAATTATCATATTTGCCTACTCTCTTTCCTCAGCCAAACATGCACAAATGTATCTAGTGTAAAAACAAACAAAATAAAAATGAAAAAAAGAAACAAATCTATCTTTATTTAAAAGACTAACCATCAAGAGTTCCATTAAAAGAAGAAAGCTAAGACAGAGAAGCCACAGGCAGAGCATCCATCTTACACATCCTCCTCAGATTAACCTCATGCTATTTGTGTTTTCCTGCAAATAGTAGCAAGTGATACAAGACTTAGCGCTTATTATAGCTCTAAGCAGCACACTCTTAGGGTTTTCCAGGCCAGAACTTGTCTGCATTAGATGAGTGGCCACAGCCTTTCAAGATAAATAGGAGAGCAAATGAAGATTATTTTTCTTCCTATTTCCTCAGAGATAAGGAATCTAAGAAAAGAACTCATTGACTGGCTGAGGAAGTAACTCAAGTCCTACTTTAATACCACATGCAATGCAGAGAAGAACCCACACCCCAGAGGAGCAATGCAGCAGCTTTAGCCCACAGACTGGAAGCCAAATGACTGAAATACAGCAGTGACACAAAGCAACTGCAGTCAGACTGCAAGAGTCTTCAGCCTCTGAACACCCTCCCTGTCCAGTGCAAAGAAGAATTACTGCATTAAGTTCTGTGAAAAAGAGACAAGACCTTTCTTTAACAGATCTGTCAGGGTTAAATAAGGAAAAGATAAAGCCCAAGGAGAAAAGAACAGTATTTTGGAACAGAACAGAGACAGAAACATTTGGAGAACAAACTCAAGGAAACCTTCCTCCCTCTGTCCAACTTTTAAGGTGACAGTGAAAAGGTAAAACAGTTATCTAAAATAGTGAGGGAAATTGAGAACTGTCTTGCCCTCCAAGCCTGTGTCAAAAGCAGCTTTGCCTCCACACCAACCCAAGAGTAGATGACTCCCTGATTTTACAGTGGAGGAAGGGGTTCGCAGCAGTACACTTAATATTGTAATAGAAACTATTTCTATACTACCACCTCCAGAAGTACAGAGAAAAGCAAGCTTTTCTAGTTTTCAGGATGAACAGTAAATAATACTGTTGTTGCAACAGAGTAGGTTGAGTGAGGAATGGCTCAGAAGTACTCCATTACCAGGCAAGCATAAAGCTGTTCTCAAAAAAAAAAAAAAAGACATACTCCTGATGATGTTATCTGTCAGCCAGAACAGTTGCAGAGTTTATAAAGCACTATCTTGTATGAGCTGAATCACTTCAGTGGCTCTGCAGTACATGAAAAAAGATGTAACACTATTTACATAATTATTTCTTGCATGTGTCCATAGTGCTCATAAGACACCCAGATGTTAGACTTGGGTTCATGAGGCATTTCAACCACACAGTGACACAGACTCTTACCCACCTGAACTCTTTAACTTGAGCAAAATACAGGATTCAGAGCTCCCCAATGCCACTACCACCACAAGCCACCTTTCAGCATAGCCATGCCTTGCTCTTTTCTCACTGAGCCACATTAACTAAGTGCTAATTAATTGGGCTATCTGAAGTACTTCAGCTTGCAAGCAATAGTCCTCTTACCTCTTCTCTGGTGTCTACAAAGGATAAGGTAAAAAACCATTTGCTGCACTACTTCATTTATGTTAGAAAAAAATTCAGCTGAACAAATTTCTAGAAAATCCCACACATCAACTGGCAAGTTGTGCAGCATATTAAAGGGGAATTTTCTTAAATAAGAACAGGCTGCCCAGAGAGGTTGTGGAGTCTCCTTCTCTGGAAGCATTCAACCCCCTCCAGGACATACTCCTGTGCAACCTGCTCTGGGTAAGCCTGCTTTAGCAGGATCTCCAGTGGGCACTTCCAAACCCAACCATTCTATGATTCTATGACAGAAGCATTTAACATGCAAATCAAGAAGTTTTATAGATAACCCAAGTGCCAAATATATGCCTGATACACAAGTGACAACCAACCTTTTATCTATTAAAGACAGACAGTGCAAGCTGTTTGCTAACTCACAAACAACCAGAGCTGTAAGCACTGAAAACTGCTATCATGTAAGAATTTTCTGAAGCTTGTAACTGCCTGGTAGAAAGACAGGCAAGACAAGCACCACATCCAAATCAGTAATGTAATAAACCTGTAAGAGAATAATGCATTATTTAGTGCTGCAGACATAGTGACAAATGCCAAAGAAATCAGACTTGATGTAAGGAGATTAAGCATTTCTTAAAGTAGTCAGTCTAAATTTACATAAAAATAACTGATTAAATAACCTGTTTAGGTTATTTTATTTCCTTGAAAGCACAGGCTCTGAATCCACCTGAGCAAATGTAGCACACAACAACTGCATTTTCATTTTTCAACAATATCTATGATGCTCAATTCTTATTTGTGCAAAATCTCTATGAAAAAATCCACACACTAGGTTTCAACCTTACTCATAACAGGCAAACTAAACATGTCGTGCCCCCATGGTGCTATCTCAAAGAGATAAATGATTCAAACACAACCAAAATTTAGATTGAAATTCTGAATGCAAGCAGACATTTTGCCCAGCAGTGCAGCTGCCAGACATTTAGTCCAACTTTAAGGCTAAAAACAGGTTAATGGCTGCACCAGGGGTCTAAGCTTCCCTCCCATCTCAGAACAGGAACATTTCCCTAGATTTAGGATTCAAAATGTTTACCTCAACAGCTCTTACTTTTTGTTGTTGACAACTACCTAGCTCCCACTCAGACGAGGAAAAGATGGAACTTAGGCCAACACCAGTGCCCCCAAAGCACAGTATTTTTGGGAATCTCAGTCTGCCTATACCAGCCCCATGGTTCACTGGCAACACAGAGCTCCCTTAAAGGAAACAGATTGAAATGCCATTAGCTATTGAGAAGCTGCATAGATCATCTACTACTGGGAATTATCAGCTCTTTGGCAGCTAATTGGGAAGATGCAGTTACTTCCTTCACTAGAAAGATGAGAAAGACACAAAAGTAATTAGAGTTCCCAAATAGCTACCTGGAGAGGGACAAAACATTTGAGAAATAACAGTATTTGCTAAACAGTAGGAGTGTTAACCTTTTATTTGTACCACAAGCAAGGTACATTTCTGTCACTCTTGCAGACATTGAGAACATGAGATGTTTGCTGCCCAATCAGGTCAGAGAGATGGCCTTCCCATCAGAGTTCCCACACTGCCTACACTGGAAAGCCTGTGGGGAAATCAGTATTTAATTTATTCTATTCTGCTACCTTAAATCTTGTTATTCCACATCTCTAAACATAGGTTAAGAACTTAAGAGCTTGGATGTTTCTCTTGTGTTCCACTGAAAATAAAAGTGGACAAAGTGTTAACCAACTGCCAGGCATAGAGACAATGAAGAATAAAACCATATTATTTCTAGGTAAATGAATGAAAACAGTAATTTGAGCAAATACTGGGTAGATAAGACAGCAAGTCTTAACTGCAGTGACACCAGGGCACCCAACAAAACATTCAGTGAATAGTTGGGCCAACCAGACAAAGCCCAAGAGCATCTATGTAACCTTGAACTGATACACATTTTATCAACTGCCTTCTAGACAAAACTGAAGTCTAAAGAAACCTAAGGACCTGCAATTCTGTTCTGAAAAAACACTGCTACAGCTTCTGCTGTAAGGAAGACTAACAACCTTGAATTTCACAAACAAAGCCCCTGTTTACGTGGCCAGAAGGCAAAATTACCCGGGTTTAGTTTAAAGAAATTGCATTTAAACAGCATCATTTTATCAGTATCATTTCCTCCCCAGTTTTCTGCACCAGAAGTCACCAACAAGATTTTTTTCTTTTCAAGCCGGTGTGGTTGTTCCAACAGCAGACTAGTTAAGATCATACTAATTTGCAGTACACCTCCAAATGCACTTTCACGGGTTAGATACGGAACATTACAGCCATTCCTTTTAAAGCAGCCTCAAGTTACCCACAGAGAGACACAGGTGGACAAAACAGAGCTGTTTCATCACACCAACCAGTGACCTTAGCCCTTCCCCAGGCTGTGCTGCCACATCACACACTTAGATCCCTAACTCCGATTAATATTAAACTCCTATCACATGCAGTTCCCCGTCAAAAAGCAGAGCAGAGCAGAGCAGATCACCGAGGTGTGCCCCAGACACAGCCCCTTCCCACTCCGGGCAGCAGCAGCTTTATCCTGCCCTACCCCTCAGGATATGCTCCCCCTTTTCTTTCTGGGGGACACCCGCACACATCCCTCCCCACCCCAGTTTTAATTACACGGATTTCTGGTGAGGGAGAACTTTTAAAGCTCATTTAAGCCGAGCCCAGGCATACCCCCAGCAGGCCCTGCTGGCAGGCACCCTTGGAGAGGCCTGCTTTCCATCACTGACGGGTGGAATTGAAACCCGTGGATGGATTTGGAAAGACGTCTGCGAAGCCTCTCCCCAGCTCGCCACAACCCCCCTCACACACACGAATTCACTCCGGAGTCGCTTCAGTTACCAAGAGCCGCGGAGAGGGCACCGACCTCTCGGCAGCTTTTTCCGCCAGGGCACTGACCCCGACGCCCAAAGCCCCCCCGCCAAGGCAGAGGAGGGAGAAGGGAAGGGAAAACCCCAGACAACCCTCGCTCAAACGCACAGATCACCCCCGAGCCCCAGCCTGGGGCTGATGCTCTCCCCCGCCCCGGCCGCGCCGCCTCCCCCGTCCTCACCCCCCCGCCCCATCCCCCAGGGCGCGTCGCCATTTCGTGAGGCAGGAAGGCTCCAAGGAGCCAGAAACGGGGCTCAGAAGAGACAGGAGGGCACTGAGGGCAAAAAGAAACCCCGGACCCGAGGGACAACGGCCCATGGCAACGGCCTGGCCTAGCCTGGCCAAGGCCCCAGCCCCACCCCCATCGCGCCTCAGCCACTCACAGTTGCGGATGTCGGAGATGAAGACCGCCAGGCCCCGCATCCCATCGCCTTTCGATACCGCCGGCATCGTGGCGCACGATCGCGACCGCCCGGCCCCACGCCAAAACCCCGCAACCAAGCCCCGCCGCCCGCTCTCCCCGCGGGGCTCTTCAGGGCCGCTGCCACCGCCGCCGCCTCTGCAGCGCGCAGGCGCCGCCGCCGCTTCCGCGCCCCCGCGGGCAGCAGCCGCCCCGGGCTCCGGCGCCCCCTGACGGGCGGAGGCGGGAGCGCTGTCCCCCCCCCTCCCCACAGACACACGGCGCGGGGCCCACGGGTGATCCCCCGGCTCCGGGAGAACAGAACCCGGTCCTCGGTACCCCCCGAGGGAAGGCGGGCGGTTCTGCGGGCCGGGAGAGGTGGGTGCTGGGTGTTTGTTTGGCGCCTGGAGAAGGAAAGGCGTTGGCGCTGCTGGGAGGGGGTGAGGTGAAGTGAGGGGCGGCGGGGCCGCTGCAGCCGCGGGTGGGAGCGCTGCGTGGTCCCCGCTTAGGAGCGGCCTCATCAGTTCCGCTCCCCGTGCCCAATTTTATTTTTTTTATAATTTCTGAAGGAAAAGCATCAGGCTGTACAGGTGCCTCAGAGGATGTAACCGCTGCGGGAGGAGGAGAGGGAGGGCAGAGCAGCAGGCAAGGGAATGTCACTGTATCAGTGAGCTCTCAGCAATCCCTCATCCCAGGGGTTTGCCTCTGAGGTGTGGAGAGGAGCACACAGGCTCCTTGTGCTCCCAGAGATCTTCCTCCAGCTCAGGATCTACTTCACAGAGGCTTTGTAGTCACCCTGAACATTTGCAAGCCCAAGAGCTGCAGTGTACAGAGCCATCTTTGTCACACACCTCTGGAGCCTCTCCTGGGCTGGTAAAGTCACCCTGTGTACAGAGCCATCTTTGTCACACACCTCTGGAGCCTCTCCTGGGCTGGTAAAGTCACCCTGTGTACAGAGCCATCTTTGTCACACACCCCTGGAGCCTCTCCTGGGCTGGTGAAGTCACTCTGTGTGACCTGTGGCAAGTCACAGGTCTGCAAACCCAGGGCCACCTCTGCCTCATGAGGGCTGCAGAGAAAACACAATCCCAGGCCACAGCTACCACAGAGACTGAAAACACTTCAAGGTTAAAACTGTCCTAAATATGCCAGAGAGGTGGGACTGCACTGAGTATTTAATCTTATCAACTTGAAAGACATTCAAATGGTGCCAAAACTGGGCTAGTCTGGCTAACCAGAAGCTGGGAGTTCCAGTCAAAATGCAAGTGATTACTGTACCCAGTGGATTATAATGACCTAGGGAAGTTAGGGCTATTGGAGAGCAATTAGTCATTTCATCTGCTTTCCTGCATACCTCAAGCTATTTCATTTCACCTGTTCTTTTTTCTTTTTCTTTCCCCATGAACTGAGCCCAAAAAGTTGACCCGACGCCATCAAATTCACTGTTTCCTTGGCTAGTTTTTTCCCATGGTTAATCCTCCACATTTAGAACTTGCATCTTATTTAAATTTATCAAGCTCCAGTGTCTTTAAATTAACGATAAATTTTTTTTCTCAGAAATAAAGAACTACAAAATGCTTGATACTATCTCTGATAATGCTATACACCTCAGGTCATCTCTCTAGTGTCTATTCTGCACGTTTTCAGAATACCTTAGTGCATATTTGTGCTTTTGGGTTGTGCAGGTATCATTAAAAAAGACAAGATGAAACTGTGGTAGTCACACATACGTCTGTTTCTCTCTGGATCAGTTTTGTAGGCCAAGTGCAACTACGGGCAGTCCTGCACAACTGGTCTTCTGTTCATCTCTGATTCTCTGCATCTTTGTCTTACATGAAGAAAACTCTTCTTTTCCACAGCTTTACAAAGATATTTTGATGCTTAAAGATAAGGTGCATTTACCCTTGAAGTTCAAAGCTTGAGATGGCACTGTGTGGGAGTTTCTGTTCCAGAAAAAATCACCGGTTTTGAGCTAGCCAAATGTTGAACTCATTTCTACTCTTACGAGCACAATGACACCTACAGGCTGAATGCATCAGTCCTGTCTGGATGGATTCCAGCTAATACTGCAACTGCAAGTCATGCAGGGACACTTAGACGAAGTGGAGTCTTAAATACTGCTAGCAGAATAGCTGTGGCAGTACCAAGCTCAGCATGGGCTGCAAATTCTGCTTGAGATCTGGGGTAAATATTCAAGTAGTTAATCTACATGTAGCTCTCTAGTTTTGTAATTATGCTGCTAAACATTTCATTTGAAATGGCACAGGATGCAGTGCACATACTGTTATTTTAAGTCAGCTTCCTTTGGCTGACTTTTGAGGCTTTACTATATCCATCCTTGCTCCTGATTTTCTTTTTGCCTCAACATAATTCCGTAGGCATGGCATTATGGTGAATGTGTAGGTATGTCTGCCCTTGCTGTCTCTTAATTTCAAGCTTATCAGCCCATTTGGGACAGTTTCGGTAGGCAGAAGATTAAAAAATTATGTGAAAAATTAGGTAGAGGGAGGAGAGCCAGTAATGGTCTCCAGATGCCTCCTGACTGAAAGAAACATTGTGATGTGAGCTCAGCTGTTACTGCACAGCACAGAGTGCACACAGGCTCAGCCTGTGAGAAAACAGACTTCATTAGTTCCACCCATGTGGATGTGGATTTTGATGTTGTGATTTTTAAAGAGATTTCTTATTATTGTAAAATCAGCATTAAAGAGGAAACAGTCTCAAGAAATGTTTTCCTGTTACATAAACCCTACTGCAGCACATTTGTTTGCCAACAAATCCAAAATGTCTACCCTTTCCTTCCCATGGTATACAGGTAATATAATTTTTGTGCAATAATTTCATTGCACTTTGGTACAAACTCCTGAATAATTACAGTGACATACAGCTATTAGCATCCAGCTGCATGGATTCAGCTGGTGAGTATCCATTTGTGGGAATTACAAAAAGAAAATTGGTCTTTTCCATTTATTATTTCTGTCAGATTTGTCCCCCATCCCATTGGTTACTGCTTTCTTCTGCTCCTCATGCTCATTCTAACCACTACTGGAGCCAAAAAGAGATAAGGAGAAAACAGAATCATTAGCTTCTCCATCGTGTTTCTTTACCTGACATTTAACATTTATTAACAACCTTCTGACCATGTTCCAGTACTTCAAGGGGCTACAAAGCAGGTGGAGACTCCCTGTTTCCAAAGAGTCCCATGGACAGGACAAGGGGCAATGGGCACAAGGTGCTCCTGGGCAGATTCCTATTGGACACAAAGAAAATTTTTCCCTCTGAGGGCAAGGGGTGGATTCCCCCACTTTGGGAAGTTTGAAGTCTCAGCTCGATGGGTGCTGAGGCAGCTCAGATCAACAATAATATGAGAAGGGTTGGAGCAGGGGATCCCTGAGGTGCCTTCCAGCCAGACAGTCTGGGATTCTGTCATTATCCACTAACAAAGAGCACAAGTTTATCAGCAATGTCTTCTGCCATGTCCAAGTACCAGATGTGCTGCTTTCAGTACTAAGAAACAAAGTTTTTATAATCATGAAAGTCTAAATTTCCAGAAAATTGGGACAGATCTGCCTAGATCTTTTTTTTTCTCCAGTGAGCTCTTCAATGATAAAAAGGGGTATACACTCCACACACAACGTTTGTACACTCCAAACACAATGTTTATATTAAACTATAGAATACTTATGCCTTAAACTCAAAGAGTAGAGCAGACAAAAAAAGGGTGAATAAAGTTTTTACCCAGATGATCTCATTTACCACCTGCATGCTGGCAGTGTAATATCAGCCAGCTGGATGGCTTTGTGAGCTGCAATAAACTGCAATAAATTCTGTATATTTCCTTTTAGCTCACAGGAGTTGTGTTTTTTTGTTCTGTTTTGGGTTTTAAATGAATCTCAGAGATCTTTCTCCTGTTTCTCTTAGCTTTCTTTATCCTTAACTACAGGATTCCACTCATTTCTTGCTGCCATACCATTTTTCTGAGTATGCACAATTACTTGCCAGAAAAGCAGCAAATTCTGCTCTTCCCCCAGGTGTCCTATCTTGCTCAGGTACTGCTTTTTTAAAGGAACTATGGTGAAGAGGCTGAGAACACAGAAATCAAACTGATACTATCACAGGCAACCATACCTCATTTTTAAATTTATTTACGCCTCTTTGAGTTGGCCACAAACACACAGAATTAAAACACTTATTTTAAGTAATGATAGTAAAAATTAGTAACAGCTAGAGTATGAGGAAAAACCAAACAGAAAACTGATCAGTATTTTTTGTAAAATACTCACTTTTGAAGCTTGGGCCCTTTTCATTTCTAGAAGAAATAAAGAGCAGCATGAGATCTAATTCCAGGTAAAGCACAATGAGATGTAATGAATTACAGCCAGTTACCTAGAGGGGACTCAGGTGCTGAGATGCTCAGCATTGTGGCACCCAGGCTTCAAAGCATCTGGCTCAACCAAGAAACCTGTAGTGCCAAGTTCACTTACTGCATTTGGTAATTAGTGCACGGGGTGCACAGTGGGAGTTCAAGTAGATAGATTCATAAATCCCAGAACAGATAGAGGTTATTGTCTCTTTGAAGAACATTGCAAATGTAGAAGCATAAAGATCCCCTTATTTTTTAGACTTGCCTAGTGCAATGTTATCCTACAAGGGGGGCTGCCCAATACCTTACAGATGTGTTAAAGATTTGGGTCCATATAAAAGGTAAGATCTATGAATGCCTTACAGGTAGCTACAGGACTCTGCAATGGCAGCACACACCCTCTCAGCCACTTAGCAAACATTTGGATCAGTCCCACGAAGGCCACAAGAAAAAGAGTCAATGGGAAAATAGGATGGGAATTGAATACAGGAAATTAAAATTTAAATCAAGAGACACTGGAAACAAAACATTTTTTCATGCTTCTGTTATTCCTGCTACCTTGAACTGTGACCTGGAAGCATTTCAAGTTTGTGAGAGATGAACATGTCATGGAACAACAGAAAATCTGGTACCACATCAATTGTAAGTTACTTTAGGTACTGTGATTATGCATTTTCTACATTTGGGGCAGTTAAAATAAGAAAATGTACTCTATTTCAAACGTGCCTATCAAGCAGCCCTGTGAAATGAAAAAAAAAACACTTCCTGAGTGAAATCTGAAGGATTCAGAGGCATTTTTGGTGATCCTAAAAATGTAGGGGGAGACACTCCTTTTCCTGTCCTTCAGTCTATAAGTGTGTGGGTCCAAACGTGCTAGCAAGTACCAGTTGGCTCTCCACAGTCTTTAGAAATGAAAACTGGGTGATTTAATGTGCAGAGCATGTATAAATGTCCTCAGCACTTGACATACCACTGGGTCGCTGACTACACTTTATTCCAGAGAATAATTTCTGTGTTTCTTTTCAGTGCTTGAAAAGATCATGAAGATCTTTAATACATAAAATGAAAGAGGAGGACAGACCAGGAGAAAACAAGGTAACCCTCCAGTTCAGATTCTGGGAGGTCTCACCCAGCTGGAACCAACACTACAGGTCCCAGAAAGGTCCCTGTTGGGAAGCACAGAGTCAGGACTTGCTAGGTTTGTTCCTGCATCACAACATAATGCCCCCATTTTTAGCAAGTCTTTTGATAGGGTGTTTAATCCCTGCAAGGAGCTCAGGAAAGAACTACTTCAAAGTTGTACAGCCATGATGAATGTCAAAAAACAAACTGTAGGTCAAACCAGGAGCTACTGAAAAAAAAAATAATCACCATTTAAAATATAAACTTTTATTTTAAAGCCTGTTAACAGCCATCTGAGATTTGACCCCTCCTTTCTCCCACAACAGCCTCAGCTCTAAGACCATGCTGTCTCCAGGACACTGTGCACAGGATTTGAGCCCCAACTCCCTTCTCACCTACACCATTTGCTACAGCTTGGAATAGACCAGGAGGCTCTCCAGGGGAAGAGCTGACACACAGCCGCCCCTGGAGCAGACAGAGAGACAGACACACAACCCTGGGGCGGGTAGACAGACAGACACACAGCCATCCCTGGAGCAGACAGACAGACAACCCTGAGGCAGGCAGACAGACAGACAGACACAGAGCCATCCCTGGAGCAGACACACAGACAACCCTGGGGCGGGCAGACAGACACACAGCCATCCTTGGAGCAGACAGACAGACAACCCTGGGGCAGACACACGGACACCCCAGGAGCAGACAGACAGACAGACATTCTTGGACCCGAAAAAATAGACAAACACCCCTGGAACTGACAGACGCGCTTGGAGCTGACAGACAGACACCTCTGAGGCAGACACACGGACACACCTGGAGCAGACAGACAGATACCCCTGGAGCTGACAGACACCTTTGGAGCAGGCAGACAGACACACACACACATACACACAGACAGACACCCCTGGGGCAGGCAGGGAGACAGCCAGCCAGCCACCCCTGGGGCAGAAAGACAGACAGACAGACAACCCTGCAGCAGGCAGACAGAGAGACGCGCTTGGAGCTGACAGACACCTCTGAGGCAGACACCTTTGGAGCAGGCAGACAGACAGAGAGACAGAGAGACAGACACCTTTGGAGCAGGCAGACAGACACACAGACAAGGAGACAGACAGACAGGGAGACAGACACACAGACAGACACCTTTGGAGCAGACAGACAGACAGACAGACAGAATCCCCGCCCCGCCGCCATCTTGCCACCCGCAGCCCTACTCTCCCCTCCCCTCCTCTCTCCTCCCCTTCCCCCGCTCTCCCGCGTCACCGTGCGGGGCGGTGCCGTCCGCCTCCCCTCGGGAAGTGCGGCGGGGCGGTAGGTGATGGCTGCCCCGGGTGGCTGACGGAGGGAGGGATGGGAAGGAAGGGAAGGGGCGGGCGGTGCGGCTGTGTTCCGGCAGCGCTGCGGAGGGGCGGCTGCTCCCGGCATGAGCCGCAGCCGTGGCAGCGGTGAGGCGGCAGCTGAGGGTGAGCACCGAGTGTGAGCTCGGGGCTGCGCCGGGCCGGGGCTTCACCTGAGAGAACCTTATCCTGAGGGAACCTTCCCTTGGCCTGAGGGAGCTCTGAGGGAGCCTTTCCCTACCTTGAGGGCGTTGCTCTGAGGGATCCTTCCCCAGCCCTGAGGGATCCTTCCCTCTGTTGTGGTCTCCATGGAAAGGTTTGGGGTCTCTAGAGTTAGACCAGCATGGGAGGCAATTCTTGCTGTCAAAGCAGAGCGCCTTACAAAAGGAAAGGGATTAATGCTTACACAGATGAGAAATGGGTTTATTTTCACTCCCTTTCACTCCTGATATCCAGCCTTTGTGGATTAAAAATCGCTTTCTAGCCTTCCTTTCCCAGGATGCAGGCTCCTTCTGCAGCAGTAGTTGGCATCTAGTTCCTCCTTTGGGCATGAAATCCAAACATTAACCCTGATTTCCAAGAAGTTACAGTGCCAGTCTCCAGGGTTATATAGGTACTTTGGTTGCATCTTTTGGAAAGCCCAAACCTCTGTCAGCTTTTCTGTCTTTTAAGAATATGGATGCAAACCAACAACTCCCAGTGTGTTACCTCATGGGGAGGCTTGGGTTAAACAACGTTTTTGACCTGGCTTAGAGAGCAACCTGGACTTCACATCAGCTTGTCAAAAGATGTTTTAAAGCTAAAATTGCCCATAGGATTTAAAACAGAGTCAGTCTTGCTTGCATTTTGCAGTGGTACAGGAAATAAATAAGAATGCCAAGATCATACAGTTCTGCTAAGTGGATTTGAAGAAAATTAAAAAATAATGAAGAAAGGTTCACAGAAGACTTGATGGGGATTCCAGTTTTGTAAATCTTGCAAAATTCATACTTGTACTTTCCATAAGAGTATTTAAAGTTTGATTTTTTTCATCTTCAAGTAATAAATGCTGTCTAACTAATTTTCACTAAACTGATTTTGTTAAAGAATAAATCACTAAAATTAGGTTCCAGCCAAGAGGTGTTACGGGACTGTCAGTGCAGAAATCAGTTTGCCATATGCACAGTGCTTCCTATAGATCTAGGAGTGGATGCTGACTCAGCAATAATTGGCAGATGGATATGATCATGTCATGAAAATGTGCACATTTTGATGTCTAATTAGAGTTAAGTGATTTTTTTTTTTAAACGTCTGTTTTTCAGCTGTTAGATGCTGACTTCTCCTCAGGGAAAGGGATGTTGTTGCTAATTGTTTCTGAAAGTGAAATCAGACACCTCCAAATCAATATATACCAGCTTCTGGAAGAACTGATATCCTGCCCAAATAGATAAGACTTGTATTGACTATTCAGGCTCAGTTGATCCTCTCTGCAGTAGTTTATAGATCCCACCAAGCCAGATGAAACAGAGGAGATGCTGTCAAGACCAGCTTGCTTTGTCTCATTTTTTTAGGCTCTGTAAAACAGAGGGGTTAACCTTGAAGTCATAGAAGCATAACACCTTAACTATTAAAAATAGTGAATTTCAGATGGTATAGCAATTTAGCTTTTACTGCAACCTCTGAATCCTGAAAGTCTTAGAAGGCTTTGATTTTGCTTTGATTTTGCAGTCTTAATATAACATCATTAACACCACCAAATCGTTTTGTATTGGAGATTTTTGATGCTCTTTGGGGTTGGCTGCATTGTTTTGTTCAAGCTGCCATCATCCTTCACCCTTTGTTCCATTGTCCTCTCCTGCTTTAAGAGTCCTTAAATCCTTCAGTAAGTATCTCTGCTTTTTAAAACCTCCCTGCTCAGCCAACCACATCCACAAATGCTCCGTTTGTTGGGTTGTTGACCTTATCTCTGCATTACCACTGCTGGCCTCAGGTAGCTGCTGCTTTCCTTTGCTTCCATCCAGTACTCTTCCGTTTAACCCTTAAGGCTCCTTGTGCCACCCTATTGCTGCCCCAGAACTCCTCTCAACTGCTCCATCTGCTGCTGTTCCGTGATTCCTCACCTGATCATTTGTGCAGAGGCAAAAGACTCAAACTTGGAGGAGCACTCTTTGACCAGTGCCAACAGAACCACAGTAGTGACCTGAAGAAATGAGCTCTCAAGTCTTTAAAGTAAATGGTAGAAATTGTAATTCTTCAGAGTAATACTGGAAACATAAGAATTCTTTAAGTTTGGCAAAACTACAGAAAATGATGGGAAAGGTAGCCTTTTTTTCCCCTCTCCATTATTCTCTAATAATTATGAGAAGCAACCTGGTATGTATCTAGAGGCTCTAGTTTCTGATCAATGCAAGCTAGTCCCAGGTTGATACTTAAGACTTCAAGACTTAGGAGCAGGTTATTTTCTTCATTCTGGCATATACTCCTTTTACCCTGGTTCCCCTAATGCTAAATATTTTTTTTTCTGTGTTCTCCTTACCCACTTCTGGGAACTAGGCTGGAAAATCAGTGAAGCTCATGCATGGGGAGAGGTTGAAAAACCAGCTCTGGCTGTAGTTGAAATTATTTTTTGTAAAGGCCTTCCTCTGGCAGAACTAAGGTGTGATAGATAAATAGCACTAAACAAAACTGCTCTCTACTAATTCTCAGTTTTATCTGCAGCTAGGAAAAACTGACAAAGTCACTCTTCTACAAAAAAAGGACCCTTTTTTTTTTCTTCCCAGTTCTGTGTTATCACTGACTTGGCAAAGAATTCAAAGCAAAGATCTCACCTGTTAGAGTAAAGGCACATACCTATAATCTTTGCTGTCTCTTAATTAATTTGTGACTTGCTGGTCTGGTTAGGCAGGAGCAAAAACAAATGGTATATACCATTTACCTATAAAAAAGGCAAGGTGGTAGTATGATTTTTCTTGGGCAGCAGGCATGCTGGGATTCTTTAAAAGGTAAACTGCAAGTATTCAGCCCACTGTCTCTGTGATACAGATACCAAAACAAGGGACAAAAAGATGGTTGATCCTAGAATCTCTTAAAATACTCTGTTTTGCTGCCAGAGCAAAAGCACTATTAAAAAAACATCATTGTCTTAATGAGCCTGATTCTAGAGGGCATGATATGACAATTGCTTGGCTTTTCTTAGGCAAGAGAACTGAATTAAGCCGTTATATTCTTCCATTCATGGAGATTCCAACCTTTGTGTTTTCAGGGCAGGAGAAACTTGACATGGGGAAAAACACCATGAGACTTCTCTATACTTCACTTTCTCTTGCTATGATTTGCTGCCTTGCTGAAGGTACCCTGTCAAAAACAGATGGAAAGAGAAGTGCTACAAAAAAATTGGAAGAAAAGGTAAGAAGTGACTGAAATGCTCATTTTCTTACACGAGTAGTGATGATAAATAATTTCTAAGCACTTCCTTGTTTTAATTTTAATACATGCTGATCTACATCATGTAAGAGGAGTGCTCAGAGTTTAGTGATGTGATTTTATTTACTTTTTGTTTTGTTGCTACTGAAAGTCAGTGCTTTGTATAACTGCTTCTAAAAACTGTCTTCTCTCCAGACACTGCATTCTGACAGAAATGTGCAGGACAGGGGACTGGTGGTTGTGGATCCAAAGGCAAAGGACATTATACTGGAACACAGAAGTTACTGCTCCAAGAAGATGAAGGAAAGAAATTTCTTTGGAGATGTTCTGGGATATATTACTCCTGTAAGTTAGTAAAACCAATAAAATCGGTGCTTTGAATTCATATGCAGCAGATTGTGCTAAAATGCACTCTTGCATGCCTGCTTTTAAAAATGTTTTAATATTAATAGAAGCTTCTGGTCAATACAGTCAAATAACCAGAGCATTATTTGAGAGCTGGCTTGGGATTCAGGTGATCTCATACCCTTTTTCTCCCCTCCATCTTTACAAGTAAATCTAAGCCATATTGTTCTTCTCACTGCTGAAGCAGCTGCTGGTGGTTTTTTGTTCAGTGTAAGTCATGTGAAGTTGCAGTCAAATCAGAAGAGGAGGGATACAGAGTGTCCTCACACCAGCAGCTACCAACATAACCTTCTAAATAAACAGTAAAAATTTTGTGGTGCTGTCAGACTGATGTGGGTTGCTCTCCAGTCATACTATTATTCAGAACATCCTTTCTTGAATAATAAATGTTCCTTCCTTTTGTTTAGAGGATGCTTTTCAGTTGCTTCAGTCTTACACTGCTCAAAAAAGAAGCAGGTGCCCTATAATTTTTCACCTTTCTCAAGTTCTCTTGAACATAAATGCAGAATTTGTAAATCCAAAATTGTGTTGAAATCTCCATGCAGAGTCCTGCAGTTCAGGTGAATTTACACAGTTTGAACATTGCTGTTCATGTGGCTATCAGAGTTTCAAAAATACATCTTGACTTAAATAAAAATAGTGTCCCAGAAGGCTTCCTCAAACTAACAAATAGGGATCTAACAAATAATTACATTTGTGTTAAAAAATTGTATTGGGTAGAAGTCAACTGTGTGTCTTGCTTTTGAGCCTCTGACTTTTTTTCTTTTTTTTGTTTTTTTTTTTCAAGTGGAACAGCCATGGCTATGACATTGCTAAAATATTTGGAAACAAATTTACACTAATCTCACCAGTCTGGCTACAGGTGAAAAGGAGAGGGAAGGAAAGGTTCCAGTTCACTGGGCTCCATGATGTTGATAAAGGTATTATTTTCTTTTTCTTTAAATATGCATTGCAAGTAAGATCACTGGGCTTTCTGCAGACCTGATAACTCTGGCAATGTCTGCCTGCATGTGGGTTTTTCTAGATCTGCCTCATGGCAGAGCTACTTTCATATACAAATGAGTTTTCTTCAGATTGAACTTCTTTCTCTTCCTACCTTCATGGAAACGTGCACATAGTTTATTTGTCCAGAGAACAAATGAAATATTGTCTCTCCCACCACAGAATCACAGAATTGTCTCAGCTGGAAAAGAGAGCTACAATTACCATGTCCAACCATCAACACCTCTCTCTCCCAGTAGAGCATGTCCTGAAGTCCCTCAGCTACATGGGTTTTAAATAATTCCAGGGATGGTGACCAGCACCTCCCTGAGCAGCCCATTTCAACACCAAACTACTCTCTCTGTTAAGAAATTCTCCCTCATGTCCAGTCTAAACCTCCCCTGGTGCAACTTCAGGACATTTCCTATGTTCCCATCATTATTTATTTGAGAGAAGAGCTCAGCACCCACCTCCCCACCTTCTCCTTTCAGGTGGATGTAGAGAGCAGTGAGGTCTCCCCTCAGCCTCTTCTCCCCACTCACCATTCCCAGTTCCCTCAGCCTCTCCCAGGACTTGTTCTCCAGCCCCTTCCCCAGCTCCATTGCCCTTCTCTGGACACCCTCCAGCCCCTCAAGGTCTTTCTTGGAGTGAGGGGCCCAGACCTGAACACAGCAGGAAGGAGAAGATGCCCAAACTCCATGAGTTCCAGAGAGGTGTGGTCAGGAATTGAGGGACTACAAAAAGCTTCAAAAGGAGTGGAGGTGTTTGTTTTCCAGGGGACTGCTTTGCATGTCCACAGTGAGCAGGGGGCTGGAGCACCTCTGCTAGGGAGATGGGCTGAGAGAGTTGGGGCTGTTCAGCCTGGAGAAGAGGAGGCTCTGGGGGGGCCTTAGAGAACCTTCCAGTCCATGAAGGGGCTACAGGAAAGCTGGGGAGGGGCTTTTCACCAGAGAGAGGAGTGACAGGACATGGGGGAATGGTTTTAAACTGAAAGGGGGGAGATTTAGGTTAGATATGAGGAAAACATTCTTCCTCATCAGAGTGGCAGGATACTGGAATAGGTTGTCCAGAGAAGTTGTTGATGCCCTTCCTGGGAAGTGTTTCAGGTCAGGTTGGATGAGGCTTTGTGACACCTGGGCTGTGGGAGAGGTCCCTGCCCATGCAGGGGGTTGGATCTTGATGATCTTTAAGGTCCCTTCACACCCAACCCAGTCTATGATTCTCACAGCACTCGAGGTGCAGCCTCCCCAGTGCTGAGCACAGGGGCACCACCACTTCCCTTCTGCTGGCCACACCATTCCTCTGACAAGCCAGGATGCTGGTGGCTTTCTTGGCCACCTGGGCACACTGCTGGCTCACGTTCAGCTGGGTGTCAACCAGCACCCTGGGGTCCTTTTCCCCAGGGCAGCTTTCCAGGCGCTGCCCCAAGGCTGGAGCACTGCCTGGTGTTGTTGAGACCAAAGTGCAGGACCCAGCACTGGGCCTTGTTAAAGCTCATTTTGTTGGCCTTGCCCCACTGGTCCATCCTGTCCAGGTCTCTGCAGAGCCCTCCTGCCCTCAAGCAGATCAGCATTTCTCCCCAACCTGGTGTTGGCTGCGAATTCACTGAGGAAGCCCTCAGTCCCCTCATCCAGATCATTGATGCAGGTGTTGAGTTGGACTGGCCCCAAAACTGACCAGGCTGTCTACAAAACCCCTCTTAAGGAAGAGACAAAGGATCTGTACAGGCAGAAATGGTCTCTGGTGTTTGTGCTGTGCAGTTGTCCACCTGTTTTGGGTTTGGTTTTTTTTTCTCCCCCTTTGCAAAAACATTTGAGGAAATTAGTTTTGGGAATGGAAGATAAATTTAATTTGAATATAATTCTGTGCTGCCAAGAAACTGGCAGCAAATCCAGTTTTCAGCTAATATGCTCATAAATAAAAACAAGTTAATAATAATATTATAATGACTACTAATAAGTAAGCACTGTGGCTTTGAACTTGATTGAATGTGGAATATAATGACCATACTATGAACAGACATAATTCTCCCCATGTTGATGCCTACTAACAGATTCATTCCAGTGCACTGAGTGCTAAGAGGAGTGGATGGGACATGTGAAAGTACCAGCTTAAAAAAAAAATAAAATCTTTGCAGATGGTGCTTGGTGACTGCAGCAGTGCTGTCCTGAGCAGGCAGTAAAGTAGTTTTGAGGGCGAGGCTGAGCTGTAAGCAGCAGGGAGAGGTTGGGTAGGAACTGTTGTAAAACTGTAGTAAATGCTAGGTGTGTCGTGGTGGAGGTGAACAGCTTCAGATTCTGGGTATCAGAGGATGTTTCATCTGTGTTGGTTGTGATCTTAGGAATTTGTGGCAGGAAGATCTAATGAAACTCTGCTATGTTATTTGAAGAATGTTTGAAAACATGTTGTTATTGTCAACAACATTTATATTTTAACAGTTGTTCTCTTACTTGAAACCTTTTGATAGGCTGGATGAAAGATGTCAGAAAATCCTCTAAAAACATCAAAATAGGTGAGTTTCTGTTTTATGTTTGTTGGGTTTTATTGTTCTTTAACTGCTACCAGAGCACAAGGCTTTGTTTGGGATGTATATGGTGAAAAGGGGAGTTTACCTTATCATAGTTTGATAAAGGAAGAAGTCTTAGAAGAAAAATACAAGCAGTTAAGTAACTGAAATATTAATCCTGTTGGTGACCTAATGCTTTGCCTTAACTTCTTGTCTCTGGATAAACTCTGGGTCACAGGGCTCTCTCTGGAGGGCTGTTTTATCTATAACACTGCATGTTTACCTGGGGAAGGCTTCAAACTTGTTCAGTTAGTTGCTCAGTTGAAAAGAAAGAAAAAAGTCCCAATCTGAGTCAGATAGACTTTACTGCATGACAGCAGAAGTCATCCTCTGGCTCATTTTCCCTTGAAGCAAAGAACTCCAGTTCCCTGCCACAGTGTGTGTCTAGGGAAATCACAAAGATTGCTACAGAGATAGCAGTGTCCTGCAGTGCTTAGCTGTGTCTATAGCAAGGATTCTGAGAAACTGTGAAACGGTTCTTGATTCAGAAAGGAGAGTGAACTTTGAAATGCATTGGAAAAATTAAATCCTCAGGTAGACACTTGAAATTACTTCAGCAGCCAGATGAGAAATTCTTTGAAATTTTTGTAGACTCTTCTGAAGGATTCTCTTAATCCTTGGTAGTTAGGAAGGGCTTAGGCATAGGTCTCTAAGAGTTGTTGGCTTTTCCAGTATTCATGATGGTCAGCTGTTCCAAATGCATTTTTTCTGACTCTTGTCTGTCTATGTTTTTAATGTTTCTGTGTTGTTAGAAAGAAATGTGTGAGATCAAGTGCCCGTGTTTTCCAAAATAACAATTTGCCAGAGGGTCTTGAGATGAGCAGAAGAGTGAAGCAACGTAGGGCTGTGTTCAAAGGAGTAAATTAGAGCTTGAGGCAAACTTTTCTATCTTGTTATTGAGACACATAACTTACAGAAAGATTGCTGTTTCATGTTGGTGTTATTTTAAGATTATTTGGAGCCCTAAGTGACAGTTCAGATAAGATAGTTAATCAAGTGAAGGTATCTTTTTTTAAAACTTGCATCAGTGCTGACCTTTAACTAAACATAAAATGGAGAAGAATGTTCTACAGTGTTAATTTATCTGTGCTCCTACAGCTGGTCAGAAGAAAAGAGCAATGATTTTGGGCATGGGCTGTGTTGTTAAGTGGCTTGTCTGCTTGTATCTGTTGTGTTCTATTCCTGCAGAAATATCCCAGTGTAGATCATAAATTCTTAACTTTCAGTACTGACTGATGACTTTGCTTGATAGTGCCTCGAGTTCTGTTTGATGGTTGGACTTATCAAGACTTTGAGAGTGTTTTTGGCAGTGAGGATGAGATAGAGGAGCTTCCAAGAACATGGTTCTGCTAGCCAAGGTAAAAACACTTCTTGTTAATGCTTATCAAATAGTGTGAAATGGTATTTGATTCCTTTTGTAATGGGTGTTTTCTCCAGTGGTTTTACATGCTACAAAATCAAATCCTCTTCAAAACAATGAGGCAAGATTCTTAATAGTATATTCTAGCATGTGTCCAACTCCTTTAAATATAAAGTGTAGAAGTGCAGTTCAGTACGAGTCTAAAGTGAGACTGCTTAACTCTGGTCAACATAACCTTGTTAAGTTACTGTTGGTAGCTGCACTGGTGACTTTTGCCAGCTATAAATCATTACTGATAAAACCTTTCCCAAGCTGCTGACTGTTACTGAGGCAGTCGTGGATACCTGATAAACACCTCATGGAAGCTGCCTAGTAAGGAGATTGCTTTCTTTTAAATTTCTATTAAAAAAATTAATATATTAAGCAGGGGCTGAACTGATTAGTGGCATTTTTTTGACAGGCAGAAAAAGGGTCAGGGGTGCCAGAAGTGCTGGTTTTGGTGTTGTGCCTGAGTACACTCAGGCTCAGTGGGCTAGGGCTCATGGGCCACTTTTAATACCAAGCATTACTCACTTGATATCTGTTACTGTCCAGGTTCACTCTGCTCTGATAAACCACTTCCCTTAAAGAGGCTGGGGAGAGGATTTCCATTAGGGAATGGTTACTTTTGCTAAAGTTTCCTGGGCAGCCCCTTAGCTGATGGCCTTAGAGCTATGCTTATGTAGGTCTAGACAAATTGCACCTAAAAGGCACCCAACTGCTTAAATAATAGCAGAGTAAGTTTTCTGCCTTACTGCATCATGTGAAGAATAATGTGCTCTAAAGGAACATGGAGGAGGTAAACCAAGTAATGTCTTAAAATATGTCACTGGCACCTCAGTTTTAGGTCCTCAGTAACATTTGGCCTCTGAAGGAAAAGCTACTCAAGCACAACAGGATCCTTACCCCTGCTAAATATAAATTGTAACAGCTGAGAATAATTGTGGGGGATGTTGAGAATGATGCCCATGCTGAGTAAGCATTTACTTCAGACTTAAGGGCTCATGAGGTTTTTTTTCCCAATGTACATGTAAATGTGTGTCAAATTATTTGCTTAACAACCATCTCTCATTAATGGCTGCGTTTCCCCAGCCTAATATTAGTTTCTCCTGTAAGAGTGGAAGTCATGGATAACTAACAGAGATTTTCAACTTTGCATGTTTGTTAAATAATTTGTGCTTCTCTTTGACTTCTTCATGAAATGTTGCATTGAAGATGAAGGTGGCAGAAGAATGCAAAGCAAATTCAATCTGTAACAGTACAAGGAAAACTCCAGTAATTGTGTGCTTTGATACTGTATTATCCTCTCTACTACAAGCATCATGAATAAGCATGGTAGTTAACTGTCTATTTCTCTCAATTCGCTTTATTTAGGATGAAAACTTTGATGGCTTTGTAGTTGAAGTTTGGAGTCAGCTGGGAAATCAAAAGCACAAGTGAGTATAGGTCTCTGGGATGTAATTGCTAAAAATCTTTTAAAATTCATATTGATTTGAATTTGTCATTGTTAGTAAATCCACTTCATTCAAGATTGTTCTGCTTATCTTGGAGCAAAGTAGCAGGGTCTGCTCCACTCCAGGTGAGCTCCAAGGTTACATGATAATCTTCATAGTGGACCTAGCAGACTACAGGAGCTTTTCACAGCTGAGTTCTTGAAGAGGTTAAACAGAGGTGAAGAGGGCATCTCCACTGCATGCTTACTCAGATGTTATAACATTTATTAGTTTGGGTTACTAGGGGAAAATTGGAATCATGGGATGCTTTCAGGGCCACTAAATTTGAGTTGATCAGGAAACTTTCCAAACCTTAATACAGAGATCTGCTAGACACACTGAAACTAAAGCCAAAATTCCCAACCTGAAGCAAACCAAGCACAGTATATTTTAAACTTTGGAGTAGTTGATCTACCTTTTGGTAGTTCCACTTTGAAGATTCAGTAGTCTGCATTTTTTGAAGCTGCTAAAACTAAAGCATTTATCCTTATCCAGCTGTTTCCTGACATATTCTAACAGAATTCCCTTGAGCACAAGCCCCTTAACTGTCCTGACAACTTGGACAGAGTCAAGGAAAGGCGAGTTCCAAAGTGGCTCGCAGCCCATACACCCTGACCTTGAATGTTTCCAGGGATGGGGATTCTACCACCTCTCTGGGCAACCTCTTCTTGTGTTTCACCTCCCTTGTAGTAAAAAAATTTCATACCTAAATTTCATACCTAAATCTCCCCTCTTTCCATTTATACCCATTACCCCTTGTCCTGTCACTACAGGCCTTGCAAAAAAGTTTGTTCCCATCTTTCTTATGGGCCCCCTTCAGGTATTGAAAGGCCAAGATAAGCTCTCACCAGAGTCTTTTCCAGGCTGAACAGCAACAACTCTTTCAGCCTGTCTTCACAGGAGAGGTGTTACATCCCTCTGATCATTTTTGTGGCCCTCTGGATTTGCAGCAGCAGGTCCAAGTCTTTCTTGTGTGGGGGACTCCAGAATTGGACACAGCACTGCAGGAGGGGTCTCACAGGAGGGGGTAATCCCCTCCCTCAGCCTGCTGCTCATGCTGCTTTGGATGCAGCCCAGGCTAAGGTTGGCTTTCTGGGCTGCCAGTGCCATGTCCAGCTCATGTCCAGTGCTTCATCTACCAGTATCCCAAGTCCCTCTCCACATGACTCCTCTCAGTCCCTTCATGCTCCAGGTACTGAGGACTGCCCTGGCCCTCCTGGAGCACCTTGCACTTGGCCTTGGTGAACTTCATGAAATTCACAACTTAGGCTCACAAGTCAAGCTTCTCCAGGTCCCTCTATCCCATTCCTCCAGTGTGCCATCTGCAAACTTGCTTATGGTGCACTTGATCCCACTTTGTCATTGATGAAGATATTAAACAGTACTGGGACCAGTAGGGACCCTCGAGGGACACCATTTGTCACCAGACTCCATTTGGACATCAAGCCATTTGCCACTACTCTCTGGATGGGACCCAATTCTTTATAGAGTGAGCAGTCCCCCCATCAAATCCTTGTCTCTCTGATTCAGAGGGAAAGGTGTAGGGGCTGTGTCAAAGGCTGTGCAGAAGTCCAGGTAGATGACATCTGTAGCTCTTCCTCCGTCCACTTATGAGCTCACTCCATCATAGAAGGCCACCAGGTTGGTCAGGCAAGACTTCTCCTTGGTGAAGCCATGCTGTCTGCCTTGAATCACCTCCCTGTCCTCCATGAGCCACTCTCAGGAGCAAAGAATTTTAACTGCAGAATCTTTGTAGCCTTGTCAGGGGCTCCACCATTTGCACTGGAAGGAATAATCCTTAAGTAAGATGCTCTTGCTTGTAATTAAGTAATTTGCCATGTTGTTCCTAACAGTTGATCTCTGTCCTGAGCTCTGAACCTGCTGTGCTCTGTCTTAATAGGAAAGCCAACAAGATGATTTAAGCAATTAGTAACTGTCAGCAAGATGCTGGGTGTAGTGGTCACTTTATCTCCTGTGCTCCCTGTGTTG